>NW_022196895.1:32580862-32593954 GCF_008632895.1 Mastomys coucha | reverse complement strand
GTGGTTTAGAACATCAACTGCCCTCCCAAAGATTCTGAGTTCAAGTCCCAACAACTATTTGGCTTGGTGAGATGGCTCAGCGGGTAAGAGCACTGACTACTCTTTCGAAGGTCCTGAGTTCAAATCCCAGCAACCATATGGTGGCTTACAACTACCCGTAATGAGATCTGACGCCCTCTTCTGGTGCATCTGAAGACAGCTACAGTGCACTTAATTATTATAATAAATCTTTAAAAAAAAAAAAGTTTGAAGTCCAATAGGGTGGCCCATGTCTTTAATCCCAGCACTGAGAAGTAGAGGTAGGTGGATCTTTATTCAGTTCAGAATAGCCAGGGCTTTACAGTGAGACTGTCTCAAAACAAAACAAAACAAAACAAAAAAAACCCAACAACAACAACAAAAAAAAAAAACAAGGTTTAATCCTTGCCTAAACTAAACAGCAAGTTTAGCCTGAGCAATTTATTAAGGTCCTATCTCAAATTTTACAAAGTAAAGACATACTAGAGATGTAGTGAGCAGAGTACTTGCTAGAGAACACAAGGCCCTGGGTTTAATCCCCAGGACCACTAAACAAATAACCATATAATGAATTCCTAAGGGGGGGAAAAAAACTAGGTTTTTTTGGTTTTGTTTTTGTTTTTTTAATGTATGGGGGCCGATGAGATGGTTCAACAATTATAAACACTTCAAGCCCAACCACCTCAGTTCAAACCCCAGAACTCATAGTAGAGAAAACTGACTTCTACTAGTTGTCCTATGAAACATCTAAAAGAATGAATGCTACCACACACAGGCATTTGTGCATGCACACAATAATAAATAAAACTGAGAAAAAAAATTTACTAATAGTAACAGTCCTAAATTCCCTCCTCAAACTCCGGGACCTTTTAAAGAGACCCAGCAAGAGACATACATTACTGGGTCTTTTATTTCTCATTTCTTACCTTTTCCTGCCCCACATGGGAAAAAAGATGATCTCCATTCCCAAACTATGTAACAACTAATTCATTGTCTGACTCTAAAATAATTTAGGAAATATGAAATGAGGATTTTATTATTATTCAAATACTTCACAGGTAAGTATTTTCACAGGTAAGAATATTATTTGTTATTCCTTCCAAAATAACAGGAAAAGACAGTTCATAAAAAAGAAAACAGAAAAGGTAAATAACAATTCATAAAAAAGAAAACAGAAAAGGTAAATAACAATTCATAAAAAAGAAAACAGAAAAGATAAGTAATCATTTCATTCACAAAGACAGAGTATATACCCTACTGTACTTACTGCTGCTGTGAGATATTTGAGGAATTTCTTTTCTGAAAGGAAAAACCACAAAAAAAAAAAAGCTTTCTCTTCTCTACAGGTTAAGAATCTATGGACAGCCAGGGCTGTACAGAGAAACCCTGTCTCAAAAAAACAAAAACAAAAAAACCCAAAAAAAACAAAAAACAAACAAAAAAAGAATCTACATGCTCGCCGACAGTGGTGGCAACCACCTTTAATCCCAGCACTTAGCGGGCAGAGGCAGGTGGATTTCTGAGTTCGAGGCCAGCCTGGTCTACAGAGTGAGTTCCAGGACAGCCAGGGCTATACAGAGAAACCCTGTCTCGAAAAAAAAAAAAAAAGCTACATGCTCACCAAATGCTATTCACCTTCCCAAAAGCTCCTGTGGCTCAAGAAATCTGTATTCCAAAACTAAAGTTTTATTGTTGTTGACATTGTTGTTATTTTGGTTTTGGTTTTGTTTTGGGAAGTTTTTTTTAGAAGAAAAAGAAAGGAAGGAAGGAAGGCCAGCCAGCCAAACAAACATAGTGGTGGCTCAAACAAAATACTGCCTAGCATTCATAAGTTCAGCCTGGACTACAAAGTATAATCCTGTCAAAAAAAGGGGGAAAAATCTAAATATACTCTCAATACCTAAATTCATTCTTGGTACAGAATGTATAAGTAAACAGAATAATAAGAATAGGTGTTCTGAGGTTGGAGATGGCTTAGGGTTAAGAGCACTCATTGTTCTTCCAAAGGACCTCAGTTCAATTCCCAGCACCCACATGGTAGCTCACAACCAGCTGTAACCCCAGTTTCAAGGGACCTGACACCCTCTTCTGGATTCCATGGGCACCAGGCACTGAAGCGGTATGCACACATATAGGCAAAACACCATTACATATAAAACCAAAAATTTTATTTATAGGCAAAACATCATTACATATAAAACCAAAAATTTTGTTTAAAGTATGAAGCTGGGCATGGTAGGACATACATTGAATCCTAGTAATTGCAAGGCAGAAACAGGCTGATCTCTGAGTTTGAGGCCAATCATGTCTACAAAGCCAGTTCCAGGCCAGCCAGGGCTATACATTAAGACCTTGTCTCTTGGGCTGGTGAGATGGCTCAGTGGGTAAGAGTGACTGCTCTTTAGAAAGTCCTGAGTTCAAATCCCAGCAACTACATGGTAGCTCACAACCACCTGTAACAAGATCTGGCACCCTCCTCTGGTGCACTTGAAAACAGCTACAGTGTACTTATTTATAATAATATATAAATCTTTAGGCCAGAGGGAGCAGGCACTGAGCAAGCTGGGTCTACAAGAACAAGCAGGGCCAACCGGAGCGAGCAGAGGGCCTAAAAGTCAATTCCCAAAAACCAAATGAAGGTCACAATTATCTGTACAGCTACAATGTATACTCATACACATAAAATAAATAGATCTTTAAAAACAAAGACCTTGTCTCAAAAACGGTATGAAAATGTATAGATTTTTCCCATAGCTTTAAACAATGTATGTGACAGAGACAAACACTAAGACAGGCATTTGACTCTGGAAGTTCACTAATACTTTTACCTGTGAAGAAATTTAAACACTACTCATATAAAAGCAAATCAGTAACCTCTAATCTCATTCATACCAATTATGTCAAAGTGCCCCCTCAAATAAAGACTACCTTCCATAATATTTAGAATAAAGCCAGCCTTTTCAGATTCTCCCTTACAAGTTACAAAGAAAACAAATCTTTAGAATCTAAAGTTAGCCAGCACTTTCTTTCCTAACCCATGTGTTCTGAGTTCAGCTCTCATCATCTCACTGAAAGGATAAGAGCCTTCCATACCTTCCAAACCCAAGCAGCTACAAACTCTCCCAACAACTGACTATCCAAATAAAATTCTTCCCTCATCTTGGCCTAGTTCATTTTCTTACAGGGAAATTAAAAAAAAAAAAATGAGTGGATAACATACACAGCATTTTTCCTAAGTAAAATGTTGAATCCAAAAACACTTCCTGTTCAGACCTAGGAAAAACAGTGCTATAACTGTACTCTGCAATAATTTTTCCTTATTCCTCTCAAATGCTCTAGCCAGGATCATTGGTACACAGGAATTCCTGTACTTTAACACCAGGACCAGAGGTTAAAGTCACAAGGGATGAACCAGGCATGCTAGAACCAGTGTAGAAGAAATAGTTAGCTAGGCATGGTGATGCAGGCCTATACTCCAGCACTTAGGAGATACAGGGAGGAGGGGGATCACAGAAAGTCCAGCCACCCTGGTCTACACAGCAGCTCACAGACTAAATCTAAACAATTAAAAGTCAACAAATCATAGCCAAATTAAAAAGAAACATAATTCTGAGCACTTAAAACACCACAGCTCACTTCTCTATCCTCACCATTGTCAAAGAAAATAATAGTCAACTCGTAAATGCTCATGTATGCAAGTATGTGTGCAAATATCTACAACTATGTACGTTTGTGTCAACTTTTCTTCAAGAGACTAAACGACATTATCCACCATCCTAAATTGCTCACACCTGAAATGTGCACGCAGTAATATACACATGTGCTAAAAGAAATGCAAGTGCTCAATGCATTTTTCTTCAAAAGAAAAGGAGTTTGTAGGAGGCGGCCTCTTCTCGAAGGCTAAAAAAACCTCCACGTTCAACTATCCAGTTATTCCGAGGCTCAAAGATGCCTTGGAACTTCCTTTTCCTGTCTAACTTCATAAAACGTCCAAGAGCCGATCACGTGATTTGTTTTTTTTTCGGAGTAAAAACTGAGAGCTTAATACTCACCTGCTTCAAACTAAAGAAAGAAAAAAGAAAAAAAAAACAAGAACTGCTCTACTTAAACGCACAGGCAAGGCCACACTTAAAGGCAGGGGCGAACAGCACACTAGGCTTCTTTGAGCTAAGCTTGAGTCCGCCAGTTTCTCGGGCTCCCTCAGTACCAAGGGCAGGGACTTTGGCTAACAAGACCCCGCCCTCCCCCCATCCATCCCCATCGCGGGGTGGGCGGGAGGTAGCCAGCGGAGTCTGGGTTCCCGCGCGAAGCTCGCAGACCAAAGAGCTCCCTATTGTGGGTCTACGGACCGGGACGGGAACCCTACCCGCTCCCGACGCGCGCCGAGGAGCAAACCCGGCGCTGCCTAGGCCCGCACCGCTGCCGCGGTCGCCTTGCAAGCGACTGCTGTCAAAGAGAGCACGGCACCCGGGAAGCGGAGGGTGGGCCAGCCGGGTGCCGGTCCAAAAAGAATCCACGTCTCGCGCAACCTTAAAGAGACCAGGGTCCTGGAGAGCTATACCTCGGACACCTCGTCCTCGTCGCTTCCAGAGGCACCACCTCCGCCGCCGGTCCTCAGCACGGCAGCCGCCAACTTGAAATCCAGCGCCGCGTCCCCTCCGCCCGCGCCGCCGCCGCCGCCACCGCCGCCGCCACCGACTCCCGGCGCCGGCCCAGCCTCCCCAAAGAGCCTCACGGTGCGGATTCCCAGCCCGACCCCTCCCGGCGGAGGCGGCTCCGCCGAGGCCCCAGCTGGGGCGGATCGCGGAGCCACGGAGTCCAGATCCTCCTCGAAGGAGGCGCCGCCGCCCCCGCTGTCCGTCAGCATGGTTCTCACGCGGAGCCGGAGACGCCGCCGAAGAATCACTCGCGGCCACCACCGCGGCCGATCCCGGGAAGGTAAGGAGCGGCAGGAGGAAGAAGCGTCTCTTTTTTCCCCCCCACCAACCCCGTCCCAGCAGCGCCACTAACTTCTCACTGCCTAACCTGCTGCCTCCCGCCCCTGAGACTCATCACTGGTTGCGACCTCCAGGCGCCTGCGAACCATTGGCCGCGGCCATCTGTCGCTCACGCTCTCCGTCACGCGCTGCTGGCTGGCTCGCAGCCCCCAAGCTGCGTTGACCCGCGTAGGCCTAGGCGGTTGCGAACGCCCGCCTCCTGCCTCTCCCCCCAACCCCCAGCCAGAGCCGACTTCCGGCCTCCTCCTGGATCTATTGGCCAGCCTCCGTGACGAGCGTAATCACGACCTTACAGTCTATTGGCTATACTCGTGGTCCGTCAGAAAAAGTAAAATGAGCCCTAACAATGGGGGAACTCCATTGGCGCCGGGTAGCGTCGGTCATCTCGTCACGGGACGTCGCGCGGTACGATTGGCCTGTGAGAGGACTTCATCCCGCCCCCATCTGAGGTGACGGGAAAAGGGCTGGGGGGGATTTCCATTGCTCATTAAAAAGAGGGCTGAAGTGAGAACCCGCAGGAAGTAACAAGATATGAAGGAGGACTTAACCCTGCTCTTGGAGAGTCTCGTGCGTCCAAGATGCAAGAGGCGCCGAGGTAGCAAAAGTAGCTCCCACCTGTCGCGCTCCCACCGGCGCCGCGGCTACGGCCGGAAGTAGCCGCACGGGGATTGGCGGAAAGAAGCGATCAGTCTCGGCGAAGCCCTAGCTTCCTGCCGTTTCCTGGTTGGAAGACCTCGACGTCAATCACCCCGTCAGGCTCCGCCTCCGGGACAGGTGAGGCTACTTAACCCGTTTGCCTCCGGCTGTTTGGGGGGGTGGGGGAGTCAAGGAATAGGAGCGGCCACGCTAACCCGGAGCCAGGATGGGGCTGGTTCTGTTGGGCGCCTCCCGCCTGTCCAGACAGAGCGCCGCGCGCGGAGCTTAAGCAACCCCGGGAGCAGCTCCGGTGTCGTCCTCCGAGGCTTCCCCACCCGCCCGCGCGCCGGGTGCCGGACCCGCGCACTCTACGGCCTTGGGGCAGGATGGCGTGGCGGGGCCGCGTTCTCTCCGGGAAGCCGGCGGGCTGGACAGCGCCATCCCTTGGTCCCGGGAACTGTCCGGCAGAGGAAGACGGAACGCTGCGTGGAATCCGACTGCAGGGCTGGATGCGGCTAAGAGGACGTGCTCGCGGGCTATTTCTAGTCCGGTGCCGCCACTTTTATTTGTTGAGTGACCTGGGAGCGTTGGATGTTAACTCTGTAAAATGGGAATGTGAGCACCGTCCCCACCGGGTGGTTAGGAATTAAAGTTGATAGCACACAGAGCTTAGCAGAGTGACCAACTTATAGGGAAGATAAATATACCTTTTTGGTTTTTCGAGGCAGGGTTTCTCTGTATAGCGCTGGCTGTCCTGGAACTCACTCTGTAGACCAGGCTGGCCTCGACCTCAGAAATCCGCCTGCCTCTGCCTCCCAAGTGCCTGGACTAAAGGCGTTCACCACCACCGCCCGGCTAATTTTTTTTTCTTAATTAATCCTCCCTCTTCCTTCAGTTCTCAGCCTGTCCTGGGTTCTGCCAATCAAACCAATTCTAGCTAAATTTCTGACCCCTTGGTCATCTCCCTCTAATGATTTTCTCCCTTCCTGTCCTTCTTACCCTCCCCCTCCCATTTTATCAATAAAAATTAAAAGTGTTCCTCACTAATTCATGACTTAAGAAAATCACAAAGGATTTGGTGATGTTTGTATGACAAATGTCCTTTTATCCAGCAAATGTACATATAATAACAACTTAGTAAAAAAAAAAAAAAAAAAAAAAACCTTGTCATTTTTCTGTTTGGAGCCCTTATAAAAAAATTCTATCTCAATTGTGCAATAATCAGTACTTTGCCTCCATTAAATTGGGTTTTGAAAAATCCTATCTTCATATATTGAGCTGGAGAGAAGGTTGTGCCATTAAAATTCAACCAAAAGGTCAAAAATATACCGATTTGGGGGAGGAGGCTGCTGAGCCAAAAGTTTTAATTGTTAAAATTTCTTAGATTGGTAATTGTTCATTTCATATGCCAAGAAATACAGTGTTTCCTATGATAAAAATATATCTGGTTCTTTCTAGATAATAAGTTGGAGAAAGTGGGAGACATTTTATTTTACATAACTATTTTTATGTAAACAGCATATACAGATTTTGTGTTGTTTTGTTTGTTTGGTTTTGGTTTTTTTGGTTTCCAAGATGCAGCTTCTCTGTGTAGCTTTGGGTGTCTGGGAACTCACAGAGATCCACCCGCCTCTGCCTCCCAAGTTCTAGGATTAAAGACATGCCCATACACAGTTCTTTTTTGTTTGTTTGTTTGTTTGTTTGTTTGAGACAGGCTTTCTCTGTGTAGTCCTGACTATCCTGGAACTCGCTCTGTAGACCAGGCTGGCTTCAAACTCAGAAATCCGCCTGCCTCTGCCTCCCAAGTGCTGGGATTAAAGGCATGCGCCACCACTGCCCGGCTCATACACAGTTCTAATTAGCCTGCATCCTCTGATGTTTTCAAGGCATGTGTGACTAGCTCACAACTCAAACTAAGCCACTAAGCAGAAAAGAAAAAAAAAAAACCAAAAACTAGCACTGCCCAACCCACTTCAAAGCTGCATTACAAAGAAATTGCTGTCATTGCTACCACAGGTACAAAAATAACTTCTGAAACAACTCCCTGAATAAATACGTTAAAGTCTTTAAACAAATGTAATGGATCTGAAAGAGAAGAAACTGAAAAGTGGGTATTTTCATTTCCTTCATCCATTTGAAAAATACATACTTCTTGATTCAGGGCCTAAGAACTAACCCAGAGAAGCCTGGCAGTGGTGGCACATGCCTTTAATCCCAGCACTTGAGAGGCAGAGGCGGGTGGATTTTGGAGTTCAAGGCCAGCCTGGTCTACAGAGTGAGTTCCTGGACAGCCAGGGCTACACAGGGAAACCCTGTCTCAAAAAAAAAAAACAAAAAAAAACCCAAAAAACAAAAAAAACCTAACCCAGAGCATAGTCCATAGGATTGAGCAGCGATCATTGTTCCCTCTGAACATCTTCCTGAAACATGACAGAAGTTTATCATTTTGGCGAGTGCTATGTAGTTCAGAACAACCAATGTAGTTCATATAACTACAGCTCTGTGCTTTTATTTATTTTTTTAATTTATTATTTTATGTACATAAGTGCTTGCCTGCATGTATGTCTGTGTACCCCATGTGTAACCTGAGGCTCACAGAGGCCAAAAGAGGGTGTGAGCTGCCAGGTGGATGTTAGGAATCAGACCGCAGTTCCTCTGCAAGAACAGCCAGTGTCCTTAACCACTGAGCCATCTCTCCAGGCCTCTTATCTGCTTATTTATTTACTTACTTACTTATGTTGTGTGAGTGTGTTGACATGTGCCGCCACAGTGCTCATGTGGCTTGTGCCACACCACACCTGTAATTCCACCATTCAGGAAACTGAGGCAAGGGAATTGAGAATTGAAGGCCAGACTAAGCTGGACAGCGTGATCTTGTCTCAGTCAGCCAACATGTGTTGGAAATGAGCATTAGAATAAAAATTGTGCCACAGAAACCCAACAGGAGTGCTCATTGTACTGCACTTGTCCTCATTTGTTGTGTTTTGTACCTTTAGGCTACTGAGGACCTCACACAGAGCTTCATGCACACTAAGCGAAGCCTCTACCTGAGCTACATCCCCAGCAGTATACAGTGTATTTATAATGTGTTCCCAAGCATGAAGTTCTTTTTTACCATCTTTTAGACAAGCAGAGAAAAGTGGAGGCAAGTCCTACAGCTTCGAGGTTTTTGTCTGTCTATCTGTTTGTTTGTTTTGTTTGAGGAAGGAGTGGGACAGGGTCTCACTATGTGGTCCTGGATGGCCTAGAACTCACTAAGACCCACCAGCCTTTGCCTCCCAAGTGCTAGGATAGCACACAACACCATCCACAGAAATGAATCTTAAAACTTAAGAGAGGCTCTTCCTCATAATATGAGGGTTTTTTAAGGTTTATTTTTAATTATTTTTAATTATGTATCTGTATGTAGGTGTGTGCATATACTTCTGTGCAGATGACCTCAGAGGCCAGAGAAGTTGGATTCCCTGGAGCTGGAGTCAACAGACATTTGCAGACTGCCTTGGTGCTGGAAGCCAAACTCTGGCCCTCTTTGAAAACAGTAGATGCTCTTAACTCCTGAGCCATTTTTTCAGTCCTATGGGGTGGTAGTGGTGGTGGTGACTGTTGTGGTATTGGTGTTAGTGTTGTTGTTATGGAAAAATAAATAAAAGACAGGAGTGCTTGAACAAATTCTCTCCCAACTCAAATTATGCATTGAGTATCTCACATTTGAAGGAAAAATTTCAGAGGTCAACATGTTAGAAAGCAATGGATGGCCCTTGCCCTCAGAAAGCCATCTCCCCTACCAGCTATGTATATGAGTTTGACAAACAAAATCATGAATACAAATACTTTGACTACATATAGTTTTTTAAGATTTATTTTTATTATTGTTAGTTATGTGCATATGGGGGGGGGGGGTATGTGCACATCAGTGGGAGTCCTCACAGACACCAGAGATGGCAGATCTCCCTAGAGCTACAGGCAGTTGTGAGCCTTCCTATGTGAGTACAGAGAACTGAACTCAGGTCCTCAGGAAGAGCAGCAACTGCTCTTAACCACTGAGCCATCTTTCCACTTTGTACATGTAGTTCTTGGATGTGGAACCTGGATTTTCCCAAAACAATGAATTTCAGCATACTAATCTCTCACAGTTCATCCCATCTGTTAAAAAAAAAAAAAAAAAAAGCAGAAGTAAACCAATAAATTTGTTTTACTTTGATGCTGTTTTTAACCCTTTCTAATTCTATTGAGAAGGAGAACTGGGGAGGGTGGCTCAGTTGGTAAAGTATTTGCTTGCACAAATGACAAACTCCACAGATATATAAACCACACACACACACACACACACACACACACACACACACACATCACATACAGAAAGGTGGATAGTTCCTGAAGAGAGACAAACTCAAAGTTGACATCTGGCCTTCACATATACATGCATGTATACACACACACACACACACACACACACACACACACACACACAGACAGACACTTGTGCTTACAAAAACTAATTAAAAGCTAGCAAGATGTCTCAGCTGGTAAAGATGTGTGCCACAGAAGGATGGCCTGAGTGATGATTCCAGCAGCCTATCTGGTAGAGGGAGAGAACTGACTCACTAGCTGCCCTCTTGACCTCACACACTCACCGTGCTGTTTGTGACACACACAGATGCACATGTACACAGATTTCCTATTTATTATTTACTTGTGTGCATGTGCGTGTGCGTGCACCCTCAGAGGCTTGAAGGTGTTAGAGTCCGAAAGCTGGAGTTAAGGACAGTTTTGAGCTGCCTGTCATGGCTGGTGCTAGGAAACAAACTTGGGTCCTCTGAAAGAGCAGTGAGTGCTTTTAACCATTGAGGCATCTCCCCAGCTCCCCATCACCATTTTTTTTTTTTTTTTTTTTGATGAAGCCCAGCATGGTAGTGCTGACCTGTAATCTCAGCACTTGGGAGGCAAAGACAGGTGAATTAAAAGGTCAGGGCAAACCTGGCAAGTAAGTTCAAGGCCAACCTAGGCTAAAAAAGGCCATGACCGCAAAGGACAGAAAGAAACAAGTGAGCTAATGAAGCAGAGTGTGGAGGTACACTCTTGCAATCTCCAAACTGGAGAGGTGCAGGAAGGAGAATCACTGGGGCTTGAGGTCTACCTGGGCTACATTGTTTCAAAGCATCTTCCACTCTCGGGGGAGCCCCTGCATGATGGCACTATAGTTCAAATCCCACCACCACATATTTAAGGCATCCACTTGCCAGCCAAGAATGAGTGAAATCTTTAAAAAAAAAAAAAAAAAAAGCTGGGCAGTGGTGGCGCATGCCTTTAATCCCAGCACTTAGGAGGCAGAGGCAGGAGGATTTCTGAGTTCAAGACCAGCGTGGTCTACAGAGTATGTTCCAGGGCAGCCAGGGCAATACAGAGAAACCCTGTCTTGAAAACAAACAAACAAACAAAAAAATGGGTGTAATTGTACATACTTTAATCCTGATACCACTACAAAGTGAATTTGAGGCCAGCCTAGGCTACTCAAGTCCCTATCTCAAACTAAAACAAAATTTTATATATACCAGACAGAGGTAGATTATGGCTTTATGAATGATAAGTATTTAGTTCTGCTTAAACTATGTGTGCATGCTGTAGGCTTATATTTTTCAAACCTACTTTAAGAAAGGTTTTGCCAGGCGGTGGTGGCGCACACCTTTAATCCTAGCACTTGGGAGGCAGGTGGATTTCTGAGTTCAAGGCCAGCCTGATCTACAGAGTGAGTTCCAGAACAGCCGGGGCTACACAGAGATACCCTGTCTCGGAAAAAAAAAAAAAAAAAAAGAAAGGTATTTAAATGCTTTAGTGTCCCTATAGCCCACGGACCAAAGGGAGGGGAGGAAGATGGCTAAGAGGACAAGGGGGACATGGACCTTCTTAGAAGTAGTTCTTTGGGGTGATTCCAGTCGTTGTTAGCAGTGCCATCCACTAGCAAAACTAAACAGGAATGAAGAGCTAGTCAAATGAAATACTTGGCAGTGAGTGTTAAAGAAAGTGTGCAGGGGTTGTTTTTAGTTAGTTTTAATTTTTACTTTTTTTTAATATTTATTTATTTACTTATTATTTGTAAGTATACTGCAGCTATCTTCAGACACCCCAGAAGAGGGCATCAGATCACATTACAGATGGTTGTGAGCCACCATATGGTTGCTGGGATTTGAACTCAGGACCTTCAGAAGAGTAGTCAGTGCTCTTAACTGCTGAGCCATCTCTCCAGCCCTAATTTTTACTTCTTTTAGTTGTTTGTTTGTTTGTTTGTTTGTTTGTTTGTTTCTGAGAGATGGTCTCACTCTAGCCTTTAACTCAAGGAAATTCTTTCACCTCAGCCTCCCTGGTACTGAGATCCTAGGCAGGCACCACCACATCTGGGCCAGGAACAACCATTTTTTTCAGGTGAAGGTGAAGATGACTAGTAATCTTTTGTGTTTGGAGGAACTTAGCCCATGCAAAAGTCAAGACCTCCTAAAACAAAAAACAAAAAAACAAAAAAAACAACAAAAAAAAAAAACACTGGACAGAAGCACAGATCAATGTCTCTACAGTAACTAGAAATATGTTTCAAAAAGATATCTGCAGAATGTAGACTAAGCTGCTTCCCCCCGCGGAATCCTTGGAAAGAATATATCTTTCATATTGCCTTCCTGTGAAGATGCATCTTTCCAGTGAGAGATGAAAACTTGCAACAATTCTGTAATATTTCCCCCACATGAGTACATGGTAAAGGAAAAGCCAAACATCACACTGAGGAATGCACATAAGCAACTATATAGAAATGCAGCACAGTCTGCGTTTGCATTTGTACATGCTCGTCGTATAGAGAAAAAGAAAAAAAATCTAAGCCTACAATCAGTGGATCCCTGGAAAAGTCAAGTCCAGATTTCTGCTTCTGTCTCACAAACCCACTAGGTAAACCTGAGGCTAGCTGCCCTAAACACCTTTCATATGCATTCTTAACCACTATACACTATAACTGAGGCAGCCATAGCTGGTCCCTTTAGAAGCTCCCCTTAGCTAGTGCCATGTCCTGCTAGTCTTTAGAGTTCCCAGGCCAGTGGGAGCTTGGGTTCTTATAACTCTTGATGGGGGAGCCATTAGATAGCAACCCAACACAAGCTCACACTCACTGCACAGGTTACTGTGGCCTGGCATTTAGTGAATTGGCACTTTTGAGTCAGAAGGATTCCTGAAGACCCTCTAGGTTCACAATTCTATCACTTTTCTTTTAATTTATATGTGACAGGGTCTTGCTATGTGGCACCAGCTGCAGACTGGCCTTGAACTTAATATTTGAAGGCCTCCTCCTCTTCCTCCTCCTCCTCCTCCTCTTCTTCTTCCTCCTCCTCCTCCTTCTTCTTCTTCTCCTTCTTCTCCTTCTTCTCCTTCTTCTCCTTCTCCTCCTCCTCCTCCTCCTCCT
>NW_022196895.1:32513502-32580620 GCF_008632895.1 Mastomys coucha | reverse complement strand
TTCTTCTTCTTCTTCTTCTTCTCTTCCTCCTCCTCCTTTTTTTGAGACAGAGCCTTTCTAGTATCCCTGACTGGCCTAGAACTGGCTTTTGTTTTTGAGACAGGGTCTCATACTCTGGCCTCAAAGTCAACATATAGCTGAGGCTGACCTTGAACTCATGAGACTTCCTGCCTCTACTTCCTAAGTACCAAAAACACCCAGGTATTCACAATCATACCCAGCTTATGCCTCTGTTGTTGTTGTTGTTGTTGTTGTTGTTGTCTGTTCTTGTGTGTGGTGTGAGGGGGATACTTTGTGGTAAGTGCTTTAACCCTCTGAGCCATCTTGCCTCTCTTACACTTCCCTGTTTAATACAGTAGTAGCTGGAGGACTGGGCATTAGTGTCAGTACCTCCTGGGAAAATCTCTACCATAACATACAGGCTCTTGCCTGTCGAATTGTTTTCTGTGAGAATTAGAAGCACTTACCAAGGCGGGGAAGGAGCAGGCCGAGGACTCCAGTTCCAGGACTAATTTAACTTGCAGGTGAGGCCTGACTCACTCTTGCAGGCTGAGCTCTGGGACTCTTAGGGAGTGTTTGAACTTAGCTCAGTTTGCCACACCCCTCACTCCTCAAGGCAGACTCATAAATCAGGAGACGCAGCAAGGCGTTCACCTGCAGGGCAAGGTGACAGTGCCATCTACCAGGTGTTCTTTCTTAAAGAAGTGGCATGGTATGTACAGTGGCCCCAAGAGCACATGTGTAGAAAGCCTGGTTGAGCCCCGAGTCTGATAGGAGCTTCCAGAACAGAAAAATGGCCAGGGCTCTAGCTGTAACTTTTCATCTAGAAGGCCTGCGTTGTCAATGCTAGGAGCACTGGAGGAGGAAAAAACAATATTGAACCTTATCAGATATTTAGATATAAACGTATGTTGGTTACCGAGAGTTACTTCACCATTACAGTGGTATGCAGAACACTCGTCTGAGAAGTGAGCGGGCTTGTCAGTGACCTCCCAGAACCTCTGTTCAGAAGTTGGCAGTTTTTCATCAAGATTGAGCCATACTAGAGAGTCCAAAGAAAATAACAATACTGTCCTGTGCATCCAACATTTCATGTGAATGTGAGGATTTCTGGAGAATGACAAAAGAACTCAGAAACATTTAAAACAAAACTGGTTAGACTACTACTTAGAGCCTTGTAATCACATGTCCAATAATTGGCCTCATACGTTCTTTGGTGCGTTCCCATGTGCCACTAGCCCCAGAGCAGACAGGTAGAATCTCTCATCTGAGAGAGAAAGAGCGAGAACGAGAGGGAGAGTGCGCACAGGTGTGCTTGTGGAAGTCAGCTCTCTAACTTCTGTGCTGCTGCGGCAGTCTATGCCATGGGATGACAGATAATTGCTACAGCATCCAGCTCTTTATTATTCTTTTAAATGTGGGTTGAACTCAAGACTTCAGGCTTGCACAGTGGCTGACCTATCACACTGACCATGTTTGTGAGCTTTTTTGTTGTGGTAGGTTGTTTCTTTCTTTGGTTGGTTGGCTGGTTTTTAGCTCTATTTTTATTTTATAAGTGTAGGTGTTTTGCCTGCATGTAAATCTGTGTACCCCGTGCATGCAGTGCCCATGGAGGCAAGAAGAAGGCATCAAATCCCCTGAAACAAAAGTTACAGATGTGACCTACTGTGTGGGTGCTGGGGATCAAACCTGGATCCTCTGGAAGGACAGCTAAACTGCTTTTCTTCTTCTTTTTTTTTTTTAATTAGCCTTTTTATTGTTTTTTTTCTTTTCTTTTTTCTTTTTTTGTTTTAAATTGTAGGTCCCTTACTGGTCTTGCTTCCATGAGTGGCCAAGATCAAGGAAAAGGGGAGAGCAACCAGCTGGTGCAGGGAAGGTCATTTACACACAGAACTAAACAGCAAGCACAGAGTCACTATTGTGGTTAGAAGTTGGCAGCATGGGATGGGGAGGGATGAGGAGTAGGGGTGTGGTTAAAAAAAATATAGGCTCCCCCCAAACTGGGTGCCTAGGACGGACGGGACTTGGTCTGCTTCAACCCAAGAGGAATCAGAAGATCAAAAGCAGTTTGAGAAGGCCAGAACCTTCAGGGATGGAGGGAGAAGGACAGTCCAGGGGGTGGGAGGGATGTTTGGCAACTGGGGTGAAAGGATAGCCCTCCCCCTGCTGGGATCCCCCCAGCCCCTCCAGTCTGGCAGGAAATGGGGCAGCCTGCAACACCCAAGAGCAGGTCTGGGACTTCTAGATGCTCCAGGCAGGGGGCTGGAGATGGCTCACAAAGGCTTGCCCTCCAGGGAAATGACAGTGCTGCACCTAGTTTCTCTGCCAGGGTGCAGCAGTCCTTGACCTCCTCGTAGCAGTTAGCTTGTAATTCATGCTTGATTCCCATCAGCTTCTTCTTGATGGCATCCTTGGAGCTGGCGTAGATCATTTTGCTCTTAAGGGGTACATTCTCAAGGGCCCAGAAGATGAACACCAGGTCCTCCTTCTTGCTCTCCTTGGTCTCATAGGTTGCATCATAGAGAGCATGGCAGCAGTCCTTGTCTGGCAGCATCTTGACAAAAGTGGTATAGGGGTCGTCCACAGTCTGCCCCACATCTCCTACCAGGATCTCCTTGCCCTCTTCCAGGATGATGTTCTTCTTGTCCTCACTCAGACAAAAAAGCACTGCCTTGGGGCTGGAGAGATGGTAAGAGCCAGTAAGAGCACTGACTGGTCTTCTAGAGGTCCTGAGTTCAAATCCCAGCAACCACATGGTAGCTCACAACCACCTGTAATGAGATCTGACGCCCTCTTCTGGTATGTCTGAAGACAGCTACAGTGTACTTATTTATAATAATAAATAAATCTTAAAAAAAAAAAAAAAAAAGCACTGCCTTCTTGCGTTTCTTCACTTCTTCTGGCTTGAAGACTTTCAAACTTTCATGTCATTAAACACCTTGATGACACCATCAGAGACAGCCACACCAGAGACCATGTTTTCAGAAATGAAAGGGAGACAGAAAGAGCTACTGAAGACCTGAGCTGCCACAGCTGCTGCCAGAATCCGACTGACAGTGCTCTTAACAACAACACTCACATCATCTTTCCAGGCATACCCCAGATTTTTTACTTATATGCCTTTCCATTAGCAAGCCTATTTAAATTATGGGAAGAGGTGATGCAAAACTATTTATGAGCCAAAGGTGTCTGTGTGTGTGTGTGTACATACATAATATTCATTAAAACCTTATTCATCTACCAGTGAGGAAATGGTAAATAAGTGATGATACAACTAAAAGATCATCTGCTTCTATAGATACTTGTCTAAAACATAAAGAAGAAATCACTAAGAAAATCCATGCCATGTTTTCTGGAAGAGTCTGTAACCCAGGCTAGACTTGGAAGTTCTGATCTACCACCTCCAGCTTCGGTTTTCTAAAAGACAACATTTTACCTTTATATGTACTATTTTAATTTGTTTAAAAAACATGTTTCACTTTTATAGTAATCTCTAAAGTTACCCAGGTCATCACCCCAAAATATGGAGTCCAGGGGGATTGCAGAGGTGGCTCAGTGATTAGGAGCATGCACGTGGCTCTTTCAAAAGACCCAATTTCAGTTTCCAGCACCCACATTAAGCAGCTCACAACCACATGTAACACTGTTCCCAGAGTCTCTGATATTCTCTCTCCCTTTCCCTCTCCTTCCCTCCCTTCTTCCCCCCTCTTTCTTCTTCCCCTTCCCCCCCCCCTGGCCTCCAAGGGCACTTGCATGTGCATGTACACTTACATGCCTTTAATCCCAGCACTTAGAGAAAGAGGCAAGTGGATCTCTGAGTTTAAGGCCAATCTGGTCTACTGACAAATTCAAGGTTAGCCAGGGCTACACAGAGAAACCCCTCTGTAGTGGTTTGAACATGTTTGGCCCAGGGAGGGGCACTATTTGCCTGTGTGGTTTTGGAGATGTGTCACTGTAGGTATGGGCTTTAAGACCCTCTTCCTAGCTGCTTGGAAGCTAGTCTTCTAGCAGCCTTCAGATAAAGATGTAGAACTCTCAGCTCTGCCTGCACCATGCCTATTTGGATGCTGCCATGCTCCCACCTTGATGATAATGGATTGAACCTCTGAACCTGTAAGCCAGCCCCAATTAAATGTTGTCCTTATAAGAGTTGCCTTGTTCATGGGGTCTGTTCACAGCAGTAAAACCCTAACTAAGAAAAAAAAAACAAACAACAGTAACAACAACAACAACAAAAATATAGTTCAGGCTAGCCTGGAACTCACTGTTTATCATGGATGTCCTTGAACTCCTGATCTTCCTAACTTTAACTCATATATCTGCTAACACTTCCCATTTTATGTTATGCTGGGATCATTCCTACCCCCCTAATTTTCTTCACAATATTGGAAATGACCCTGTGAGCATAGAAAGCAAGCACTATACCACCAAGCTACACCTTAAACCTAAAGAAACCTCACATAGTGAAAGACCCCTGTAGGGAGACCCCCACTCAAGTCTCGGGAGAACGTTCACCCAAGGAATCACGAGAGACCATCTTGATGTAAACACATGAGGCAGTTTAATTTTGGAGCTCTGGTTCGACCCCCAATCTCATGCAGGAGACAAGGGAATCAACCACAAGGCTCAGGGGTTAGGGGTTTATATAGGAAAAAGGTCTGGGGGAGCAAAGGAATCAGTATGGCTATACATGATTGGCTAGTTCAACTATCAACTATATTACGTGCAGAACAGAGTGGAAAATTCCTAAAGTTGGTGTTAATCTGAGTCAACAGAGCATCTGACCTTAAACCATATCTAAGAGGACCAGATGGCCCACTACTCAGTGTCTGCCCAGACATGTCCTTGTATGTTTTTTATAGTTTACGTCTTTTTGACCTCCTAGTTCTCGGGATGTCTAACAGCCTGCTTATTTTTGCCCAGGCTTATTTGGACATGATTGGCCTTGGTCCACTATGTTTTTCTGTAATTTTCTCATTAGCCAGCACAAGTCTCAAATTTAACTCTTTCAATAGCTGCCCAGATGGTCTTGAAAGTGACATCTTCCTGCCTCAACCCCTAGGGTAGCTGAGGAAAGACAGGGACACACCACCAGACACCTGGCAGTAATCCTACTACCTCTTCTATAACAACTCCTATTCCACTGTTTGTTCCTTTGTTACAGGGTCTCACTCTACAGCCTGGGCACACTTGGGACTCACTGTGCGACCCAGGCTGGCCTCAAATGAGCAGCAGTCCTCCAACCTCGGCCTTTCAAGTGCTGAGTTTACAAGCATGAGTCACATGACTAATTCTCAAATCTACAAAATACACTTAACTTAGAAAAATTGGAACTTAGGGAAGAAATATTTGACATGTTTTAACATAAACGTGAAGTTTTATCACCACAATTCTCAAAAGTATGATCTGTATATATCCAGATGTTTGAAGGCCTTTGAAGTAGTCCATGAAGTAATGAGGGCAGGCATTGTGCTGCATACCTGTAATCCCAACACTTGGGAAACTGAAGTAGGCTAGTCTGAGGTACATGTTGAAACCTTAGCACAAGGAGGAGGAAGAGGGGAAGGAAGAAAGAAAGGAAGAGAGGAAGGGGGGAAGGAAGGAAGCTGGAAAGAAAAGAGAAAGAGAAAGGAAGAAAGAAAGAAAGAAAAGAAAGAGGACAACAGTGATAAAAAACCTTACCTCCTGGCACCTTAGCACAATTATTTAAGGCCTGAGTATCAAATTTACCAACAGTCACTGTATCCATCTTCATTAGGCACTTAAAGGAGAAAGAAAAGCAAATGTCATTAAGAATATCCTGAGTTTGGAGACTTAAGTCAGAACACATACTTTACACGCACAAGGCTCTGGATTCTATCTCCAGCACTGCAAAAAGTAGACAGCAGTAATCCTAGCACTGGGGAAATGCAGGTAAGAGAATCGGAAGTTCAAGGCCAACCTCTGCTAGAGAATTCAAGGCAATTTTGGGATACAGGATGCGCTCTGGCTCACTCTCAAAAAGAAACAAAAAGCAAAAAGAAAAAAAAAGGAGACATTTATTCAAAGAAGTACATAAATGGCCTAGAAGCATAAAAAAATCATCATTGCGGGCAGTGGTGGCGCACACCTACTGCAAGCACTTGGATCCAAGCACTTGGGAGGCAGAGGCAAGTGGATTTCTGAGTTTTTGAGGCCAGCCTGCCTGGTCTACAGAGTGAGTTCCAGGACATCCAGGGCTACACAGAGAAACCCTGTCTCAAAAAAATAAAAACCAAACCAACCAAACAAACAAACAAACAAACAAACAGATCATCATTATTAAGTATCATGAAAATTAAAATAAAAACCACAGTGAGATATCATTTAAGCTCACTAACAATAACAAAAAAAAGGACAGATAATAGCTAGTCTACCACTAAGGGAAGTCAGGGCTGGAACTGAAGGTGGGAACGGGAAAGCAAGAACTGAAACATCACAGAGGAGTGCTGCCTACCGGCTTGCTCCTCCTCAGGAGTCAGCCTGCTTTTCACACTTTACTGAACTGCTCAGGGGTAGCACCGTCCACAGTGACATCAATCATTAAGACAAAACTACCAACAGGCCAATCTTACTCAGGGATTTTCTCAATTAAGATTCCCTCTTCCGGGCTGGAGAGATGGCTCAGCAGTTAAGAGCACTGGCTACTTGCTCTTCCAGAGGTCCTGAGTTCAATTCCCAGCAACCACTTGATGGCTTACAGCCATCTGTAATGGGATCTGATGCCCTCTTCTGATGTGTCTGAAGACAGCTACAGTGTACTCATGTAAATGAAATAAATAAATCTTTAAAAGAAAAAAAAAAGATCCCCTGATTCCCCCTTCCAAGCCCAGTGTAGTAGCATATGACTTTAATCCCAGCACTCAGAGGCAGAGGCAGAGACAGTTGGATCTGAGTTTGAGGCCAGCCTGGTCAATAAAACAAAGCACCAGAACAGCCAGGGTGATTAGGTATGTCTAAGTGTGTATCAAAATGGAACAAACAAACAAACAAAAAAACCAGCACATTCAAGTACACTCAGATTCTTTTGCAAAGAAAAAAATGTTAAGTATCAAGAAACAACGAGGCAACTAGACAAAATGACAGAAAAACACAAAACTAAGAATTTAGAACACGGGGGTAAATCAGAACTACCAGAGAGGCCAAGGATTCACATGACAACCCTGGGTTTTAATGCTCACAGAAGTTTGAGAACCATGATTCCACAGGTTCAGACTGGAGACGAGAAGTCTTAAATGGCTGATATGAAGGGTTTCCCTTGGAGCTTGGGAGGCCCTAATAACTCTATAACTCTATATACAGTTGCAGGTCTTTCATCTGAAGATTTCAAACAATGTTATAGGCATTAATTAATTTTTGCAGCGCACAAGCTAAAATTCCATGCTCTTGGCCCTGTTTTATTGACAGAAAATAGTAGCTTCCGTCGTACAGTCATTCGGCTAGGAATGATGTGGGGAGTGGAGGACATCCTGAGTGTGTGAAGTGCTAAGTGAATGTGTGTTGTTAACATGGGCCTTAGCCTCAAACTCAGAGGGAAATAGCAAAGCCTCTCCCCACCCTACTGGGGCAAGGCCCAGAGAAATGCCTTCCTGGTAGACCCACGGCTAGACAGTGTGTGCAGAAAATGTCCATCATAGCTTTCTCCTTCCAGATATTTTCTGCCCTGAAGACTGTTCCACTGCCGAGTCTGCTCCTATGAAGATTGGCCAAATCCATCTCCTTGATCCATCTGTATTCCATAAACATTCACCTCCTGTCTTCTTGTTTATCTTTAGGCGATAACCCTGCTCACGTTCAACTCTGTATAAGAAATATTGAGCCTCTGGGATGCTGCAGTTTCTCCATCAAGGAGCCTAACCAAACCCATCTTTTCTTTTTCTTTCTTTCTTTCTTTCTTTTTTTTCCAAGACGGTTTCTCTGTGTAGCTCTGGCTATCCTGGAACTCACTCTGTAGACCAGGCTGGGCCTTGAACTCAGAAATCTGCCTGCCTCTGCCTCCCAAGTGCTGGGATTAAAGGCGTGCGCCACCACTGCCCAGTCAAACCCATTTTTTCTGTGTGTCCTGTCTGTGTCTGTCTTTTCTTCATACCCTAGCTGCCCCTAGTCAGACTGGTCCATCCTGGAGCTGTGCAGTATTGTACTGGCTGGGTTTGTGTGCCAACCTGACATAAGCTGGAGTTATCACAGAGAAACCCTTGAGGAATTCCTCCATGAGATCCAGCTGTAAGGCATTTTCTCAACTGGTGATCAAGGGTGGGAGGGCTCATTATGGGTGGTACCATCCCTGGACTGGTAATCTTGGGTTCTATAAGCAAGCAAGCTGAGCAAGCCAGGGGAAGCAAGCTGGTAAGTAATATCCCTACATGGCTTCTTCATCAGCTCCTGCTTCCTACCCTGCTTGAGTTCCAGTCCTGACTTCCTCTGGTGATAACAGCCATGTGGAAGTGTAAGCTGAATAAACCCTTTCCTCCCCAACTTGCTTCTTGGTCATGATGTTTGTGCAGGAATAGAAACCCTGACTAAGACAAGTCTGAAGTCAACACTGACCTCAAATATCTTTCCCACCAAACTGTGTGTGTGTGTGTGTGTGTGTGTGTGTGTGTGTACACATGTATGTATGTATGTATATGAACACCTTAGTACACATGTAGGTTTTGGTGGGTTTCTTTTTGCTTTATTTATTTTTTATTTATATGAGTACACTGCAGCTGTCTTCAGACACACTAGAAGAGGGTATCATATCCCATTACAGATGGTTGTGAGTCACCATGTGGTTGCTGGGAATTGAACTCTGGACCTCTGGAGAGCAGTCAGTGCTCTTAACCTCTGAGCCATCTCTCCAGAGAGCCCCCACCCTGTATTTTTTGAGACAAGGTTTTACACTCTACCTTTGACTGGCCTTGAACTCCTTCCAGTCCTCAGTTGAGTTTAAGACCAGTTTAGGCTATAACAATATGACCTTGTCTGGTTTTTTGGTTTTGGGGTTTTGTTTAGGTAGGGTTTCTGTGTGTAACAACTCTTGCTATCCTAAAACTCACTTTGTAGACCAGGCAGGCCTCAAACTCACAGAGATCCTCTTGCTTCTGCCTCCCCAGCACTGAGATTAAAGGCATGCACAACCATACCTGGATTCTCTTTTAAAAATATGTGTGTATGTTTATGGGGTTGGGGGGCATTTGGCTCACTGGCAGAGTGTTTACCTGGCATTCAACCCTCAGTTCTAGAAGCCTGCCTGCATTCCTTGTGATAGGGCTTAGCTTTGGGTTTTTGTTTTTGTTTTTTCATTAAAAGCCAAGGAAGCAAACAAACACTTTTCAGGGCTAGAGAAGAGGTTGGTGAAATGACTCAGCAGTTAACCATGTGGGTTTGAGGGATCCTCTGCTTGATGGCAAGCAGTTACCTGCTTAGCTCACTTGCCTGGCCTGGTTTTGTTTTTGTTTCTGTTTTTAATGTGTATAGGTGCTTTGGTTGCAAATGTATCTGTGAACAACATATGTCAGGTAACCTCCAAGACCAGAAGAGGGTGTCACATTGCCTGCCTCTGGAGTGACAGTTGGGGTTCTGGGAATCACACCCATGTCTTCTAGAAGATCAGCCAGTGGGCTGATTTTTTTTCTTTTTTTGATGTTGTTACATTTATTTAATGTGTGTGTTGGGGGGTGCACATGCATGCACAATCACGCACAAAAGCACATGTGCATGTATGCGTCATGATATGCGCCAGAGGACTTGATTCTCTCATTCTTACATATAGGTCCAATGGATTGAACTCAGGTTTGTTTTTTTTTTTTATTTGTCTTTCGAGACAGGGTTTCTCTGTGTAGCCCTGGCTGTCCTGGAACTCACTCTGTAGACCAGGCTGGCCTCGAACTCAGAAATTTGCCTGCCTCTGCCTCCCAAGTGCTGGGATTAAAGGCATGCGCCACCACTGCCCAGCAAACTCAGGTATTATTAATTAAGTAATTCACTTTTGGTTTTTGAAACAGGATCTCTCTGTAGTCCTGGATGTCTTAGAGCTCACTGTGTAGACCAGGCTGACCTTGAACTCACAGAAATCCTCCCACTTCTGCCTCCTGAGTGTTGGGATCAAAGACTTGCACCACCACACCAGCCAAGATAATAGAGCTCTTCACCACCCTGCTCACCACCTGCTAGAGAATGTCACCTGTGCCCTGTGGAGGGGGAGGAGACATGGGACACCCATCCTTATGATAGTCTACCATATCTTACTTCAGGAAGATTTGTATCTTGGGAATTATCTACCCAACCATCTTTCTTTCCATGAAAGAAAGGTGAGACCCTTCATCAAGAACCCTTCATCAAGAACCCATCAAGGCCCTTCATCAAGAACACCCAAGAAGTCAATGGCAGACTTCTCACCAGAATGAGAATCAGGTCTTTGAACTCCAGGGCACACATCCAGGGCGGCTCCTTATACAGGGCATGCCTTCCCCGAGCCCTGGCTGGAAGATCAAAGGCTGCCCTAGGCAGCTCTTTCACCAACCTGCTATGCTCTGAGCACCTAGGCTCAGAGGTTGAAAATGAGGTCCAGGAAACAGGTAGAGTGGTCCCAGCCCTTTTTCAGTTTTTGAAACAGGGTCTTATATGGCCCAAGCTAATCTCAAATTCACTATGTAGATGAACTCCTAATTCTCCTGTCACTGCCTAAGTGCTGGAATTACAGATGTGTACCACTGTCCCCAACTTAAAAATATCTTATTTTTAACGTAAAAGTGTTCTGTTCATTGCTATTCTCTTTGAGAAGGGCAGGAGTATCTGGGGACCATGTGTTCTCCAAGCAGGAGCTCTACTGTTTAGCCATGTCCTCATCCTATTCACTGTTACTAGCTATTCTTCTTTGTTCTGGCATTTTGAGACAGAGTCTTGCTATGTAGCCAAGGCTAGCCAGAACCTACCATGTGGCCTAGGCTAGCCTCAAATTTAAAATCCCTGTACTTCAGCCTCTACAGTGCTAGGATTTCAGGTGTACATTACCACACCTAACTCACTGTCCTCTTTTTTTTTCTTCTAATTATCCACAAAGTATTTTTAAAGATTTATTTTTACTTTATGTGTATGAATATTTTGCCCACATGTATTTAAGGGTATTTTGTGCATGCCTAGTGCTTAAGGAAGCTAGCAGAGGGCGCTGGATCCCCTGGAACTGGATTAGGGATGGTAATAAGCTGCCATATAGATGATGGGCATCATACTTAGGACCTCTGGAAGAGCTGCAAGTGCTCTTGACTGCTGAACCATCTCTCTGGTACCTAAAAAAATACGTAGTCTTTAAATTCTTAAATTTGCATACAATATGATGAGTTTTATTATGCTATTTTCATACTTATTATTCTTTAATTCCACTCCTAGGTATATACACTATAGAAATTCTTGTACTTGCAGAAGATATTTTGTATACTCTTTATCTTTTCCAACTTATAAAATTATTTTTGATATGCAGCTGTGGTGATTTGAATGAGAATATAGCCTATAGGCTCATATATTGAATACTTGGTTCCCAATTGGTGGAATTGTTTGGGAAGGATTAGAAGGTGTGGCCCTGTTGGAGGAGGTTTGTCACCAGGGGCAGACTTTGAGGTTTCAAAAACCTGGGCCTCTCTCAATCTCTCTCTCTCTCTCTCTCTCTCTTTCTCTCTCTCTGTCTCTGTCTCTCTCTGTCTCTGTCTCTCTCTGTCTCTGTCTCTCTCTCAATCTCTCTCTTTCTCTCTCTTTCTCTCTCTCTTGCTCTGTCTCTCTGTCTCTCTCTGTCTCTGTCTCTCTGTCTCTCTTTCTCTCTGTCTCTGACTCTCTCTGTCTCTCTGTCTCTGTCTCTCTCTGTCTCTGTCTCTCTCTCTTGCTCTGTCTCTGTCTCTCTCTGTCTCTCTCTTTCTCTCTCTTTCTCTCTCTCTTTCTCTGTCTCTGTCTCTCTCTGTCTCTGTCTCTCTCTCTGTCTCTGTTTCTCTCTCTCTGTCTCTGTCTCTGTCTCTCTCTGTCTCTCTCTTTCTCTCTCTCTCTCTCTTTCTCTGTCTCTGTCTCTGTCTCTCTCTCTCTCAGCTACTGTTCCAGTGCTATGCCTTCCTGCCTGCTGCCATGCTCCCCACTGTGATAGCCATGAACTCTCTCTGAAACTCGAAGCTGCAAATTTAGTATTTCTTTTATAAGTTGCTCTTGTCATAGTATTTTTTTAATCACAGCAATAGAAAAGCAAAAGCAGCTAAGATAACAGATAATAAAAAGAATGATATAGCTATATATGTTGAGAAAATATCCAATAAATATTAAGTAACAGGTATGTTATGAAACCCTGTAGTATAATTCAAACACTTTGTTCATTGAAGTAAATCTTAACATCAAACAGAAAATATGGGCAGTAGTTATACCCAGAAATTTTAATTTCAAAATTAAAATTTTCTGTAATGTTTCAGTACTTTTCAGTAACCTCATTTACTTTGTAATCAATTAAACAATAAAGGTTATTTTATGTGCATAAAAAAACTGTCAGGTGCCGGGCAGTGGTGGTGCATGCCTTTAATCCCAGCACTTGGGAGACAGAGACAGGTGGATTTCTGAGTTCAAGGCCAGCCTGCTCTACAGAGTGAGTTCCAGGACATCCAGGGCTATACAGAGAAACCTTGTCTCAAAGAAAAAACAAAAAACTGTCAGATAGAGAATACCTATTCTGGAAAAAAAAAATGACTTTTTTTTTTTTTTTTGAGACAGTGTCTCTCCACATAGGCTTGGCTATGTTGGAACTCCATATAGACCAGACTAGCTTTGAACTCATAGCAACCGACTTGCCTGCTGGGTCAAAGATGTGTGCCACCATGCCTACCCTGACTCCTCTTTTTTTGAGACAAAGTCTGGACTAGCCTGGAATCTGTGACTGTCTTCCTAATTCAGTCTACCAAATGCTAGGATTACAGATGTGAACCATACACCTGACATTTTTCCCTCCCTATTACAATTAGAAAAGGTGGTGCCTACAAGCTGTAAAGAAAGGGCTTGTGTCTCTCTTGCTCTCTTGCCTCTAGCTCCCTTGCTTCCCCTCTCTTCACATTCCGTCCCCCACTCCTCGCATTCCCTTCTCCCCCCCCCCATGTGGCCATGGCCAGCCTCTACTTCTCTACTCTCTCCTTCTTTCTGCCTTTCTCTGCCTCTGCTACCCTCCTAACTCCCCTTCCCATGCCCCAAATAAACTCTATTCTATACTAAAAAAAAAAAAAGAAAAAGAAAAGAAAGAAATAAAGAAAGGGGCTGGTGAGATGACTCAGTGGGGAAGAACACCGACTGCTCTTCGGAAGGTCATGAGTTCAAATCCCAGCAACCACATGGTGGCTCACAACCACCCGTAATGAGATCTGATGCCCTCTTCTTGTGCATCTGAAGACAGCTACAGTGTACTTACATATAATAAATAAATAAATGAATCTTTTAAAAAAAAGAAATAAAGAAAGAAAGAGGAAAGAAAGAAAAAGGAAGGAAGGAAGAAAAAGAGAGAAAGAAAGAGAGAAAGAGAGAAAGAGAGAAAGAGAAAGTCCATGTCATGTGGTGGGTGGAGGCTCTTGGACGGGTACAGGGATGGAGATGTGTTCTGTTACCAAAGGAAATTCAGCTTCTAGGCTCACGCACATAGTGTGGCTTCTAGTTTGAATATTTCCCCTCCATCTTATCCTGGATCACTTCTATTCATTCCTCAGTTTTCAAATTATGGGCTACTTTTGATGCCAGCTCTTCCTTACTCCTCTCCCCGCCTCCTTGCCAAGGATCTCTGCTCTGCTCTCATGGCTTATGCCTCCTCCTTATCCAGCACTCTCCCGAGGATAGTTACCCACCTGTCTGTCTTTCCCACTACAGTTGAAGCATCCTGAGATCAGGGGCTATGCTTGTGTATGTGGGTGAATAAAAGGGGCAGAACCCTCCACTTGTCTAGAGGGAGCATGGTTCTTACTAGGGAGGAGGTTTCTGGGCAAAGGAGAGGAGCATGGGCTTTATTCTCTCTTCCTTCCCTTCCCATTTTTCACCCCTTCCTCACCTTCTCTGAACCTCCATCTCCTGGGATCTGTTTGGAATGAGCTTGAACTCCCTCTACTGGCCAAAATTCAGAACTGTCGCCCACCCCCAGGAATTCATTCTTTCCTGTGGAAGTTCCTTCTACTTCCTCCACAACTGTAGAGTTCATGAGGGACCAGAATATAAGTAGAAAACAAGGATCTCCATCCAGCAAACAGGAGGTTTCGAGGTCTGACCCCACACCTCTCCTCTAGGAGTACTTTGTTGCCTCACCCCCTCACCTTGTGTCTGTTTCCTGAGGTCTCCACACTGTGACTCCAGCTAATTCACAGAGATGTTGATTTCTGGAGCCTTGGGCTGATACATCAATTCTGACTGTGGAAGAAACATCCAAAAACATTTGGGCGGGGAGAGAGTAAGGGGGGGGGGAGAGACATAAATAAATAAAAGAGACTGAGGAACTGGATATGAATCTACATTCAAAACCAAAGATCAGGGTTGAGACTAGCTCACAGAGCTGTGTGCCTAGCTCTTTCTCCATGAACTCATAAACCAGAACCCTGACTGTGGAGGAAGATTTCTCTAAGCCCTTCATTCCACCTATATTAATACAAAGACAAAGGGCCTTCAGGTTGAATGGAGATATC
Organism: Mastomys coucha; assembly: GCF_008632895.1. Lineage (NCBI taxonomy): Eukaryota > Metazoa > Chordata > Mammalia > Rodentia > Muridae > Mastomys > Mastomys coucha. The sequence continues at coordinate 32,565,945 of NW_022196895.1, read as the reverse complement.
AGACTTTAGGGACAGCTCAGGACAAGTCTCTCAATCCCCCACCCACCCCCATTCCTTAGAAGGGCTCAGCTTAGAACTTACATCATCACTGTCATTTCCACTGAACAAGTGTTCTGGCTCCAGCCTGTTCTCAGGGATGTTCTCCTCTGGCATGAGCTCATCCAGCCAGAGGAGTTCCTGTGGTGAGAAGACCCACTCCAGTGCCTTCCGGACTGCCACCAGGCCCAGTAACTGCAGAAACAGAAGCAAGCCCCGGAGCGCTGAGCAGCAGCAGCTGGGATGTGCAGCCTTACACTTCCTATTATTGCACTGAGTGTTAACACATTTCTATGAAGTAGATCCTTTTTTGTTTTATACTGCTTCGTTTTGAGGATGAGGTTTTATGTAGCTCAAGTTGACTTGCCTTGTAGCTGAGGATAATCTGGAGCCCCTAATGCTCTACCTCCCAACTGTAAGTGCTGGGATTAAAGTGTGCACCATCATGCCCAAGACTGATTGATTGATTTTTTTTTTCTAAGACATATATTCTCACTGTGTAGCTCAATGTGTAGCTCTGGCTGGTCTGGAAATAGCTATGTAGACCAGGCTGAACTTGAACTTGTGGTGATCCCCCCTGCCTTTGCTTCTAGAATGCTGACATTACAGATGTTCACCACCACATCCACTTTTGTTTTGATCTTTTAAGACAGGATCTCACTTTGAGGTCCAGGCTGGTGTCAAATACAGTGTGATCCTTCTGCCTTCACTTCACAAGCACAGGGGCTACAGACAAAAAGAGGCATTCCTATTGTACATAAAAGGCAATCAAAGCCCCCAAAAGATTAATAACTTCCTTGAGGCCACAACCCTGGCATGTGCTAACCAGACTGGTCCTATTCCAAAGTCTGTAGTTCTTAACGTTCCCCTCTGGGAAGCCTCCCTACATATTTGAGGGGTTTGCAGACCAGCCCAAATGAGTCAGGAAAGTTGGTGAATAGACTATCCTAGGATCAGTTCATCTGTAAGTATCCCCAGGCATCTTAGGATTTCCAACATGGAAGAGCCCGAGAAAGGAAGAGAGAGGTAAGAGGTGCTCTCCCAGCACCACTCAACACCCGCCTCCAAGTTACCATGAGTGGGAAGACAATGGCTGCAGGGGTCGACTTGATGATCCAAAGCAGGCCTAGGCAGGCAAGCTGGACGGCTGTGAATAGGTGGACCCTGCTCAGAGGTACGTGCCGCAGGAGCAGCATGTCCGGCTGATGTTTCCTTGGCATCAACAATAGCTGCACTCTCTTTATGAACTGAGAGAATGGGGGGAGGGGGAGAGGGAACAGGATGTTAGGGTATCACTGCTAGCTATAAGGACTGCAGCAGGGCTGGGGACACAGCTCGCATGGCCTAGTGATCTAGAGCATGGAGGCAAAGTTTCTATGCCCAGGAGAGGCAGGGTAATGGATATGAGAGAGGCTGGCAAGGGTGGGAATGAGGACTGAGCTGGCTAGCTGACTGTGATGGGCTCACCTGGATGCTGCCGAGCGCTGCTACCCCCATGTACAGGAAGATGCCATAGAGAACAGGCATCGGGATGAACTAGCAGGAAGAAGTAGAGAGCACAAGCGCTTACCTCCCAGCCTCCCAGAGGCCCCACCTTAGGCCTGCAGACTGGAGCCCGCCAGGCCTTTCTTCTCCTCTCACGTTCTGCACGCCTGACTTCATCAAGTCTTTCCATGTCAATCACATGAGGCAAAAGGACTATTATTGTCTGCATGTTACAGATGAGGACATTGAGAGACAAAGTAACTTGCCCCTAGCTCTCCAGTTTTTTTTTTTATCCCATCGTGGTCTTTAGTGCTGGTCTACAACGCTACATTCCCCTGCTCTAGCCTCCTGGATGCCACCATGGCTGGTCTGATCCATCACATTGCCTGCTCTCTGTGCTCCCTCCATCCGCATGCTGGCTTTGTTCCTTACCCTTTTGCTTTACTGTTCTTTCCTCCTAAAATGTTCCTCTCATCTAGGCATGGTAGCACACAATTGTGACTCCAGCGCTTGGGAGGCAGAGGCAGGAAGATGGCAATAAATTCAAAGCCAGCCTGGTTTACACAGCAAGGTCCAGGCTAACCAGGGCTACAAAGTGAGACCCTGTCCCCACCAACCGGCCAATCAATGAATCAAATGTTCCAAAGGTCTTCTCTGACTGCTCAGTCTGAAATGGCCAGGGCACTGTTTACAAAATTCTATACTTATTCACTACTGCTATTCTATGTATGCCACAGCTTGCCCATGGAGGTCAAAGGTCAACTTGTGGGGGTGGGTCTTTTCCTTCCTGAACCATCACACCAGCCCATCCCCAGCACTCTTCATTGCCTTGTCTGCTTTCATTTCATTTCAGCTATCAGCTTAAGTTATCATATTGCTCTAACTTTTAAAAATCTGTCTTCTCTCACTAGACTCCCAGGAAGGCAGAGATATACATATGCTATCGCCACTGTATCTCTGCAGTTCCTGGGACAGTGGTTGGTGTAGCATTTATGAGAGTCAACCTACTTAGCAAGTGGTTGATCCTGTCCGTCTGGCTCTCCTGCTGTATTACTCTTACGAAGTCTCCATGACCTTGGCCCTGCCTAACCTCCTGCCTCCTGCCTCCTGCCTCCTGCCAGTGACTCTTGTCTGACATCTCTACACCCACTGTGACTGCTTTGCTGTCTTGTTGACCTTTTCTATAGCTTTCTTCTATAGTTATGTAGGGGTGTCTGTGTGTGTGTCTGTGTGTGTGTGTGTGTGTGTGTGTGTGTGTGTGTGTGTGTGAAGTTTCTGATGGTTTAGTCTCATATCCCTATTCAGTACTCCTCTTGCTTTCTCAGAGGTACCAAGCACAGTGGGGTACCCAGCAGAGGTTTCACAAGCCTTGAGAAAGAGTAAAGGTTTTTTGCTTCAAAGTTTCTCTGGGATATGAATATACACTCGTCTCCAGCTTGTTGGGGGGCTGTGGCAAGGGTGGTGCTAGAACCCCAGAGGATGATGGCATCCCCATATCCTATTCTACTAAACAAAAGGCCTACTAGCCAAGAAATTAAGTACATTTAAAAATTTTTTTTTTCTGTTTTTAGATAAGGTTTCATGTAGGCCAAGATTGACTCAAACCTACTATCTAACTGAGGCTAGCCTTGAACTTGAGCTCTTGATCCTCTACCTACCAAGTGTTTGAACTGCAAGTATGCAACCACCACACTTTTGTTGTTATTGATACTACAGTGTGGTGTGTGTGTGTGATGTGTGTGTATGTGTGTGTATGTGTGTGGTGTGTGTGTGGTGTGTGTGGTGTATGTGTGTGTGTGGTGTGTGTGTGGGGGTGTGCATGTATGTGGTGTATGTGTGTGGTATGTGTGTAGTATGTGTGTGTGTGTGCATGTGTGTGTGTGTGTGTGTGTGTGTGTGTGTGTGTAGTATGGAGGTCAGAAGGTAACTTGTTCTTTCCCTCCATCATACAGACCAGGCCCAGTATCAAACTTCAGGCTTGTTAGCAAAACCCTTTATTTGTTGAGCCATCTCCGACTCCCCTGGCTTTTTGATTTCTTTTGATGTAGAGTCTCACACTGTAGCCCAAGTTGACCTGCAACTTATTGTGTACACAAGTAGGTCTCAAAGTTGAAACAAGCCTCCTGCTTCAACCTCCTGGTTCTAGAATTACAGGCATAAACCACCATGCTCTGGAAGTCCGGGCATTTTGTTGTTGGTGGTGTTTTGTTTTGTCTTGGGTTTTTTTTTTTGTTGTTGTTGTTATTGTTGTTTTGTTTTAATCTGAGAAATGGCTCTCGTGGTGGGCACTTACAAATTACTTTCCACCTTTAACCTCCAGGTCTCTCATTTGTAGAGTATGTGTGTCTCCCAGGGTTAACCAGCATGGAGATTAATGTAACCACGGGAGAAGAAAACACCGTTCCTGGGCCACTGTCAGTTCAGCCAGCATCAGCTCTATGGAAACTGCTGCACTGGCCCTGATCCTGGCCAAACACGTACCTTAAGCACAGGTGCCAGGAAGATGGAGACCCCTGTGAGGATGAACACCACCAGGCCGGTCAGTCTCTGCTCCCTGTGGGGAGAAGGAGGAGTTAGCTGGGTCTAAGTGTGCTCCTGGAACACCCAGGCCAAAGACCCTACCAGGCCTGTTACAGACGTGGCACCCAGAGAAGAGGAGGGATACCCTCGATAGGTTACCCGGTGAAGGGCCCTCGCCTACTGTGGGAAACTGAAAGGCAAGACAGAGCACTCCAACCCCGGGCCTCTGGCCTTTCCATCAGTCCAGGCCCAACGTTGTTCTGTTTCAGTTTTGTCTGTTTGTTAAATACTGTATTACATCTTATTTATATGGTGTATGTGCAAGCATGTATGTAAGCATGTGCCTGTCTTGGTGTGTATGTGATGGTTAGAGGACAGCTTGCAGGAATCAGCTCTTTCCTTTACCAACCAGGTCGCAGGGGTGGAACTCAAGTCATGAGACATGGCTGAAAGTGGCTTTGCCCACTGAGCCACCTCACTAGCCCACTGGGTTTGTTTGCTTGTTTATTTGATTGTTTTAGTGGTTCTGGGACTCAAACCTAGGACCTCATATATACTAAGAACTACCAACGAGTTCCATCCCCAGCTCCATAGTCGTTCTTCAGTTTTGTTTTGTTTTGTTTTGGGGGGGTTGTTTCATTGATTGATTGATTGATTGATTTGTTTTGTTTTTGTAGTCCTAGCTGTCCTGGAACTCACTCTGTAGACCAGGCTGGCCTCAAACTCACAGAGATCTGCCTCCTTCTTCCTTCCAAGTACTGGGATTAAATGTGTGCACCACTATGCCTAGCCACTGTTTTTAATTTTTTATTTAGATGGAAAATTAACAATTTTTCACTGCCATAAAGACCTATATTTCGGGGCTAGAGAGATGGCTCAGCAGTTAAGAGTACTGACTACCCTTCCAGAGGTCCTGAGTTCAATTCCCAGCAACCACATGGTGGCTCACAACCATCTGAAATGGGATCCGATGCCCTCTTCTGGTGTGTCTGAAGACAGCAACAATGTACTCATACATTAAATGAATAAATAATTTTTTTTAAAAGACCTATATTTCATAGTTTAAAAGGTTAGTCAACTTCATGTATTTTAGGTAGACTTTCTAATAGTTACAAAGTTGTTTTTGTGGTGAATTCCTTTGCAACATCCGTGATATGCTTCTACATTGAGTGGGGACTGAGAGGTATCTCCCCCTCCACTTTAGCCCTGCCTACCTTCACCCTTATGTTTATAACAAGCCTCTCACCCACCTCAGAGGGCAGAATCCACCACCCGTTTACCCCACTGCAGTCCTTAGGATGCACAAGCTGAGAATAACTCACACACCCCATAACCATTTTGCCACACCCCTCTCCCCCCCAGCCTACTGATTACAGGCTTCACCTGATGCCCAGGAAGTTGGGGGCTTCTCCAGGGACACAGGCCTTGCTCTCTCTCCGAAGACTATCCATGTGGGCCAAGGAGATGACAGTGGCTGAGACGTACCACGGCAGCCCAAGGACTGATGAGAGCAGCATCAGAACAGCTACGCAGAAGAGGTCCAGGTGGAAGCCAGCTCCCTTCTGCAGGGAGTGCGAGTTGTTTTGAAGCTAGAAGTGGCGTCTGGACCCCATCCTGGCACTCCTTACCCGGCCGGCCGGCAGCCCCTTACCTGCAGTCTGTATTCTGCACGGTTGAGGATGACTGCAGTGATCTGCTGGTCCATGAAGATAAGGATAGACAGCAGCAGAGCAGGCAAGGCAGCGGCCACACTCAGCCACCAGGGGTTAGCTCCAAAAGGAGACACCAGCCAGCCACGCCCAGGGAGTGTAGGCTAGGGGGGACATTCCATGGGCAGGGTGGAAATGCCTCCCGAGAACACCTCCCCAGCACACCTCAACCACTACCATGCCAGTCTACCGCATTCCACATCCTGCCCCCAAGACCTTGGATTCTAGGCGAGGGTACTGTTACACGGACACAGACAGACAGACAGATGCATGCGTGCTCGCGGACACACACACACACTACTCTCCTTTAGTGTATCCCAGTGTCTTCAAAGAGAGCAGAAAGAAGGGCTCTGGACTTTGGTTTGGGGGGGCGTGGGGAGGAGGGAGACCTCTCTCTCTCTCTCTCTCTCTCTCTCTCTCTCTCTCTCTCTCTCTCTCTCTCTCTCTCTCTCACCCTCACCCCGGAAGGGGAGTTGGTGAATAAAACCTGCACACACTGCTCTGCACTTATACACAGCCTTCCTCCTTAAGCTTGCCCTCCCTGCCCCCCACACCCAGAATGGGGCAGCTCAGGTTCAGACCTGCCCCAGTCTGGGGCAGGGCTAGGTGTGCCTGTGTCTGCTCTGATTTATAAGCGTCTGTGGTGGGGAGGGGGCCCACATGGTTGGCTGGGGTTCTGAGCTCTAAAGCCACCCCTGTAGAGCCCCCTCGCTAGTCGGCCCTGGTGGCGCTGGCCTACGGAAGGAGCTCCAGCTTTGCTGTATCCGAGGTGGTAGTGGGGAGTGTAAAGAAGAGTAGAGTGCACAGAAGAAGGTAGGGCCAGTGGTGGGGAGAAGTCATAAGAGCAGCATTTACTGAGTATGTGGTATGTGCCAGGCACGGTAGTAACTACACTATGATATGTAAACCCCAAAACAACCTATGGGAGAACTGCTATTGATGATTCCATTTTATAGACTAGGATATTCTCAGGGGAGGTAAGGTGATATGTGTCTGTAACTACAGCACATGAGGGGTTAAAGCAGGAGGATAATGAGTTCAAGGCCAACCTCAGCTGTGTTTGGAGTTTGAGGTTAACCTGAACTACGTGAGACTCTGCCTTTTAAAAAGGAGATGCCTAGAACACACTAGGAAGAGGCAGCAATGGAATTCAAGCCCAAGGCCTGCTGCCTGGAGCCTGTCCTCCAACACCTACCCTATAATAATAGCTACTGTGTACAGCATTCCTCCTTCACTGATGTGTCTGTTGAAATAACTCATTTTATCACTCGGCGACTCTGAGGCCAGTGTTACTGTCTCTATCGAGAATGACAGAAGAAGCTCAGAGGGAAAGAAGTGTGGAATCTGTGAATCTTAAGACTCCAAGTTGCTGGCCCTACCTCCTCCTCACCCCCTCATCCTGTCCAGCTCTCACCTTGAATTCTGTGGGCACCAAGAGCTTCGGCGTGGCTAGGCCCAGGAAGGCATCAAGGCCACAGCCCAGCAGGATGGCCAGGACTGAGGAAAAGTCACTGAATGCCTTGCGCACCTGGCCACAGAGTGGGCGCTTTAGTCTGGGCCTGCCATCCCATTTCCGTTTTTACCCTTTCCCGTTTGCAGACAGGATCCAGGGCCCAAACCAGACATTTCACGCAGAAAGGAAAAATGTTGCTTACCACCGAGGGGAAGAAGCGGCTGTTCTTTACATACTTGAGGGCAATGGCACAGAGGAAAGAAGTAAAGAAGAGAAGAAGAGAGAAGAAGGCGATGTCTGGCACCGTGTGACAGCTGGGACCACGAGGGTGGCCTCCTTGCCGGATGCACTCAGAAGGAGGCAGGAAGGAAGCGTTGACCATGCCTGGGTGCTGAATAGAGGAGTGGTCAAGTATGGGACAATGGGCAACAGAGGACGCATCCCACTCTCTGGGACTCATCTCAAAGGAAGGGGAACCGGCAGAGACATGAGGGATGAAGGATGGGCCATAGGCTAAATCTAAGTAACCAGTGATGCTTTCTCTCCTCTGAGGGTAGGGAGAGCCGAAGAGCACTAACTCTATTCTTCCTCAGACTCTTTTAGGAGCAAGCTCTCACCACACTTAAGACATCATCTGCGTCTTTGAGCTTTGTCCATTCAGACGTGTTTCCTGGGAAGCAGAGAATTCAGGCATAAGCCCTCCTTCCTTGAGAAACTCTTCTCCACAAGAGCTTAGCTTGTTCCACCTAAACTAGAAAGGTCTTAATCCCAATCACACTTCTGATTCTGTCACACTCACATATGTTCTCAGGTTACTACTCTGTACCCTCTACCCGTCTGTGTCTCTGGTGTGGAACACAAAACTGAGCATGAAACATCGACTAAATTCTTGAGCTTGCAAATCTGTATGTACCAGAGGAAGAACTGGTCTTGTTTAGGGCTAGTAGAATCGGGCACACATCAAAAAAAAAAAAAATATGTTTTTAGCAAGGTACTTGGTGGCTCCTGCTTATATCCCAACAGTTGGAGATGGAGGCAGGAGGATCAGGAGTTCAAGGTCATCTTCGGTTACATAGTGAGTTGGAGACCATATTATGTACAGCACATGAGACCCCGTCTCACCCAGGACTACCACCTCCTACAAAGGACACTTCCCCCATTTCTGGTGCTACTCTCCATATGGAGGGATCTATGCAGGTGTCACACTTCAAACTGCTCCACGTGGTTATCTGCTCTCACTCAGCTATGAGTTGCTTGATTGGTGAATTTAAGAAATGAAATGAGGCATGCCCGGTCCTGGAGTTTCCTCTCCTTTTTCTCTAGAGTAAGCTGCCTGGATGGTGTACTTAGGTCTGCTCTTCTGATGCAACAAAGTCCCCCCAATCCAATGCTACCATTCTTGGTTGGGTGCACCTGATTTTGGCTTCACCCTTAGGAAGCCCATCAACCCACACTCTTCTGTCAGAGCTGTCAGAAACAAAGACAATCCCGGGCTCTCCCAAATTTTATTTTGTAACTAATCCAGAAGCAGAAGTGAGGCTGCTGGCTATCGGATAAGTAGTGAGCACTACATTTTTCCTCACCTGGCCAAGGTGCCAGTTTCTCTCACCTACCTCCTGTGCCTGTGTACTGACAGAAGCAACCATAGGCAGGAGATCCTGGCCTTTGGATTGGATAGGCACGGATCAAGTTCAGCATCTTCCCCAGGGCATCATAAATGAAGATGAGGCTGATGAGGGCACAGAATCCTTCCTCTGTGAATCGGGTGAAGTAGCGCACCAGCAAGCTGGCCTCTGTAGCCACCAGTGCCAGGCAAAATGTGGCCACCCAGATGCCGACCCACAGGCGGAAGGGCAGGTAGTCCAGGCTGTAATCTCTGTGAGAGTGAGAGGCAGTCAGGACTGTCTCCTCCTTACCTAACTCGGGTCAAGTGCCCCCAGTCCCACCCTTTCTCTTCACTCAGTTAGGACCAATGGAGGATGTACCCACCAACAGGCTGGTGAGGTGAGAGAGGTGTCCTACCTGCTAAAAGAGAAGAGTAGGCGCTCAAATACCAGCACTGGCCCCGTGCTGCTAAGGATAGTGAGGGGCTGGCCCGCCATTAAGCAGAAGGCAGCTCCAGCCACCGCTGTGCCCAGGAAACTCTCCAGCACTCCCTGGAAGTGGACAAACCTCATGCTAGGATCCCGGCATCCCAACATAGGAGCCCAAGCTTCTCTGGAGTCTTAGCTCCACTCAGTGCCAAGAGGTGGGGTGGGGCACCAACGTTTATGCCAGTCCCATCAGACAAACTCACATACCTGGGCACCTTCGGTGGCATCTCCCAGAAGACCCCCAAAAGTGATGGCGTTTGTGACTGTGGCCAGGTAAATGTAGAACACAGCTGAGAAACACTGGGGGTGTAGGGCGTCCAGGAAATCACTGGGGTACCAACATGCCTTCCGGCGCACGTCCTGAATAAGACCCCCAAAGAGCCTCCCGCCCGTGCGGCGTCAGTGATCCAGGTTTCCACACCCCACGCCTGCATCCTGATTTTCTCTGTATCCTCCCGCATTGCCCACACATTTTGATGCCTCTGTGACTCTTCCACAGGATCCCAACCCTTGTTCCCACCCAGCTGCCCTCACCTGCCTGTCCTTTGCAATTCTGGGATGGGTGTGTGCGGCCCATGGTGGTGCTTGTCTTCTGCCAGGGCAGCACTCTGGCGGGAGAGGCTGGTGACCTCTTGCAGTTTCGAGGGGAGTCTGGAACAGAATAGGAACCTCAGATGAGCTGACGTCTCCAGCCAACCTGAGATCTGGCTTTAGAGTATGCTCCCACCGCCCCCCGGAGGCTACGGAGGTGGTGGCTGAGGATGCCTTCAAACTGTCTGATAAGAAGTTAGATACTGGGACTGGCGAGATGGCTTAGTGGGTAAGAGCACTGACTGCTCTTCTGAAGGTCCTGAGTTCGAGTCCCAGCAACCACAGGGTAGCTGGCAACTACCCCATAATGAGATCTGACACCCTCTTCTGGTGCATCTGAAGACAGCCAAAGTGTGTACTTATGTATAAATAATAAATAAATCTTTAAAAAAAAAAAGAAGTTAGATCCCACCCTGCCAAGCTTAACTGGGGAGCATGGTAGACTCATAACTAAGGAGAAGAGCAGATTGGAATTACGACCCCAGGTACCTTTTATGTTGAGAGGGTAGGCATTTGGGCGGGGGAATCCGGGCTGTCCGGTCCCACCGACCTGGGGGTAGCACTGTCAGCTCCTGCAGGAAGGCATCCAGGGCTGCCAGAACGTCATGAAGATTGCTTGCCCGACGAACTGACCACTGGAATTGCTGCATTTAAGGCCACAGAACGGACGGTAAATGCTTGTTAGGGACTCTAACATGGGTGTTCACTTGTATTTTCTCAAAGCCATGCTCACACAGACTACAAGCAAATTCATGATTTACTCACAAATCCATTCATGCATGCATTCATTCATTCATTCATTCATTCAGTTTGTGCCTCTATCTGTCTACCTTGGGCCAGTGATGCAGCTACATTGGTAGCTAGAAACTTCAGTCCCCATGGTACAAAAACAAAGCCACATCCTGATCACATACACAGAGGTCATACGTGTGCTCCACACACGCACACACATGTACACACAGAGGAAACCCCACCCCACTCACAGGGTCACTGAGGAGGACAGCGGCTGCCCGTCCCATCTCGTGGTAGCTCCTTCCCAAGGTGGGAGGACCCAAGAGGAGGCAGAAAAACCTGAGGAAGGAGTTGGGGATTTCGGGAGCTCCAAGATGCTGATAAGGGCAGCCTCTGACGGACACTTAGCTCTGCTCAAGGACACACCACCTCTGCAGAATGACCTCTGGGGAGCATTCCCTAGACACTTTGGGGGAACCGTATCCAAAGACCCCACCCTCCTCAGTACAGGCCCTTCTCCTGGGCCCCAGAGCCCTGACTTGGTCACCTCACCTGCTGGGCAGGATCACCTCTGTAAGAGGCTCCACCACCACCGGATTCCGCAGTCTTACGAAGGCCCCTAGCGGCTGTTCCAGGAAGCCCAACTCTCCTGCCAACACGGCTGCTGCCTCAGCTCCCGGAGGCAGCTTCTGTCTCAAGGGGTTCTGCTGCTGGGAGGGCAGATTAGGAGAGGTTATTTCGGGAGGGGGAGGTCGGCAGAAACTCAACAACCGAGAGCCTGGCGGAGGGTGGGTGTCTGTTAATGTCTGATCTTCCTCCCAGACTTTCCCAAGGAAGGGCCACAAACCTTCAGCGGGATGTCCTCATCACGAGAAGCCTTTCTGAAAGCATTAGACCCTACAAAAACATCAATACGTGGTGATTAAGAGCACACACTTTAGGGGCAGGCCCACCAGGGCTTCCTACCCAGGGCATAGCTGCGATAACACCCACCGTGGAAACTAAAGATTAGATGAGAAGATGAGGCATGTAGAACTCCTAGCACAGGGCCTGCCAGGTACAGCCCTGGCTGTTATACTCCTGGCACTCCCTCTCCTCTGCCCTCACCTTAACCAACAGTTTTTCTCTTGCCCTGAGGATTAAGTCAAGGCTAGGCCATTCCTGGCTCAAGAAAATGTAGAGGATTCCTGGGAGCCTCCCATCCCAGAATCTTGATCCGGGGGCCCAAAGAGGGATCTCTCACCTCGGCAGGGCCTGATGCCTGTGGTCTGGATGTGGTGCTGGGGTCTCTGCAGGAGCAAGGCCCGAAGCTGTCCTCTCAGTTCTGGGCTCAACGACTCCCCACTGACTACCTGCTCTAGAGAACAGATGTGAAGCTCAACCCCACTCCTGGGGGCTCTGTCCTCCCACTGGCTCCCTTCCCCGCTTCTCATAGGTCTTTCCTCCTATCAGTCTCAGGAATACAAGGGTCAGTGACACCACCCCCACCCCTACCCCCGGCCACACACTCCATTTTGAGACAAGGTCTCACTACATAAACCGAGCTGCCTCATTTTCAGTGGTCCTCCTGCCTCTGCCTGCCACGTGCTGAGATTACAGATGTGTGCCACAGCAACCATCACTATCTGTGATACAGAAACGGGCAGTACCTGGGGTAGAATGGGGATGGGATAGGCTCTGGAAGATTCTAAGACTTTGGGGGAAATTCCCAGGAAATGGAATGTTTTCCTCAGCCTACCCACAAGCTCCAGGAGGCTCTGAGCTTGACAGTCTAGCAGTACAATGCCCTCGGCCAACAGATGGCGAAGCTCCTGGAGGCTGGGGAGCGCCAGAATAGGCACATGGGGGGCACTCCACCGGCCTGCGCCTATGTCTAGCTTTTCTTCGAACAGCAGCCACCTGGGATGAAGGGATAGGCAATGTTACTGGGAGACTCTCGCCCATGTCTGGGACACAGTGTGGCTGCCTTTGACCCAGTGCTCCCTCCCCAAGCAGTCAGCCACTCTTTGTTAGGTCTCAGAGAACTCAAAACTATATTGTAGAGGAGCTGATTCTTGTGGCAAGAACACACAGGGAAAGTCCTGGGGCTAGAGAGATGGCTCAGCAATTAAGAGCACTGACTGTTCTTCCAGAGGTCCTAAATTCAGATCCCAGCAACCACATGGTGGCTCACAACCACCTGATACCCTCTTCTGGTGTGTCTGAGGACAGCTACAGTGTACTCATATAAATAAAATAAGTAAATCTTTAAAAAAAGAATTAATGTTTTTATAAAAAAAAAAACAAAGAAAGAAAGGGAAAGTCCTAATTTTTTCTTTCTTTCCTTTTTTTTTCCCCCAGAGACAGGGTTTCTCTGTGTAGCCCTGGCTGTCCTGGAACTCACCCTGTAGACCAGGTTGGCCTCGAACTCAGAAATCCACCTGCCTCTGCCTCCCAAGTGCTGGGATTAAAGGCATGTGCCACCACTGCCCAGCGGAAAAGTCCTATTCTGAGGTAGGAAGGATGCTACAGAACTAGCCAGAATTCACTCACCGGCCTGTCTGTCTCCACTCCAGTGCCTGGGGCCAGCCCAGCAGCTCATTTAGTTGAATGAAGAGCAGAGGGTCCTTGGGTACCTGAGATTCCCCATTGTCTGTGTCCGAGGGCCCATCAAGGCCAGGGCCAGGGCCTAGGCCACTGTCTGGTTCCTCTGAGCGAACATTTTCATGAGCATCAGAGCCTTCAAAACCCTCTTGGCCTGGCAGCTTCATCTCAGAAAGACTTGCACAGATCTTGGGAGCTGTGTGTCCTAGGGGCCCTCTGGCTGGCTGCATTTATAATTTATAACCCATCTCTAAGCCAAGCCAAGCCTGTTGCCTCCAGAAAATACCAGCCCCCACCCCACCCCACCCCCTTCTTCTGAGTCTCTGGCCTCTTGCTGGCCTGTTTGTAAAACTAATCTAGCCTTTCCTGGGCCTTTCAGAAGAACCCAACTTGTAAGTGTGCATCAAGTCTGACCTCACTATGTTTTGTGTAAATATACACAAATATACAGGAGTAACTGACACCCAACCCCAGAGTCTGTTGTCCCTGGCTGTCCTGTGTCAAATATTAACACCACAAATCCAGGACTGTTTGGGTGTCAACAACATAGCATAGGGGCCACAGAGACACATTTGGACAAACAAGGAACTAATAAATAACTAGACTTGTGGAAGCTAGGCAGGGAAAGGGAGACAGAAGAAGGTAGAGGCCTGCCCATTAAGTAGGCTAATTTTGGAAAGTGGAGACAGGCCATGGAGAATACAATACAATACTTATACCTTAAGGTCTTCTGTTCAGTGTCTGGAAACCCCAATTTAGCTATGTCCCCCTTTTAACTGAGACCCTCACTGAAGGTGGTAGAGATGTGTGTGTGTGTGTGTGTGTGTGTGTGTGTGTGTGTGTGAGAGAGAGAGAGAGAGAGAGAGAGAGAGAGAGAGAGAGAGAGAGAGAGAGAGAGAGAGATCCTGGAGCCAAAAAGCCAAAAGAGAATGTGGCCCTTTATCAAATTCTACTGAACCTACTTTGCAAACCTACCCAGAATACAACCACATTCCCCAGCTTCAGCAACACTGCTTCAATCCAAGCCACCTAAGTTATTTCAGCAGCTTGCTAGGATTTTACAATAATCTCTCTGGCTTTGGCTCTCCCTCCTTTCCCAAAGTTCATCTTCCACATGGCAGCCATAAGGATTCTTTTTTCTTTCTTTCTTTTGAGACAGGGTCTCATCACTAAGTATCCCTGGCTGGCCTGGAATTTGTCACAAAGACTAGGCTGGTCTTGGGTTCTTAGAGATATGCCTGCCTCTGTCTCCTGCCTGCTAGGCTTAAAGGCATATGCCACTATCCCTAGCTAGGGTTTGCTGGAGGAGATGGCTCAACAGTTAAGAGCACTGACTGCTCTTCCAAAGGTCCTAAGTTCAAATCCCAGCATGGTGGCTCACAACCATCTGTAATGGGATCTGATGCCCTCTTCTGGTGTGTCTGAAGGCAGCTACAGTGTACTTACTCATAGAAATAATATAAATAAACAAATATTTTTTTAAAAAAATCTTTTTAGGTTTAGAGAGATGGCTCAGTGGTTAAGAACACTTGCTGCTCTTTCAGAAGACCCAGGTTTGATTCCCAGCACCCACATGGCAGCTTACAACAATCTGTAACTCTAGTTGCAAGGAATATGACACCCCTTTCTCTGGTCTTCTCAGGCACAAGGCACACACATGATAGACAGATGTATATGTAGGTAAAACACTCATATAAACACACACACACACACACACACACACACACACACACACACACACACACACACAAAATCTACCCTGAACCTGGTGGCACAAGTTTGTAATCTCAACTGCTTAGGAGGCTGGAATAATAAATAAGCTCTCTCTCTCTCTCCCTCTCTCTCCTTTCTCTCCTCTCTCTCTTCTCTCTCCCCTCTCCTTCCCTCTCTCTCCTCTCTTTCCTCTCTTTTCTCTCCCCTCTCTCTTCTCTCTCCCCCCTCCTCTCTCTCTTTCCTCTTCTCTCTCTCCTTCTCTCTCCTCTTTCTCCTCTCCTTTTCTCCTCTCTCCTCTCTCCCTTCTCTCCTCTCTCCTCTCTCTCTGCTCTCTCTCCTCTTTCCCCTCTCTCCCCTCTCTTCTCTCTCTCTCTTCCCCCTTTCCCCTCTTTCTCCTCTCTCTTTCCTCCCTCTCCCCTCTCTTTCCTCTCTCTGTCCTCCCTCTCCCCTCTTTCTCCTCTCCTTTTCTCCTCTCTCCCCTCTCTCTTCTCTCTCCTCTCTCTCTTCTGTCTCCTCTCTCTCTGCTCTCTCCCCTTCTCTTTTCTCTCTCCCCTTCTCTCTCCTCTTTGTCCTCTCTCTCTCTCTCTCTCTCTCTCTCTCTCTCTCTCTCTCTCTCTCTCTCTCTCACACACACACACACACACACACACATACTAATAAGCTATGCCTTGAGTTCAACCCCTTTCTGACTTACATATAAGTAAGGGCACTCCCTTCTCCAGCTGTAAGCCTATAAAAGGTCTCTCCTCCAAGACAAAATTACATAGATAAGAAAAAGGAAGACATCAGCAGGCACTCTTCCTGAGTAGAGGACCTGAGTATCTAGGGGAATGCATCAGGCTGCCTAGCTGGCATCTCTTGCTGCTGGAGACAGCACCAGCCAACCCTCTGAACACATCTCCACCCTTCCTTTGCCTCCTTCTTTCGTCACACACCCAGGTCTCGTCTCAAATATGGTTTACTCAAAGAACCTTTCCTCTGTGTTCATTCTATGACATTTCTGTTTGTTTTCTTATCTAGCAGTTATCACTACTAGTAACTTTATTTATTATTTGTTTGTGGTTTATTGTCTGCATCACTACACACAATTGCACAACCCTTGATGCAGTATCTTATTTGACTTGGCCCCTGAGCCTTGAGCAGCCTGGCACGCAGTGGCTCTCAATAAATTCTTGATCATGAACACACAGAAAGGAAAGGGTTGGGCAAAGAGCCGCGCTTCTCCTGGTGGCCACACGAGAGCGCTGCTCCCCACGGCCTGAATCGTTAGAGCCGCTCCCAAAGTCCAAGCGGTTCTGTTTTTGTTTTTCTGCCAGAGCTCAGAAAAAGGCAAGATGGCAGGGAGGACTATTTGAATCTCCGCCTAGGCCTGGCCCAACGCAGACTGGCCAGAGGGATGACATGTGGAAGAGCATCTAAGGACAGGAAAGGAAAGGACAATCGGGTTCGTCTGAGTAAGAATTAAAACCCTTATTGGAACCAGGATTCAGGTGTCTCCTCCACATTTCCTCTGGTTTTAAGATGTCAGTCCACGGCCGAGGGAGGAGTCACATGTTACCTATGTGGAGGGGAGAGGTGGTTTCAGTCCCCAGAGCTGCAGAAACTGGCCTACGGGCTGAATTCCTGTGACCATTCCTTCAAGAATGTGTCCGAACCATAGGGGGCAAATGACTCAATAAAACTTGAAGGGATAGAATTACGAGTTTGGCATGAAATAACCCCGGACACACATACACACTCCCCTCCATAACTTCTGCCAAAGTTCGGGAGTTCTGTGGCCCGGTTCCAAGAGTACCTTATAATCACTGAGACCACCGTACCTGTTCCCCAGACCTCATTTCAACCTCTGAGCCTGGGTGCTCGCTCAGAGCAAGGCAACTTGGTGAAGGAGCTGCCTAGGAACCCAGGGCCACCCTTGATCTCCTAGACAGGGCTGGGGAAGGAGGGCTGGGGGAGGCATACGGAGTAAACTAGCAGCCCTGGATGTGTGCCCCAGAGTTCAAAGACCTGGTTCTCATTCTGGTGTTACCATTGACTTCTTGGGTGTTCTCGATGAAGGGCCTTGCCTCTGTCTGAGTCTCAGCTTTCTGTCATGGGAACAAAGCAAGATACAAATCTTCCTGAAGTAAGATATGAAAGACTGTCATAGGGATGGGGTCGTGTGTGTGTGTGTGTGTGTGTGTGTGTGTGTGTGTGTGTATGTGTGTATGTGTGTGTGTATGTGTATATCATCGTCATCGTCATCATCGTAGTCGTCGTCCTTGTCCTAGCATGTGTGAAACCTTATTTTCAATCCTTACCACTGAATAAACTGGACTTGGTGGTGCATGCCTGCAATCCCCACACTTGGGAGCAGGAGATTTAGAACTTCAAAAACCATCCTTGGAAGCCACCTTATAATACACGAGACCCTGTCTCAAAAAAAAAAAAAAAAAAAAAAAAAGGCCAGGCTGACACATGCCTTTAATCCCAGGAGGCAGAGGCAGAGGCAGGAAGATTTCTGTGAGTTTGAGGCCAGCCTGTTCTACAGAGCTAACTCCAGGACAGCCAGGACTCTGTTACAGAGAAACCCTGTCTTGAAAAAAAAATTTTTTTTCATACTTTATTTTTGTAACATCTGCCATTAACACTCTTTTACTATCCTGGAAATGAAGTTCAAAGATAATACCCTACCTGCACACTTAGTCTTAAAATCAACACCTGGAGGCAGCACTTTGGAGCATCTTTAATTCCAGTTACCCAGAGATAGAGGTGAAAAGAACGCCTGAGGCCAGGAGTTCAAGGTCAGCCTGGACATAAAAGCAGCGTACCTCTCATCTCAAAACAAAAATCATTTCAATGTATAAACTTTCAGTCAAAACTACTCTAGAAATGGCATTGCATACATCTACATGGGCTTAGAAAGGACTGTGACAGCTATTAATACGGACTAATGCAAATACCACCAAAATGAACATTCCATTCTAACTTCCTTCCTGGAAAAGCTCAAGGAAAAGCTCTTTGTATTTTGTATAAGTTAGAAATGTGTTTAAGGCCAGGCAGTGGGTGGCGCACGCCTTTAATCCCAGCACTTGGGAGGCAGAGGTAGGTGGATTTCTGAGTTCGAGGCCAGCCTGGTCTACAAAGTGAGTTCCAGGACAACCAGGGCTACACAGAGAAACCCTGTCTCGAAAAACCAAAAAGAAAAGAAAAGAAATGTGTTTAAGATCAAGTAGTCAGGCTTTCATCCAGGAAGATCCAGTTGGAAGTTTAAAAGAACAAAATGTACAGCAATGTAGTTGTTTTCTATTTTTTTGTATTTTTAGATGTTTTTTTGTGTGTATGGGTGTTAAGTTCACTATGTTCATGCAGTGCCCTTGTAGGACAGAAGATGACACTAGATCCTCTGGTACTAGAATTATAGACAGTTGTGAGCTGCCATGTGGTTGCAGGGAATTAAATCCAGGTACTCTGGAAAAACAGCCAGTGCCCTTAATGGCAGAGCCATCTCTCCAGCCCCTTCTTTTTCTTTTGTTTTTGTTTGTTTGTTGGGGTAGGTTTTTTCATTCTTTAAGAATTTCCACACCATGTATTCTGCTCATATTTACTCCCCTCTCCTCTCCCTCCACTCCTCCCAGCCCCCCCCCCAATCTCCCTACCTACCCAACTTTCTTGTTCCCATTCTCTTTTCCTGGACAATTGCGTTTGTGTTGACTGATGAATCACTCTGAGCCTGGGGTCTGCCCTGGGTATGCCAGGCATCACAGCATCAGAGAAAACGGACATTCCCTTCCCCAGAGCTCATCAAACAGCCCTAACTCCTCAGCTTGCTGTCCACCTCCTCTCCTCGATGCTGGGATCTAGTCTGGTTTGAGATTACACAGGTTTTATGTGTGCCATCCCAAGGACTGTGTTCATTCATATAAGTATCTGTCCTGTTACGTCTAAAAAATACCTTGAAGTCATTTATCACCCCTGGCCCTTACAAATCTTTCTGGTCCCCTTCTCTGCATAGATCCCTGAGCCTTGAGGGGGAAACATGCTCTAGGCATCCCATTTAGGGCTGAGGTCTCCCGTTTTTTGTTTGTTTGTTTGGTTAGACAGAGTCTCACTACTCTTACCTGGCCTGGAATTCACTGTGAAGACCAGGATGGCTTTGAACTCAACAGAGATCCATCTTCCTCCTCATTCCATGTGCTGAGATTACAGTATAGATGTGCATCACTATACCGTGGTTGTGTAGACCTGACCCCCCTTTTTTTCCCACAGATTCCTTAAAAATACCAAAAACAAATCTTTCCCTTAAATTCCTAGAGTGTCCTGCAGAGGGCAGCATCTCTTCCTTCCTAAACCATTGTCTCAGACCAGCCGTCGCTGTAAATGGCTGTTAAACTGTTAAATTGCTGCCCTGTAATTGCATACCAAAGAGGAACTGAACACGCACATTTCCGGTACAGAGTACGGTATGACTGCATTCCAAGGTTAAGCATTGGAAAAATTAACAAGAGTACTGACTTATTCTCACGGAGCTCTGTGCTCTCCTAAGCAGCACTCCAGACACTATCTCCTTCCATTGTCCCAAGAACACAGTAAGCAGATTATTACCCTCACTACTTACAAGCAAAGAGGCCAAGTCACAGATGAAAGCTATCACGCCTGTAGATGGGTCACTATACGCACTCCAGAGACTGTCTCAGCAAGCCTATGGAAGCACCTGACAGAAAACAACACATGATAGACCCCCCCACCCCCCAACAGCCAATGCCTGGACATGGAGTGGCTGTTTGAACCCCTCGTTATTTCTGTGTGAGGAATTTAAGGCTTGAAGAGGGGGATGGGTTGTTGGAAGTAGGAGGGATCCTTTGCTCCCTCCCTGCTAGCAGAAAGAAGCCATCTGTGTCAGGGAATGGCTGACGGATAAAGTCACAGAAATGCCGTTGGAAATAGAAATGAACGGGAGGGGAAGGGGAACATTATGAATGTCCTTTCCTGGCCGAGCGTTGTGGACTTCTGGACATTTCTACCAAAGCTTCTCCTTACCACCTCCATTCCTGTTTAGACATTCAAATCCTGGCCCCAGTCAGATGCCAGAACACATCCATGCCCAGGTGTGTATAGAGTACTCACTACCACATGCCTCAGGCCAGCAGAAAGAGGTGCAGGGGACCCCAAAGACAGGCCAGAATCCAACATTTTAAAAATTCTAAATGTTCTAAAATTGCTTGACCAGCCGATTCCGACAGGATAGGAGAATCCATGCCTAGACAGGGAACGGTGACCCATCAGCTTGATCTTGAGTTTGAATGACTCTAATCTCTTGGTTGCTAAAGCATCTCCCCTAGTATAAAGGTGCCCTTTGGAATCACTGTCCCCTGCCCACAGAACCCCGGGGCTGCTTAGCACGCACCTCCAAATCCTCAGGATGAGCTCCGAGCCAGAACTGCTGTTCTTGGGTTGAAGTTTCCAAACCTCTAGATTTACTGCCTCATTACAATGCACGGTCATCGCTGGAACTCCATCTCCAGGGAAGGCTGGTCTAGGGATAAAGTCATATTTTCAGATTAGCTACTCTCGATAGTCACAGAACTGCCTCAGCAAACCTTTTGTCAGCAGCATGACAAGAAAAAAAAATAGTAATAATACTAATAAATAAATAAAACATGATAAGCCTCCCTAGCCACAAACAGCATGACTGTTTTAACTCTTCATTGTTTTAAATGAGTGATCTAGGGTTTGAAACAAGGCAAGGCACAGGATATGTTGAGTGCATGGATATGTATCAAATCCTCCCTTTGGGAAGAAAAGAGGAGGAAGAAAAGGAGGAAATGAATTTGTTCACAGAAACAGCTGTCATTAACTTTTTTAACTAAATTAACGTTAGGCGTCATACTTTATTTTATACACGTGATCTGATTTATTCATCACAAGAGCCCGTTTCAGATGTATACATCACATACAAGAAGACACTGGATAACTTGCTACAGGTTAGAAAGGTGAGCAAAGGGGCTTGGGAGATGGCTCATCGGTAAGGGCGTCAGCTGCCAAGCCCCATGGCCTGGGTCTGATATCTGGGTCCCACGTGGTGATGGAAGGAGAGAAATAGCTCCAGCAAGCACTTCACAACTGACAAGTGAAACAAAACAAATAAATGTAAAAATAAAGCCGAAAACAAAACCAAAACAAACAGCAGCTCCAAATAAGTGTGAAAATTCGAACTCACAGCTGCCTGATTCCTGCCTGCATCCGCTTCCCTAGCCACTCTGCTGCCCTCATCCAAGCCACCATTCACTGCAGCCCAGTTAGGCAGCAACTATGGTCGCCACACTCCAGGACTCCCTCAGTAAAGCTGACGGGGTGTTATTATTACGTGCTGAGGCAAAGGGGAAGGAAGCCGCTGTCTTCTTGTCCACTCGCTCAGGTATCGGGAGCTAGATATCCTAGCTGGTTGACCTTGGACTGTTCCATACATCTCTGAGCTCTAAGCCTTTAAAATGCTGGTAATGATACCAGCATTTTTAATGTGCGAGAACACCTATCAGATTTCCTCTGCTCCTACCTCAGAGGTTCGAATTTCAAAGGGTTTCTGGTTTTGTTGTTTGTTTGTTTGTTTTTGTTTTTGTTTGTTTGAGACAGTGTCTCACATAGCCCGGGCCTTCCTTAAAATCTTGATAATTCTTGGTCTGAAGTGCTGAGATCATAAGCATGTACCACCATGCCTGGGTTTACATAACCCCTTGTTTGTTTGTTTGTTTGTTTGGTTGGTTGGTTTTATAGTACAGGGTCCTGTACATGCTAGGCATGTGATCTTCTGGTGAGCTACACTCCCAACCTGGAGTTTGGGCCTTTTTTTTTTTTATTTGTTTGTTTTGTTTCTCAGATCAGGGTTTCTCTCTGTACTCCTAGCTGTCCTGGAACTCTCTCTGAGGACCAGTCTGACCACCACATCTGCCTGGGCCTTTCTATCTGTAATGTATTCCCTGGTGATTCTGATGCACAGCTAGGTTTAGAGGAACCCACTTACAAGGCATATGTAGCAGCCCCAGAGAGGAAAGGATCATGAGAGGTCCCTCTCCAAGATCCCCAACTGCCCAACCCCCACTCCTTGTAGCACTTTTCTCCCAGCTCCTCCACACTGGCATGCAAGAGTTCTCTTCAAATCAAGGGCTCAGTGCTTTAGCAGTGAGTCAGCAGCTCGGGAGTCCCAAGGAGCCCGCCTTTCCAGCCGCCTGGGAACCCAGCCTGAGCTGGGAAACAGGATGCCATAGGTTCTGCTCTGGATTAGCTCCCTTTTGACTCACTAGTAGCAAAAGGCTAGTCAGAGAAGCCTGGGTTTGCTCATGCTCCGTCAATAGTTGAGGACATACCCATTGGAGTGCTCCCTGGAAGTGAGTCCTTGGCTGTGACAGCCAGAGCAGGTAGAGGAACAAGCCATGTGGAGTAATCTTACACAACTCTGACTGCCCATCCTTATCTCATTTGATTCTCGACGAGGGGGAATAATCCACTGTCCACCCTGTCATTTTATGTCCTCCATCCTCTGCCCTCATCTTTGCCCCACAGCCGGCCATTTAACTTGCTACCTGTCTTGTCTTCCTGCTACCCAAGCATTAAGCTAGTTTCTACTCCCACCCTTCGCACTACCGGTGAGACTCGGAATGCTCTGCCACAAATGATAACAAATCTGCTTTCTTCTTCTCACCCAGGCCTCAGTCTACCTGTCGCCTTTTCAGATAAGGCTTTGTTAATCCATAATCAAATCTAAGGTGTGAGTACAGTACAGGACCAGAACACATCCTCTTCTGCATGCCTCGAATGTTTAGGGAGTAAGCCTGCTAACAGGGCTACTCCGGGATGCATTATGATTGAGATTTTTGTTTTTGAGCTCTATTCTCAGGTAGTCCAGATAGGACTCAGATTCAATATATTAATAAGGGTGGCTTTGAACTCCTGACCCTATTCCCTCTATCTTCTAGATGCTAGGACCAGCATAAGGATTTTCCTAACAATGGGTCCTGTTCAACAAAGATACCAACTTTCTTGTCACCAGAGCATCTCCGCTGAACTGTAGATGGCCTGTGGTTCTTTCCATAAAGCTGTTGCTTCTTCCACGTCCAATCCCTCTGCTGCCAGGATTTCAATGGCCAAAAAAACAAGTGTAAAGTTTCTTAGACATGTTATTTCTTTCCTTTCTGCCCTCTCTCCCGCTTTCTCTTGGTGCTGGGGATCACATCCATGGCTGAGAAAGCACTCTTATCAATACAGTCGTAGCCTCAATATCTCAATTATGCATATGTAAACATTTTTGTTTGTAGGTAAGTGATGGAGGTGGTGATGGTGCTGATGGTGATAACTACAGTGGAGGTGGCAGTGGTGGTGCTGGTGGTGGTGGTGATGGTCATGTTGGTATGATGGTAGTGGTGGTTTTTCTTTTTTTCTCCTTTTTGAGACACTAAAGATAGAGCCCAGGGCTTTGCACATGCTAGGCAAACTCTCTACCACTCAGTCGCATTCCCAGTCTGTAATTTTGTTTTATTTTGCTCAGTCTTTTGGTCCCCGGTTCTCTGCAGTTCTGGGAAGGGAAGTGACTATCCTAAATACATTTCAGGTCTTTCACCTTCTTTTCTCCAGGCCCTTCCTTGTAAAACCTGACACACAGACCTGGAGAGGGTGAGGCTCCCGGGTGTGATGAAAGCCTGGAGTTGCCCCAGCAAAGCTAAGGTGACGTGCTGGTGAGGCGGAAGGACCCAGCATAGGAAGGAAGAAGCAGGCTAGGACAGGAGAGCAGGGTGTGAATGGGGGAGTGATTTGGTCATGTGTCAGGAAGTGTCTCCCTCCACCCTCCCCTGGGGAGAACCCTGACCCCTGGATGGCTTCAGTTTTAAGATTAAATACCTGCTGGAAGAGATGAGGTGTGGCTGGGGTGGTGGCCAGCTGCTGAGGTCCTGGGCCCGATACTGAGCTCCCAGAGGAATACCAAGGTGGCTTTTGGCCAAATAGGTGACAAGTAAGATTCTGCCAGAGAGCAATTTGACGACACAATTGGACCCTGACACCTGGCCAGACTGAGTGCCTAGGGATGGGAGAGAAAATGGCGTCTAAGGAAACAGAGTAGTCAAGGTTGGATATCTAGTAATAGCAACAACAGCAATATTAGGCCAAATGTATTGAGAGCTTAGACCAGGTACTGTGCTTTCTGCTTTATATTTGTTTCCTCATTCAGTCCTCAAAACGCTTTCTGCACAGCAGGCATTGTTAGTTTTACTACTGTTATTTCCATTAGAGATACATAGAAACCGAGGCTCAGTAAAATCAATTGTCTTAGGGGCTAGAGACATGGCTCGACTGTTAAAGAGTACTGGGTGCTCTTCCAGAGAACCCAGGTTTGATTCCCTGCACCCACACAGGGGCTCCCAACTATCTGTAACTCTAGTCCCAGGAAATCTGATACCCTCTTCTGAGCTCTGTGGGCACCAGGCAGGCATGCTGTACACAGACGTACATGCCAGGCAAACACCCATACACATAAAATCAGACAAATTCATCTTCTTCCAAAAAATAGAATCAATTATGTTGTCCAAGTTCACACAGTAAGTAGCAATCCAAGTCTTGTGGACACGGTAGTTCACTATGGGCATCCAGGCCTGGGAGTATAGCTGGGGAGAACGAAGAGGGGGAAACCAGATTGACCCCTGAGAAAGTGGGGGTGGGGAGAAAGAGTGGGATAGACAGTGTATAAATAGTAGGCCTGTTTTTATCCCTACACATGGCTGAATCAGGCAAAGTGCTCTCTGTCTGGCACAATCTGAAGGCTCTGAATGCCAACCCAGCCCTGTGTCAAACTCCCTACCCAGCACGTCCCTGGGAGCTGAAATACTTACTGAGGGAGTCATTATTTGAGTCAGGACATTGACTCCAGACGACCCCCCCCCCCCCAAACACATCAATCCGGCACGGCATTCGTTGAGGTTAGCTGGTTGGGTCCTCTGAGAGGAGAGCTTATGTTTGAGAGAGTGGTCTTAATATCCAAGGGAAAGTATGAGGCTTGTCCTATATCCTGTGTCTCTCTGGCTGCAAAAGCCTGGGAACTATATCGCATAGCTCAGAAATCCTAAAGTATACTATGTCCCCTGGGGGGAAAGCAGTGGAAGCCACTCCTAACTTCCTTTGCTGTTGCTGGACTGGCATCAAATGATTCCAACTCCGTATCTGGTCACTTTGCCCTCAGGAGACCAGCTGGCATTCGTGTTTCTAATTTCTAAAAGATAAACAAATTATTATCTATTATGATCTTCTGAGTGCAGATACCTAGTGTGGAGCGGGGACTTAGTCAAAGATTCAGGGGGTGGGAGGGCAGAGAGGCCAAGAACAGATCACCTTTCGCTAGGCTGCACCAAGGCCCGCGTAGGAGGAAAGGTAGGATCCTCGCCACCTGCTGGTCATTCGCTCTACACCCACACTCCAGTCACGGCTGCTCTGGCCTGCTCCCAAAAAATGTGAGCGCCTCCCGGTCCTCCCGCCGCGACCGCCTAGTCCCGGGCAGCGCTGCCGGCGCCTGCAGCCGGGCTGGCTTCCCGGAGCGGGAGGGGGAGGGGAGGGGGCGGCGCCGGGCGGGGCGGGGCTCCCACTCCTTCCCCGGAGCCTTATTCCCGGCCGCGCGCTGCGAGCGAGCGCTCAGTCGGCCCGGGGAGCTGCACGCGGCCGGTTGGCCTGACGGACCTTCAATTGCTGGAGCGGACGCGCGGACCGACTCGGAGCAGACAGACTAACCGCGGCCGCAAGGCTCCCAGACAGGATCTCACCCAGAAGCAGGCAGCGGACAGTGCCCCGCGGAACCTCGCCGTCCTCCGCCGCCTGGCCCCCGTGCAAGCGTCCAGCGGCCGCCGCATCCAAAGTGATCTCTGCCTCCCCGGTCTCCGCCAGGCTCGGGACCATGAAGCTGCTGCCGTCGGTGGTGCTGAAGCTCTTTCTAGCCGCAAGTAAGAGCTCAGGTCTCCAGAGTCGGGGGTGGGGTGGGGTGGGCGCCGTGTGGGGGGACACGTGGGAAGGTCGTCGCGGCGCGTCCCCCCACCCCGCGGAGCGGGCCACTTGGTGGGGCCCGTGCGCCCTGAAGGGCGGGCGTGGACCTCGATGGCGTGGTAGAGCGGGGTCCTAAGCAAAGGGTCTTATTGCGGCCTCCTTTCTTCTCTTGTCCAGTGTTGTCCGCGTTGGTGACCGGCGAGAGTCTCGAGCGGGTTCGGAGAGGTCTGGCGGCAGCAGCCAGCAACCCCGACCCTCCCACTGGATCCACAAACCAGCTGCTACCCACAGGAGGAGATCGCACTCAGGAGGTCCAGGACTTGGAAGGGAAAGATCTGGACCTTTTCAAAGGTGGGTGTGGAGGCTTACTGAACCTTAGATGCTGTTCGCAGCTGAAGAATACACAGGCCTACGACTTACACTTTTGCCCCCATTCCCCATCCCCTGTCCTCAGGGTGTTGAAGGGATGCTTGTGGAAGACTTCAAGGAAAAGCTTATGGGCTGACTGGAGTTGGAGGTTCTGGAATACAGTGCGCTCATTCTTGTCCTTGGTCTCAACTAGTATGGGGTCTTACCTTATGGGGAGTGAACTGAAGGATGTAGGTTATCCTCTGGGGTAAGCCAGATGGTAGAAGGAAGGCATGATAGACATGCTTTTACTAGAGTTTCCACTTAAAAAAAAAAAAAAAAAAAGAGTGCAGGTCCTATTTGATGTTGATTATATATGTGATGGCTATATATAAAAAGAGTTAATAGATGGGAACGTTAAAAGATGTGTGATGATAGTCTCCTTCATCCATCTATCTGCAGGCTAGAGAAAGAGGGCAGTGAGGAACTCTTCTTAGCTTTGGTAGATGAGACCAGCACCCTTGCAGCTGGCTATGAATGGTGAATGTTGGGTCCCTGCGAGACCATTTTGAAATGCTGTGGGTCTGAACCTTGGAGACTCCACGGGAATCCCTAAGGAGACTCCAGGAAGAAAGCTATGTATGCTCCTATAACCTGTCTCTGGGGCTGAGCACAGGGACTGGTCAGAGTCCAGAACTGGAGGTCCTCCCTGCCAGTGGCAGTGATTCTCAGAGGCGGAGCCAGCAGGAAGCCCTGTGGGCTCCCGGAATGACTATATTTGGTTAGAAAGAGACACACCTGTTCAGCCCCACCTGCTGCATAGCACGCCTGCTCCCGCCTGGTTCTTTCTCTGTTTTGCATAAGTCAAGAGTCTGCTCCAAGACGGAGAGGCTGGGATCCCACACATCATCCCCTCAACAGTGCACCCCCCCCTCCTGGGGGTCACCCGTGTGTGTTCTGAACAGTCTGGATTCTCCTGGCTCTTTCTCTTTTAGGCTGGATAGGGCTGGGTGGGGCTGTGACTCACCCCCCACCCACCCACATAGCTGCTCCCCTTACCTCTGCCAACCTGACTCACTGCTCCCCTCTCCTCGGCAGGAGCCTGACTTGTCAGCCTTACCCTGCATCTCTCTCTAATTATCTTGGCTTGTGCTTTGCTCTCCTTGGAGTCCTGATAACTGGCTTTCTCTGGCCACCTGCAATACCTTCTGAGCATTTAAGGAGCCTAGGACAGGACCAGATAGCACTGCTCTAATTCTAATCCTGCAGTACCCCAGGGCAAGTCCTTGCCTTTTGGGATCTAACAGTTTTCATCATGAAAATGCCCTGGCATTCTTGAAGTCTCATTTATCTTGTGGATTCTATGTTCCTAGTGTAACCTATCATGTTCATCTTTCTGCCAGGCTCAAGCTATAGCCATGGACAGTATGCACCTTTTAACAATTGGGTTCAGGGATGGGGAAGGCTGGCCTCAGACTCCTGGGCTAATTGGCTAGTCCCAGCTAGATGTGAAGTTGTCCCCTCCCCATATCTGCAGCCTGGAAAGAAGAGGGGGGTTGTCCTAGTCCAGTTTCTTCTGGACAGTTCTTTGTACATATTGTAATGCCCCTCCCTATCCTAGATATAAATAGGACATTTGGGGATAAATCTAATTGAATGCTTGGAAAAGTGGAGAAATTATTAAAGGGTATAGGGCAGGCCACATGTCTTGCCCAAATTCAAAAAAGTAAGGCCTTTTAAATCAGAGATGGCTCATTTTCTGTTTCAGAGCTAGGTTCTACACCAAACGCATTCCCTGTGACCAATGGGAATTCCAGAGGAGGGGTTCCCAATTTATAGACACTCTTATCTTAGAAGCCTCCTACCCCCAAGCAGCCATGTTCCTTCTCCCAAAGCAATTTTTGTCTGCGACACAGTCTTCCTGCAAGTGGGTCACTGAGTACAGGACCAGGAAATGAGGCTGACTGAGGGCTACAATAGAATCAAGCTCATGGAGGATCACAGACCTGGGGCGGGGGGAAGTGTAGAAAGCTGTGAACGCCACACTTTGTGCTGTGACCTGCAGTTACTCTGGCTTTCTTAGAACAAAGCCCTTCTTCCTTGGGACCTAACCCGACCTCTATTTCCTCTTAAAAGTCTCCTCTTTCTGGTGGTTCTTAAAGTTTTCCCAGGCCTCTGACTACGGGTGGGACCAAAGAATGTGTGCATCCTCGTCGGTTTGGGGGCTCTTCCCACCTGTAATTCCACGTTCCAGATGCTAGGGGTGGGTGAAATGGGGGTCTGAGGTCAGCCTGGCTTAGATCTGGAGATACCTTTTCAAAGGGACAGAGTAGAAACACTTACCAAGTACCTTTTCCCCCCTGCAGTCACTTTCTCCTCCAAGCCACAAGCCCTGGCCACCCCAAGCAAAGAAAAGAATGGGAAAAAGAAGAAGAAAGGCAAGGGGTTAGGAAAGAAGAGAGACCCGTGCCTTAAGAAATACAAGGACTACTGCATCCACGGAGAGTGCAGATACGTGAAGGATCTCCGTATTCCCTCTTGCCAGTAAGTGCTCCACTCCCAGAAGGAATCTCATTGTCACACTGCCAGCTGCACCGTCTGTTTGTCACTGTTCCTTGAATTCATAATTTCACCCCAGTTTCTTTTCAACCTCTGGGAGGAAGTTCAAAGGAAGGGACATATTTTTAGTCAGCGGAAGTCCCCGCCGCCACCACCACCACCACCACCACCAAAGAGGATGTAATTTCCTGTGGCATGGGGTTGTGACTCTCCTCAACCCTTCAGGACATTCCCTCCTGCATCCCTACCAGTGAGCATGTGTCTGTGAGAGCTGTCCCTTGGGAAGGAGGGCCTTGGTTCCTGGATACTTCTCTGGAAAGGAAAGCTGATAGGAAACACAGCAGATGATAGGAGGTGTCTTAAATCACGTGCTGTGAGTGCGAGTGTGTGTACTCAAGTGTGTACATGTGGGAGAGCAGGCATGGCAGGACTGTACAGAGAGGAACCAGTGTGCAGAGTGGGTCGAAGTCCGTCCTCTTTCACCCAAGCAAGGGACAGAAGGATTGGGGGAGACATAGAGGATATTGAGCTTGTGGGGAAGAGGGGGTGGGAGAACACTTTTTTGTATGTGCAAGATTATTAGTGGAACCCAACTCAGCCTGCAGCATCACTGCTCCCTGCCAAGAGTGTGGATGGAGGGGTTGAGGGTTCAGGATCCTCTCATAGGCCAAGCCCAGCAAGTGGCCACCTTGGCAACCCCTCAGGGATGATGGTGGTGGTGTTATGCTCTCTGGTAAGCAAAATGTGGCCACTGTGCCTGAGGCCAATATCCCACATCAGGCTACAGACATCCCCTCTCTTCCCTGTCAAGAGGGGGACAGGCTCTTGGAACCCTGTGTCTCTTCCGAAGGGACTCTGGCCAGCTCAGGATGCTCTTGTATATCCACTACCTCTCCCCCAACCCCCGCTTCTCCTGGCAAAAAAAAAAAAAAAAATCTGTCTGTATAGTATCTCTTCCCTCCATGACTAGCATGGGTCCTTTTACCTTTCATAAGCACCCTAGTCTTATCTACTCACACACAGCAGGTCTGTCCTGTGTGTAGCAGTTGTCTGACAGATCTATTCCCACCTTCATAGTGTGTCCTTTCCTGTACCATCCTAGGCAGGAGTTTGGTGTATTAGAGAGGCTTGGTTAAGGATGTCAGAATCAGCCAGCTGGTGATGGCGCACACCCTCATGCGTAATACCAGAGACAGAGGCAGGTAGATCTCTGAGTTCGAGGCCAGCTTGATCTTACAGAGGGAGTCTCAGAACAGCCAGGGCTACTCAGAGAGACCACTGTCTAGAAAAAAAAAAAAAAAAAAAAAGATAGAGTCTCAGTCTGCTCTGTTCCAATGTCCTGGACAGGACAGGAAGTGTTTGTCTTAAATGTGTAAAATGGCATCATTAACTCCGGGTGGAGAAAGTGACTCTGAGGGTAGTCAAGATGGAGTAGAGCCAGGAGTCTGTCTAGCCGCACTGTCTCAGGATGTTTGTGGCTCAGGGTGTTTTTAGTGAATGGATTTGCAGGGCTTCCATTGATCAGCCAAGAAGCAGGGCTCCCCTGACCTCCTAAGCGCAGAGGTGTGCACAAGGCCACCTAGTGGCCTAGGGATAGTGAAAATAATCATACTGGTATTATTGGCATTGTGTCTTTGAAGGCTT
This sequence comes from Mastomys coucha, assembly GCF_008632895.1. Taxonomy (NCBI): domain Eukaryota; kingdom Metazoa; phylum Chordata; class Mammalia; order Rodentia; family Muridae; genus Mastomys; species Mastomys coucha. The sequence goes on along the minus strand of NW_022196895.1, from coordinate 32,535,484 downwards.
CATTGTTTGCATTTAAATCGAGTTCAGCCCAGCAGGCATGGTAGGCACTTACTCACTCTGTCTGAAGGAATGAAAGGAGATGGTCTTTGGGATTTCCAGAAGCCCTCTGCTGGGAGGGCAGAACTTTCTCTACTTGGAAAATGAGGAAACCACAGAGAACAAGTAGGAAGTTTTTTTTTTTTGCATGAGATCAACAGCTAAATAAGTTCATGGGAAGAAAGTGGGGTGCACCCCTATCCTAGCATGCTTTTCGTGTTCCCAGGACACACCGTGTGTTGGCTTCCCTCCTCTATCCCTGTCCTTATAGAGTCCGAGCAGAATTGTATGGGGGGTGGGGGGGACAGCTGTTGTTCTAGAACACTCTTCAGGATTTCACTACTCTAAGAACACACCAAGCATCCAGAAGGCTTTGTGTCAACTTTCTGGGCAGACTTCATAGGGTGGGTTCTTTGATACAGAGCTCCTGGTTTGGGGCAATGTGATGTCTGTGCACGCACATCTGTGTCCCTGTTGGTGGCTTCTCCTTTACTTTAGACTCAGAAGCTGCCAGCCAGGGTGTGTCCAGGCTGCTGTGGTGACCTTGAGGCTAACTGGCTTCCTAAACCAGTCTTTGACAGCCACCAGGAACAGGAAAATCCTCCTGTGTCACCAGCCAAAAGTTGCCCTCAAAGAGCAGTTTTCTTGGACTTCTGACTGGCTGCTGACCCAGAAGGTGGCTGCAGAGTTTCCTGTGGCTAGAGCAGACCTGGAGGGTTGGGAAGAGAGGGAGGCGTGGAGCTGCACTATGCACACTGCTCACGTGCAGAGAAGCCCCTTCTCTTGATCCATCTGGTTTGAACATCTTGTTCCTTGAGAAACAGGCTTTACCCTCTGGTTTGATTGTATAATAACTCGCACAAATGGGGCCTGGGTTTTCCATGATGCTTCAGTGAGACAGGCTTCTATTACCTCTGATTTGACATGAGGGAATCAAAGCTTAGAAAAGTAATGTGGCTTGCCCAAGATCACCTGGCTAGAAATAGCAGAACCAGTCTGGAGCTCGATTATTCTGATCCCCTCTATCAAATGATGCTTCTTCACTTCCCAGAGTAGATGCGGAGATATATAAGATTACGTAGCAGATCTCTCTGGCCTCTAGAAGGAGCTTCTGTTGTCATGTGAGTTCTGAAGTGGGTCACAGACGTGGAGAGGAGAAACGTGTCCTAGTTTGATGGATATGTCTGTTGGCTTGAGGCAAGACACATGATCTTGCCCAGCATCCAGGGATGCTCGGAATGTATTCAGCCCCGCTTCTTCCTTGGGGAAGCCAGGCTTTGACGGGAGGGGGAAGTTGGTAATATTAGCACATTTACATTATTATCCTTTTGACTCAGGACAGAGGTGGCAGAGGGATTATATAACTGAATTGCGGGACTCTGAGGCCAAGTTTTATTTCTATCATCTGAGTAACTACCTGTGGGGTTTGAATGATGGTTTGGAACTGCAAAACAGATTCAGCTTCCCTCCCCTGGCATAGCATAGGTGCTGAGGTCGCCCAGACTGCTGGGTGAACTCCAGGGCTCTACTACTGTTTAACTCTGTAACCTTGGCACATTATTTATTGGAAAAGTTAAGCCTTGGTTTTTTCAAAGCGGAGAATGGTAACCTCTACTTCACAGGTGATCTGGCCTGAAATGTCAAATGATATCCAAAGGTCCCCCAGGTTCAAGCCTTAGCACCAGAGGCCAAATCAAATAATCCTTGTGAAGCAGTTAGCACAGAGTACTTGGCTCATGGTAGGCCTTTATTATTTGCTATTTATTATTAGAGCTGTGAATAATAAGCAATAATAATAATAATAATAATAATAATAATAATAATAATAATAATCAGAGAACAGATCAGACAGTCCCAGGACCCATCAGATATGCTTCTTAGGGTTAGCTGCATTGCTCAAAGGGGTCAAAATTGTACTTCTGCCCTTGGCCTTCCTGCTTCCTAGTTCTAAGACTTGACAAATCACTTAATCTCATTGACACCTTATCTCTGCGCACACACAATTTTCCAGAGACACTCTTAGGAGTTTCCTTTAGGTCCTGGAAGGGTAGGGATATTGTTCAATATATTTTTTTTTCCTGACTCCAACTCAGGGGACAGACATACTGAAGCAGCTAGGTAAGGAACATATTCTGTCCTTTGTGGAGCTGACACACCTTCATGCTGCTCTGTACCCAGAAGTAGGCACCAGACAGTCCTAAGAGAGGGAAGAACAGGGATGCAGTGCTCTACTAGAGCCCTGTGCCATTGCCAGAGTCGACTGCTCTGCTCCATGGAGCCTCCCAGGATCCTGCCAGCAGGAAGGATGGATTCATCCCGGCTCTGAGGCTCCAGGTGCACACCTCTTTCTAGAGACGGTGCCATTCAGAGTAGAGGGCCACAGGTTCTCAGTGTCTCCTTCAAGCAGATGCTAGCCTAACATCCCCAAGCAAACCTACCCCTACCCCAGCTGGAGGGTGAGCAGATATGAGGTGCACAAGCAAAGTTAGAGGGTCCATGTTAAGGAGGCTGCCCTGTTGCTGAGACCTAGGGAAGCCTTTCTGTAGCACGGGGCTCCCCCTACATCAAAGGATCTCAAGGGTGCTCAAAGGAAGGGGTGGCTTCCTAAGAGCTTTAAGGAAGTGCTTTGTGTTTGAAGAGGGATTGTCACGTGACTTGCTTCTTGAGTGAGAAGAGCTCTGGGATTGTTTCTGTCACATTCTTTCCCCGCTGTGACAGGGTGGCTGGGTAGGAAGATGTTATCTTGGTTTTGTTTGCTTTGTGCCCTGAGATAAAGGAGACCCAGAGAGACCGGCATTCGGCATTCAGAGGCCAAAGGCTGTAATTTAGCTCTCAGGTTGGGAGTTAGGAGTTAAATGAAGGAAATGAGAAAAATGATTCCTGGCAAAGGGACAGGGCCTATTAATAGGCTGAGCAGCAGTGGGGAGGGACTGCTTGCTGGATGCATTGATGGGCAAGGCTGGGTTTATTTCTGGGTCAGAATGTTGAAGGGCCTCTCTAGATAGAGGGAGAGATGCCGAGTCGCCCTCCGCTCAGTCCATCAGCCCTTATGCCCAAGTCCTCTTAAGTAGCTTAAGCAGAACACCTTAGTACAAATGTAATAGATTAGGTCCATGAGGAATACATTTAAAGAGAGAGACCTTCAACTCCTCCCTCACTTTTTCCCTGCATGAAGCAGGACTCTGGGGGCAGGGTGGGTGGAGAGAGCAGCAGAGGGTGTGCATATACCATTAACTCTCTCTTTTTGTCATTTTAGCTGCCTCCCCGGTTACTATGGACAGAGGTGTCATGGGCTGACTCTCCCAGTGGAGAATCCCCTATATACGTATGACCACACGACAGTCTTGGCTGTGGTGGCTGTAGTGCTATCGTCTGTCTGTCTTCTTGTCATCGTGGGACTTCTCATGTTTAGGTGAGTGTTTGGAGCCTCGTAGGCTTGTTTTTTGAGTCAATCACCACTTTCTCCCCCCTCAGACTCAGAGCCTCTCCTCCATACCCCTAGATGTTGGCCTCAATATTGTATACTTTCTAGAAACTATTATTATTTTTGGCCTGACACGGCATGAGGCCAGTGTATAAATCCCAGGGTACCTATTGCTAGGCCAGGCCATACAGTTCCTTTGTTCTCATGGGGTTCATTTCCTACCTCTGTGGCCTGGTCACTCACCCACAGAAGCACCTCTTAAGCATATCTTTCTCCTGGCATTAATGTAGAAAGGCATGGATAATACTATTGATGGTAATCTCTCAGGGATTGTACTCTATAAGGATGTTTTGAGGACCAAATAATGCTAAAATCAATAAAGTCGGGGTGACAGGTACACACCTGCTATGAAGCCAGCCTGGGCTATATAGAAAATGCTAGTCCAGTCTGAGTTATGAGGTGCTGTCTCTGAAAGGATGATTGTATATATATACACAAATTTATGTGTATATATATATATGTATGTATGTATATATCTAAATCTTCTGTTGGTAGAGGCAGGAATCCCTCAGAGAAGCTGAATTCTGGCTAGAGACTCATGAGCTACCATACCCTCTGAGCTTTGAAGAAATTGATCCCTGTCATGGGGGTCTGTGGGGCCTGCGTGTTATCCTTTCTTCACAGCCCTTCTTTTCCTCAGGTACCACAGGCGAGGAGGTTATGACTTGGAAAGTGAAGAGAAAGTGAAGTTGGGCATAGCTAGTTCCCACTGAGGAGGACCTGAGCTTAAGGTAATGCTCCATCCTTTTTCCTGGGCTGCATGGGTAGATAGGCCAAGGCATGGATGGGTGGGTCTGGGGTCTGCTTCAGTGAGTGCTGAATTCTCTTGATGAGAGGTAGCAGGGGGCAGGTTACTACTGTGACCGACTGAATCTCAATGTAGAAGTGTTTTTAGAGACCTGGTGAGGTGTCTCTGGTTAGGTTACAGGATTGCGCCCCCCCCCCCAGCTCCCCTTCCTAATGCTCTTTGTGTGTTGTAAGATTGGACCCAGCTAAAGCTCCCTCTAATGCCTCCCTCTTATGCTTCAGGAACCTTCAGAGGCTACTTCTGAGACAGTGGTTCATTACAAGTTCTACACAGAGGAGAAATACTTCACCAGCAGCCATGAAGATGTCTTCATTCATTCCCAGTCGCTACCCTGACTGGGCCTCCTGTCATTGCTCTGCAAAAGATCTCAGAGCCTCAAAGTGCCAAACAGACTATCCCCGCTGGGATCCGGATCTGAAGAAAGCAGGAGCAAGTGAGCCCTTCAGGGCTTCCTGATCCTCCTCCACTGAACCCACTGGTGTGTTTAGACACTTAGCTTCTGGATTAAAGTATCAGCTAGTTTCCATAAGCTCCAGGATTTTTGACTGAAAAAAAAAAAAGAGGAGAGGAAGGATGCGTGTTTTATGGACTGGAAGAGAGCAACAGAGTTGAGAAGCCATGTGTTCAAGTAGCCCCAAGGGATCTGCTGTTTGGACCCTCCAGCACGCTGGATTTGATGAGCTAACTGTGAAATACCGCAAGCCCGAGAACTTTTGAGTTTTGGGACTTTTCTACCCAGAGGGGAAAAATAACAAGTATTTTGTCGTTTTCTTGTTGTTATTGTTTGTTTGTTTGTAAAATGCCTCTTAAATTATATATTTATTTTATTCTATGTATGTTAATATATTTAGTTTTTAACAATCTAACAATAATATTTCAAGTGCCTAGACTGTTACTTTGGCAATGTCCTGGCCCCCTTCTCTGCAGCTCTACCATCTGGCTCAATGCCACGCTGGGTCCCCTTTGCTCTGTAACCCATTTATTGTAGTAATTTATTGTCTGTCTACATTTCAGAAGATGTTCCTGGAGCAGAGTTCCCAGGGTGGGTTGTGTGTGGTCAGAGTGCGGGGATCGATGTGAGCGGAGCCACTCTGTGAGTTGGACTGCAGTCTTACCTAGGTGATTTTTGTCTACCATTTGTGTTTTGAAAGCCCAAGGTGCTGATGTCAATGTGTAATAGATATTGGTGTTTGCCCGTGTCCTCTCCCTGCCAAATCTCAGAAGAGACTGAGCGTCCACACCTGCAGCTTCCTGGTCCTCCATCACCCTGTCTCACTCCCTTTGTGTCAGGACATTTCTCTTATCCTGCTGTTCCTCTGGTGCTGCTCCATGCTGGGGTTGGCAGAACACAGGGCAGCTTGGAGAAGGCATTAGTAAAGAAAAAGGCTGAGGCAGATCAGGGAGTTTTGGAGTTGACTATTCTTGGTCCTTGATACCTATCAATTACTATGGAGAAGGTGGGCGGGAGGGAAGGTTTTGGGTAAGGAGACTATGGTCTCACCAAGACTATAATGTCTGCTGTCCCGGTCCCCATGGAAGGTTCTAGTGCCATTTCTGAACTGTTACAACCTATATTTCCAAAACTTGGTTCATATTTATACTTTGTGATCCAAATAAAGGTAACCCTTACTCCATCCATGCTCTGTTTAGTTTTTGGTTTGGTGTTGTTTGTTTGTTTAGGCTCTCACTATTGAGCCCTGGCTGTCCTGGAACTCTATGTAGAGCAGGCTGGTCTTGAACTCAGATCTGTCAGCCTTTGCCTCCCAAGTGCTTGCACCACCACACCTGGCTTGTTTTGTTTTTATGTGCATGAGGCCAGAAGTTGACTTTGGATGTCCTTCTCCATTACTCTCCTTTATTATTTATTTTTCCTTTTTTTTTTTTTGACAAAGTCTCATTACATAGGCCCAGCTGGCTTAGAACTCAGAGATCTACACATCTTTGCCTCCTGAGTGATGAGATTAATGGTGTGTAAACTACCCTGGCCAGTTTGCTCTTCTTATTTTTTGAGTCAGTCTCTCACTAAACCCAGAGCTTAGCAGCTCACCACTAGGCTCCTCTGCCTCTACTATCCAGGGTCTGGAGTTACAGACAGATGTCAGTGTGTTGGCCTTTTATAAAGGCACTGGGGATACAAACAAAGGCTCTTGTATTTGCATATTAAACACTTTACTGACTGAGCCATTCCCCAGCCCTGTTCTGCTTGGGTTACGGGGAATCTGTTTAACACAGAAATTTTTTCTTCCTTCCTTCTTTCCTCCCTCTCTCTCTTCCTTCCTTCTTTCCTTCCTTTCCTTTTCTCTTCTTTTTGTTTTTTTGGTTGGTTGGTTGACTGGTTGGCTGGTGGTTTTTGGTTTTGTTTCTGTGTTTTTTGAGACAGAGTCTCTCTCTGTGTAGCCCAGGCTGTCCTGGAACTCATTCTTTAGACCAAGCTGGCCTTAATCTCAGAGATCTGCCTGCCTCTGCCTTCCAAATGCTGGGGCTAAAGAAGTGCGTCACCACTGCCTGACAACATAGAAGTGTTTTCAGCTGTCTCAGTGTCAGACGTGTTTGTGTTCATTGTTCTCACCATCCACAACTCCATGGTGGGATACTATTAACCGTCTCCCTTTCCTAAAAGAGGAAATGGAGTCTTAGGTTGAACAACTTGCTTAAGAATGCTCAGTATCCAGGACTAATCCTCTGTTTTAAAAACCTATTGCCTCTCATACAAGGAAGACTAGCACTTTGGTATAGGAAGTTTGTCTTGCTGGGCTTGTGTATGTTCGGTTGTTAAGCCCTAGACTCAGGAGTTAGTTGTATGCTGTTCATGCAGGCAACCATTGCTCCTGGAAGGAACAAGATCTTCTTATCCCGTCCTCTCATGCTCCACAGCCAACCCACCAATCACTCTTGTTGGCTATACATTTTGAATGTATGTATGCAACCACGAATCACAATCCTCACCCGGTCCAACACACTGTCCTTTCAGACCTGGACTCTGAAATGGCCTCTTGCCTTCCCGCCTTGCTTCTTGGCTAGAATGATATTTTATTTAAGGCATAACTCAGGGCTGAGAGTGGTATCTCAGTGGTACAACACATGCTTTGCATACAAGAAGTCTAAGCTATGAGTCCTCATATCTCACATAAATCATATCTTGTCTACTTTGAAGGTCTTCCCTATTCTCCACAGAACATTCCTCAGTGCACAAAGTACATACAGAGTATATACATCTTCTCCTAAGAGGGATGTATGCTCCTCCATAGTTCCTACTTACTGCTAACACCTTCCAATTTGTTTATTGTTGATCTGCTCCCATGATGTGTTATTGTTCTAATAAAACTGAGATGTAAGTATTCAGTATTTGTTACATTCCTGCATTATTGTAAGAAAACTGAACTCTAATCCAAGACCAACAAATAGGCAGACTCAATCTAGCATTGCTCTAAAAGTTGTTGAATTTACAGAGATGCCTCTGTCAGGGAAGGTGAGCTGGACAACGGGCTTAAAGTGAAATTAAGGGGCATCATGGAGCATCGTGCCCTGGTGAGTTGGAGGCAAGGAAAGCCAACATACACATGTCCTGGGTTGTTCCTCTTTTTCCCCATCTCTCCTTAGAGAGATGCGACATGCTGAAGTGTCTCTGGGAGCCCAAACAGAGATATTTTTCTTTCCTTCCTTCTAAAACAAGCAAGCAAGCAAGTAAACAAACAAACAAACAAGGTGACCAGCAGATTAAACTTATCTTTGGACTATACTATCTTCAGTACTCAGCCCTTGCTAAAGGATACATGGCTACAAAATCATCATCTCACTGTTTGTTTGTTTGTTTGTTTATATTGGGGGAGTATATAATATGGAGGTCAGAGGACAATTTGTGGGAGTTATTGGGAGACCCAGGGATGGAACTCAGGTCATCAGGCTCGGCAGCAAGAGCCTTTGCCCACTGAATCATCCACTTGCCCGTCCCTCTCCCCTTCTTTACTCTTTTCCTTCCCTTCTCTCCTTCTCCTCTTCCTCTTCTTCCTTTTCCTCCTCCTTCTCCTCTTCCTTTTCTCTTTGACAGGATCTTTCTTTGTAGCCCAGACTTGTCTCAGACTCTCCATTTTCCTGTCTCAGTGCTGGGACTTCAAGTAGTCACCGCCATACCCGGCCTGTATAGAGATCTTGTATGTACTTAGAATATCTTTTTAAAACTCTGGTGACCAGTGTGATGGCTTATATTGACTGTCAACTTGGCAATATCTAGAATTGCCAAGGAAATAAAACTCTAGGCCTGTCTGAGGGGGATTTCTAGATCAGGTTAACTGAGGAGGGAAGACCCACCCTAGCTTTGAGCGGCACCATCCCCAGGGCTGAATCCAGATTGAATATTAAAAGGAACGCAAACTCAGCACCGCCATTTATCCCTCTGCTTCTTCACTGAGGATACAATGTATCTGGCTGCCTCAAGCTCTTGCTGCCATGATTTCCCTGCCATGAAATACTGTGTACACTGTGAACCAAAATAAACCCTTCTTTCTTCAAGCTGCTGTGTCAGATATTTTAACACAGCAGTGAGACAAGTAGCTAATACAACCAGTAACTGCCAAGGCTGTATGATTATTCTATCACCCAAGAATTCTACTCTAAGGCACGTATGCAACAGAAACAAATACTGGCGTTCATCGTCGAGTCTTAAAACAATGATCTTAGAGGGCTGGAGAGATTGCTCAATGATTGAGAGCCTGGACTGCTCTTCCAGAGGGCCCAGGTTCACTTCACAGCACCCACAAGGCAGCTCACAATTGTATGTAACTCCAGTTCCAGGCGATCTGACACCCTCAGACAGACAGACGTGCAGGCAAAACACCAGTGCACATGAAACTAATTGTTGAAAAATCATCTTAGTATTACTTACAAACACTAAAAACTGGAAACTGATAGAGTATTGTGGGATACTTCAATAATCTTAGTACTTAGGAGGCAGAGACAGGAGAATTGTTAGTTTGAGAGGAGCCTAAACAAAACAAAAACTTAAGTCTGGGGGTCTGAAGATCTGGGGCTCTGTAGTTCAGGGGTAAGGCGCTTTGCTAGCAAGCACAAGGTCCTGGGTTTGGTCTCTAACACAAAAACCAAAGCCAAACAAACCCCTACAAAACAACCCTATTGATATTTGATGATGAAATGAATAAACAAACTGGCAAATTTTGACAATAAAGTACTAAACGGCAGTGTGGATCAATCTTACAACGTTCATGACAGAAGGAGCCAGAAAGGAGTGAGGACATGCTGTGTGGATCCAATTACATAAAACTGAAAAACTGGGCCAGTGAGATGGCTCAGCCAAACCTGAAGACCAGAGTCTGATCCCCGAGACAAGAACCAACTCCCCAAACAGCTCATCTGACCTCTATATTTAAACAGTGGCATGATCCCTGCTCCTTCACAGTAATAATACATGGTGCTGAAAAGAAAACTAACTTATAGTAAAAGAAATCAGGAAAGAGACACTGTCTGGGACCAGCAGTGACTGGAAACAGAGAAGACATCTGGTATTCCAATAAAGTTGTTCTGTGATGTGCTGCCCGGAATATACCCTTTGGGAAAATTCACTGGCTATGACTTGCACATTTTTTTCCCTGTGCTATACTTCACTCAAGAGGTTAATTATTTGATGTAATGTTACGCGTGTGAAGTGAATGCCATGGCACATATATGAAGGTCAGAGGACTACAGACTCACTTCCCTCTGATTTTTATGAGTTCGAGGAATCAAACTTAGGTCCCCAAGCTTGGTCCAAACACTTGGGAAATAAAGTCAGGAGGATCAGAAGGTCATGGTCACAGCTCTAGAGAAACTTTGAGGTCAGCCTGGGCTACACGAAAACCCTACAGCACGCAAGCAAAAGCAAAACAACATAAACCAACAGTTTGGATAAAGGATGCTTGCTCTTGCCTCCCATCCAGGTCTGTGAAGGACCAATGTCCCACCCTGGTGCTCACAGAGAAGAGTAAAGATGGCAGAAAGAATTGGAGAGGTGGTTTCTTTGCTCTCCATGGGCTCTTTTCTCTGTCTCTAAGTTTCCAGTCTCAAGGTCTTCCACTGGGCAGAGCTGGGATTTCTGGGCATATTTCATTCTCTGGCTGATGTCTCCTGCAGGCTCAGGGCTTCTTACCTCTCCTTTGTCCTCTCTTCCAGCTCCTGTTGCTGATGAGAGTTCTGCTTGGAGGTCTTCCGGCCTTGTCTTAGTTATACCATGGTCTTGTGAGCTCCTGGACTTTCAGGGACTTCTCAGCATCAACCATCAGGAGAAAATGGCACCCTGAGCCTTAAAGAATATCTACTTTTTCTCAACAGGCTTCTCCTCCAGGAGCTTTTGAGAAATTTCTTTCTTTTTTTTTACCATGGTTATAAATAATTAGTTACAAGTTAGTAACATCTAGGTCCATTGGGTGCTCACCACATATGGGCACTGGCTGTATACGCTAGGGGCACTAACTGAGCTACAGCTCACTACTCTATGAGGTAGGTGCTCTTTTTCTGTGGCACAGGTAAGAAGACACACTAAGAGAAGTTGGATGATATGCTTATAGTTAAGGGATAAAGTCAGGACACCGAGAAACTAAATTCTCAAGCTTGAGTTCTAACTTCAAAGTGACATTCCTGAATTCTATCAGGCTGGATATCTCTGTCTTTGTCCCTCTGTCTCTCTGTCTCTCTATCTGTCTGCCTGCCCCACCCCCTTCTAAGAAAGAGTCTCTCTATGAAGCCCTGGCCGTTCTCTATGAAGACCAGGTTGGTCTCAAATTCAAAGAGATCCTCCTGACTCTGCCTCATGAGTGCTGGGATTAAAGGCATATACTGCCATGCCCGGCCTTGGTTTTCTTATATCCAGAAATGACGTAACAAAGAAATCATTTGAAAAAGATTGAGTAACTCAAGTCTGGAAATCCCAGTAATTGGGAGATAGAGTCAAGAGGATCAAGAATTCAAGATCATCCCCAGCCACATAATGATTTTTCATTATTTGAGACCAGGTCTTGTAGCTCCCTATGTAGCCCAGGCTGGCTTCAGATTCTCTGACCTGTCCAAGGTGCTCATTTGTGGTGCATCTAGAACTGAAACTCGGGCCTTTGCCAGTCCCTCTCTTTTTCTTTAAAAATAGAGACAATGCTTTTCAGTCACGGCCTCACATTTTAATGTCAAAGAGACCCTCATAAGCATTTGGGGACCTAAACAGCCATGCGACAGCAATTCTGTCCAAAGATGTCATTTCAACTCAACTGGTCTGAGGGTCCTTGCTTTGTCAACAGTGCTTGAGAGGCAAGCTTCCACGGGAGATGCTAATCCTTGAGAGCAGGGGGGCCTCCGAGGGTGGCATTCTTTGCTGCTGTAATTCACTGTAGCCTCATTCATTCAGCAAATATTTGTGGAGGCCTCCCTACCACTTTCCAAATGAGACACCTAACCTAAATGAGAAGGCGTCTTGATTCAGTGATGGGAGGGTACATTTTGGAGCAAGGACACTCATTAATTCACTTTTTAAAAATGGGCTTTTAAAGAATGTCAAGCTCTATTTATGTCCCTGGAGAATCAATCACTTATCAGTGAATAATGGTGACACAAGGACTGGCAATATGTGCATAAAGAAATAAAATACTTTAAGAAATTCATAATTTTGGAGTAAGGGATACTCCTGGCATTAGTGGAGACAGAATTAATTGATATGGGGTGCCACTGAAGGAGTGATTCTCTGAAAAGATAACATCTGGTCCGAGACAAGGGGGAGCAGTTATGTGAAGCCTGAGTTAAAAATAGGGTTACGAGCAAACATGGATTCAGTATGTGTAAGAGGCAGAAAGGGAGCCTGCAGCTGCAGCACACTCATTAGAGTTGACAAGAAGCAAGGCTGGGCACACAGAACCTCCCTTAGAGGCTGCGGTAAATAGCTTGGAAGACAAGGATTGGGTTGACCCAGGGAACGATGTGATTTGATTTATGTTTTAGAAATGGGACTGATGCAGGGGATGGGCTCTGTAGGACACAAATGTAAGAAGCAGGAGTCAGAAGTTAGTAAGTTAGTAAGAAGTTGGGAGACAACTATACCGGACTGGGCAAGAGACAGTGATGTTCAGGATCAGGATGGTACCTACGGAGGCCGTGAAGAATTTTCAGACGCAGGATACATTTTGGGGGGAGCACCGCTAAGCTGTGCTGATTAACTGGGATGGATCTGCGGCCTGGAACTCCTGATCTTTCTGTTACCATCTCCCCAATACCAGGATTACAGGTATCCATCCATCACAACACCTAGTTCAAACCCTGTTCCTTGTATAGTGTTTTCTCTATGGGATTTTATTTGATCCCCATCCGCACCAGGGATCCAGTAGTAGTTTTGTTTTTTTTTTAAAGATTTTATCTTTATTTATTTTATGTGTATGAGTACATGTAGCTGTACAGATGGCCATGAGCCATCATGTGTGTGACTGCTGTTGGTCTCAGGACCTCTGCTGGCCCCGCTAGCTCTGGCCCCGCTCACTCAGGCGTAATTTACTGCAGCTGTCTTCAGGCACACCAGAAGAAGGCGTCAGATCTCATTATGGGTGGTTATGAGCCACCATGTGGTTGCTGGGATCCGAACTCAGGACCTTTGGAAGAGCAGTCAGTGCTCTTACCCACTGAGCCATCTCGCCAGCCCGAGTAGTTTTAACCCCAGATTAATGACTGACAGCCCTGGGCTTTGGAGGGGTGAAGTAATCACACTTGGTTGCTATTAGCTAATGTAATTTTGCCCAATGCTGACCTTGTCTAGGGGGCCCATCCTCCTCAATGACCATGACTCATCCTGGCCACTATTCTCTAGAGAGAAGAGGACAAGGCTCTGCCATTTCCTCCTTGTTGCAGCAAGGTGCCTGACCCAGGCTAAAGCTTCTAGAAAATGGGACAGGATAGATGCTTGGAGGCCAACCTCATTCAAGGGCTGAAGAAGAACTTAGAACCACCCCTTGCCACGATTAGTCTCCCAACTGTCCAGCCACCACCAAATTAATATAGTTTGATGGCCACTGGCCAGTTGTTTTTTCTTTTTGAACTTTTTAAAATCGCACATTTTCTTGCTTGCTCCCTTGATTGATGGATTAGCTCATTGACACCCACACAACTATGAGGGAGGCCAACTGCCCTCTAGCTTTTTGAAAGACTATCCCCTCCCCTTGCTTTTCTCCCTTCCCTTCCCCTCCCTCTCTCTCTCTCTTTATTTTTCCCCTCCCAGTATTTTGCCCATTACTAACCAGCAGGGAATCTCAGGAAAAGGTCTCCATTCAGGGCTGGAGAGCTGTAGTTGGTGGGTCAGAGTCTGCGTGGGAGGTTGCCCAAAGACATATATTGTGGGTGTAGGAACCAGACAGACAGGAGGAATTAAGTCACCCCTTTCCTCACCCCTCATTTCCTCACCCAACCTATAAGTCACTGCATTGCTTTCTTTATAGGGTGGGCCTGACTTCATCTTAATTATTTCCCAGTGTTGACAGTGAGCAGGCTTTCCTGGGGATATGGCAGAAGAGAAAGTCACCAGCCTGTCTTGTTTGTTTGTTTGTTTTTGTGCCTCTTGTTGGGAGCAGTTGAAAGCTAAATAAACCACAGTTACTCAAGTTGAGGAAGACAGGCACAGACGATAGCTTAGGGACCTGGGACAGGGCAGCACTTGGTGTGGTTTGCATATACCCTTCCTTCTAGTAATTAATTTGGCAACCTAACTTCTTGATCTTAAGCATACACATCCCTCTGTGAGCAGTGCACCTAGCAACCCGAAACCCCCACCTCCATTAAGCTGTAGACACACTGCTCTCTGAGCAATGGGATAAGTTTTCCCTCCTCTTGCTGACCATGAAACTTTGACAGTTTCTACTGAAATGTATTCCTGATACAATCTGGTATAGGGCAGGGGGAGCCCATTCAGTCTGACCTGGTTTTGGGTGCGTGTTCATAAGGCAAAACTGTCACTCAAGAAAATATTTAGGAAGAACGTCTTATATAGCATCTTATGCCTGTGCATGATTAGGTGTATAATTAAAATCAGATGACTTACGGGAAGAGATGTGTACAGTAGAAAAATAATTAGATGGCCTAATCAATCAAAACAGAAAACCACCCTCATTATAGATAACCTCCAGTAGCTGCTCTAGCTAGCTTGACCATAAGCAAATTGTAACAATGGTTTTATTCGGCTTACGTATCTCAAGACATCAGAAACTGAAGCAGAGTCCATCGAGGAATACTGCATCCTGGCTTGCTTATTCTACTGTTTGCTTTTGGTACACAAGATGTCTCTGTGTAGCCCTAGCTGTCCTGGAGCTGGCCTTGAACTCAGAGATCCTCCTGCCACCTCTTCTTCCCACGTGCTGGAATCAAAGGCACCATCACCTCCTACTTTCTTATACAACCCAGGACCGTGGGCCCAGACGTAGCATTGACCATAATGGCCTGGGCCCTTCCACTTCAATTATTATTCAACAAAACTCTCTACTAACTTGCCCACAATCTAATTTGATGGAGGGATTTTTTTTCCTCAGTTGAAGTTTCTCTTCCCAGATAACTCTAGCTTATATCAAGCTAAACATGGCAGTAACTAACCCCGCCTCCTCTTGAACCCTATAACAGAGAGCCCCAAATGATAATCAGATTCTTTGAGTATCTTCTCCCATGTTGGTGCTGTGCACTTGCTCTGGTCTTCTTTTATGACTTCTTTTATGTGTATATGTGAATCTCTCTCTCTCTCTCCCTCTCTCTCTCTCTCTCTCTTTCTGTGTGTGTGTGTGTGTGTGTGTGTGTGTGTGTGTGTCTTGTATTAACAAAAGCCAGAAGAGATGGTTGGATCCTCTAGAACGGGAATTACAGATGGTGGTGAAGTACCATTGGTTACTGGGAACTGGATCCAAGTCTTCTGTAAGAGAAGCCAGCAGGCTTAGGCCCAGAGTCGTCTCTTTGGCTCTGTAGTCCAATATTTTCTATTGCTTTGCTTTACATAGAGTTTCTTCGCTGTTGTTTGCCAATATGTGTGCCCTTTTATTTCAGTCCCTCGAATAAGAAACCAAGAGCCTGGAGTCACCTGATCTTGATCCACTGGTAATAAGGGCTCCTCGAAGGTTGGCCTTCTTTCTGTTCTCTGAGTGGGTCGAAAACCAGGGAGGAACCTAATCAAGCCAGTTCAGGCTTATGTGCTGATGTAAGAGCCTGACTCAAGTTCAACCTGTAGACAGACTCCTCTTCCAGGTGTGTTTCTGGGCACATGGAGAAAGTATGCTACCCACGGCTGAGCTGGTCATCCTTCCAGTTGTTTCCACATCAACTAGCTTTGGACAACTCACGAAAAACTGGTCCTCTTCCCACAGCAGCTTTGCTGTGTCTCTTGAATGCCTCCCATCCCACTATGCCTGGTCATTCCCTGCTTGCTCATTTATTTCTCCCACGGGGAACCCTTGGAGACGGTGCTGGTGAGTTTTATGGTAACTTGACACAAGGTAGAGTCATCTGAGAGGAAGGAACTTCGACTGAAAAAAAAAATGCCTCCATAAGATCAGGCTGCAGGCAAGCCTGTTAGGCATTTTTAAATTAGTGATTTTATGTGGGAGGGCCCAGCTCATTGTGGATGGGGCCACCCTGGGCTGGTGATCCTGGGTTCTATAATAAGCCAGTAAGCAGTACTTCTCCATGCCCTCTGCATCAGCTCCTGCCTCCAGGATCTTGCCCTGCTTGAGTTCCTGTCCTGATGCCCTTCAGTGATGAACAGTGATGTAGAAGCATAAGTCAAATAAACCCTTTCCTTTCCAAGTTGCTTTTGGTCATGGTATCTTATCACACTCATAGAAACCCTAAGACAGAAGCCATGGAGCCTGTCCCTTTGCAGGTCTGCTCTGCAGCACTCAGATCAGTCTGTAGCACATTATAGACACTGAACTTCTGCTTTCTATACAAGAGAATGGGTAACTGAGTGACTAAATGAATACATGAATAAATGGATTAGTGAAGAGAAAGTAGAACCCAGGTTCTAACTGGGTGTGCTGGATCCTGACTGTGATATCAGCACTGAACAGGCTGAGGTAGGATTGCTGCCAGTTCAAGCCAGTCTGGGAGTGTTAAGATGGCTCACTGGGTACAAGCACTTGCCACAAAGCCTGAGGACCTGAGTTCAATCCCCAGGACACACAGAGTGGGAGAGAACAAACTCTTGAGAGTCTACTGACCTCTACGATGATGAAAAATGTGGTGTGTGTGTGTGTGTGTATGTGTGTGTGTGTAAAACCTAGCTTTAGCTTTCTTCTTCTCTTTATTTTTTGAGATAGGATCTCACTGTGTATGGCCTCCGACTCATTGTGTAGACCAGGTGGGCCTCAAACTCAGATCCATTTCCAAGTGCCAGGATTAAAGGCATGCACCAGCGTCCTTGTTCTCAGTAGGGCTTTGGGGGGATTACAGTGCACATAAAGCATTTATCACAAGCACAGATAGTGCTGGCAATTACAATCCTTTGTCGATCTCACCCTCATGTTGGGTCTTGTTTGCACTTCCTCCTCTGGATTCATGGCCCAGCTGGTTCTTTCCAGACTCAAGGTTTGGCCTATAGGGCTGTTCTAGTAGGTGCAAGTTGGGGTCAGGCCATGAAAGCATGGGTACAGCCTGGGCTTTGCTAAGAAGAGGAAATTGTGACAGTAGCTCATTTAATGCCAGGCAAGCAGGTCAGCTGCCACCCCCATTGTTTCAGGCCTTCTTTGCTGGCGGAGTCCTTAGGAAAACAGAAACAGTACTGCATTTAAGGTGCCCGGATGACAGCCACATCAAATATGTGACCTTTTCCTAGGAAGCCTGGTTTCCGTGGTAACCGAGGCCTCACTGTTTCTCAAGTCATGCTCTATGGCTCTTAGACTGCCATGGAATGTGATGGCAGTGGCCCCGGCAGCTGGGTGGGGACATCTGCCCAGGGTCTGCCCCCCTCCAACATCTCCACAGTGGGGGAGGGGCAGAGCTACCCCAGACGGTCTGATGCCCATAGTAGCCTTTCAACTGGGAAGGACTTGAGCTCTAGCCCCAACACCCCTTTCAACCCCATTCTGTACACACACATCGAATGGCTCATGGCCAACTGGGTGTCAGGCTGAGCAGAAAGAAGGGATCTTTCTGTGCTCCCTCATGTCAGGCAAGAAGCCCTGACCCTCTCTATCTCATCTTGGCAGCCTGGGCTGAGAGAGTGCCTGCCTCCAGGGCCTTGGCAGGGAGTGTGTTCAACCAGCCTCTGCAGCTGCCAGAACAGGAGCTGAATGTCCAGTGCATCTGCCAAAGCTTGCTAACTTCTTTCTTCTTTCTCTGAGCTATGCAAACGGAGGCGCTGAGGAATGCTGTAGCAACCAATTTTCCTGCCTCTGGCCTCTCTCTCCCAGGGCCCGTGCTCCCCCAACCCCCAGACTGGAGTCACATCAGAAAAATGTAGGGGAAGAAAGAAATCCCCCAATGTGTCATGACATTATGTTTCCGCCTGGTGCCTAGAAACAAGGAAAGTAGGTGGAGGACCAGGATGTCTTGTGGCCAGCCAGCCAGAGGTGACGGTTTCGTCACTGCTTCCTTGGGGCAAATCACCTGCTCCTTTGGAGCTCTTTCTTCATGAATACGCGGGTGTGAGCCAGGTAAGCACAGTGACACAAGCCTATATGCAGGAGGTGGAGGCAGGAGAGGGAGTTCAAGGTCATCCTCTGATATATAACACGTTTGTGTCCTACTGAGCTACATAAGACTTAAAAACAAACAAACAAACATAAAGTTGTTGGGCAATGGTGGCACATGCCTTTAGTTCTAGCACTAGGCAGAAGCTAGCAGATTCCTGAGTTCTGAGTTCGAGACCAGCCTGGTCTACAGAGTGAGTTCTAATACAGCTAAGGCAACACAGAGGAAACCCTGTCTCAAAAACCAACCAAACAAAGTGGATCAAGTCATCTTGACTTGGACCACAATGAAATGAAGAATTTACTGTCCACTGTCACCAAGAACATTGCTATTCCCAAGAGTCACCAGCATGGTAACTTAATTTTTATTAATTTGCATTTTGGATGTTGTTTTAGTCAAGGTCTTACTGTGTAGCCCTGGCTGGCCTCGAACTCACTATAAGGATGAAGCTCGCCCCAAACTCAGAGAGATCTACCTCCTTCTGTCTTCCACGTGCCAGGAGTGAAGCAAGCATCCCCGTGCATGGCTAGCAGGGCAACTTTAAACTGTTGGATGCTATTCTAGCCTGATGCTCACAAGTAGGCATTTAATAGGCAGTGGATTCCTGCTTTGCCTAGAGACTAATATCACAGGCTGTGTCCAGCATCCAGACTCTCTCTTTTAACCAGAAAGACAGACAGACAAGACAGTCAGATGAGTAACAAGAACCAAGAGCGTTGGGATAGGAAGCAGGATATGGCAGGTCAGAAGAAGTCAGAGGGCACTTCTCTGAGAAATTGAAATTGAAACTGAGATGCAAAGGGGCAAATGAAGAGGAAGACTGGGTACTCGAGGCAGAGGGGTCAGAACGAGGAGGAACCGAAAGGCACTTGGTTTGATGCCTGCAGTTAGGTCAGAGTCAGAATGGCAGGAGGAGGAAGGGTCATGCAGGACCTTCAAGGCTCTGCCGAAGAGTCTGGATGGATTGACGGGGTGATGGGAAGCTGGGCTGGGGTATTTAAGTGACTGTGGAAAGGGGCTGGTATGAGCAGATCCACTTTGGGGAAGATGATTCAGGCTGAAGAACTGGAGGAGAGAAGCACGTGCACTTAAAATACATGGGGGCTGAGAGACAAGGAAGAAAAGTGAGTAATGAACCTTCAGTTGGAGCCTTGCATGCTTGGGTGGAAAGTGGTGCCATCTACGGAGAGGGGTAGACAGTGGGGAAGAGGTTGGGGGTGGGGCGTGTTTCATGGAGCTAGATAGCAAGGGTAGCTTTGGCCACTTAAAGTCACAAGTGGTGACTGCCTAGTAGATTGGGATGTCCAGGGCACAGCTGTCAGGTCATAAAAGCTCCGTCCAGAGCCTGGAGGGGAAGCTTCTGGGACGGACGGGGTCATTAGCCTGCAGAACAAGGTAGGGTATAATTCAGATAACACCAGCAATCCTCAGAGACCTCCCAGCTGTAGAGGCCCATCCAAAAGTTCTCCCACCCAGGTAACGTCAAGAACAGGTGCTTCTGCCAGGTGCAGTGATGTACATCTTTAATCCCAGCAACTGGGAGCCAGAGGCAGGTGGATCTCTGTGAGTTAGAGGTCAGCCTGGTCTACAGAACGATTTCCAGGACAGTCAGAGTTACGTAATAGAGAGATCTTGCTTCAAAAAAAAAAAAATTAAAAAAAAAATCTCATTACAAGTGGAATGCTCTTTTCCAAGGAGAGGCTCAGGGACCCAGGTCCTTCCAGGTCCTTCTCTGCCATTTCTGTCTTGGCAGCTTGAAGCGTTGGCTGACAGGGAAAGAGTGTCGGTAACCATGCCTTCGTACAGAAGGAATGAGAAACCGCAGTTATCTGGATGACCCTGAGAAAGAAGATGTGGTGGCTTTACCAGCCCCTTCCCTCTGGAAAAAGAAGGTACAGGGATACACGAGCTCTGGGATTTGCACAGACTCATTTCCATTTAGGACAGAGAGAAGGAAAGACGAGTCCCCTTTCTCCTTCCTCCTTCCCCTGCCTGCTTTAAGCCTAGGAAGGAGAGAGAAGGTCCCAAACCATTCCCATGCACCCTGTAAATGGGCAACCTCTCTAGATGGAATGATTTCACCAAGTAGGCAGGGGAAACTGGCCAAACTTTGCTCTTCAACGACTGCTTGCTATTCATGCTCCTTGCACTTCCCTTCTCCCCAAGTAATATCTGTGATGTGTTGGGTACAATGTTCGAGAAATGTAGCATAGACTGAGCCTTCCCTATATCAATTAATTTGCTAATTGTCTCTCTTACTCCAATATAAGTTTCAAAGGTATAGTCTAGAGGCTGTGGGTATGTCTCAGGGACTGGTAGATTGCTTGCCTAGCATGCACAGGAGCCCTGGGATTGGTTCCCAGCACTGAAAGGAAAAAAAAAATAAGTTTGGAAAGATTTGGGACTGCAAATGTAGCTCAGTTGGTGAAAGCCTTGCTAGGTTCCATCCCAGGCAACACTAAAAACCAGATGTGCTGGGACAGCTACGGTGGCTCAGCCTATGAAGGTGCTAGCCAGTGAGCCTGAAGACCTGAGTTTGATCCCCAGAACCCACATGGCGGAAGGAGAGAACCTATTCCCACAAGTTGTATTCTGATTCCATATGTGCACCATGCTATGAGCCCCTCCCTCCAAATAAAGAAATCCGGGAATGATATCGCACACTGTAATCCTAGCACTTGGGAGTTGAAAGCAGGAGGATCAGAAGTGAAAGTCATCTTCAGCTACACAGCAAGTTCAAGGCTTGCCTGGGCTACAGGAAACTCTGTCTCAAATAGTAGAATCCATGTCTTATCTTACCCAAGACTGTATCCCTAGAACCTCAATCAGTGCCTACCATCCCCGGAGGAATGGGGGAAAAAGGGGGGGCAGATAAATGGAGAGTTGAATGAGGGCCATTGTGGGCGTTCACATCTGTAATGAGTTCGATTTAAGGGAAAGAACCAAAGTGCTGATGGCCGGGTGACTTCAGAAGGCCAATGACTGTCTTCCCAGGAAAGAGACTTTATGCTTAGAGTTCCGGGTAAGGGTGACCTGGGAGATGGAAGAGCATGTTCAGAGACCAAGTACAAAACAATGCAAGGTGAGCTGGGCGTAGTGGCACATGGCTGCCATCCCAGCACTGAGGAGGTTGAGGGGAGAAGACTGAATTTGAGACATGCTGAGCTACACTGAGAGACCCTGCCTTTTAAAAAAAAAAAGGACAAGGAACAAAGAAAGTTCAATATGCCACTGCTTAGAGGGCCCAGAGGGAGGGAGCGCAGCTGCTTCAGAGCTGTATTGCTCAAAGCTTCTTTCACACTGTAGCCAGTGCCGTTTAGGCCATTGTTCAAGAAAGGCTCTCCTCTAATTATTCTAATCTCCTCCCAGTGATTCTCATTTAAAGTATCTCAGTGCATCTGAACTGAGGTCAGAATTATAGCTCCCCTCTGCCTGATTCTACTGCCTACAACCAGACTAAAGTTTGGCATGGCTGACTGTAATCCCAACATTTGGGAGGCAGAAGCAAGGGGATCACCAAGAGTTTGCAGAGTTTGAGGCCAGCCTAGGCTGCAGTGTGAGAGCTCATAAAACAAACAAACAAACAAACAAACAAGAAACCAAATAAGCAAATGGGAAGACTTAGGAGATGGTCCAGTCATAGAGCACTCAGCCTGCAAGTATGAAGACATGGAAGCCAATCTGGAACAAGTGACCATGATAGGTTAGTCTCCAGCATCTGCATTGTGTGGCTTACAGCTGCCTGTAACTCAAGCTTGAGGGGACAGGATAACCTCTTCTGGTCTCCATGGTGGGCAGTCAAATGATATACACATAGATTAAAAAAATACAATAAATCTTTAAGGATGGGTGCAGTGGCCAGGCAGTGAAGGCACACGCCTTTAATCCCAGCACTGGGGAGGCAGAGGTAGGCAGATTTCTGAGTTTAAGGCCAGCCTGGTCTACAGAGTGAGTTCCAGGACAGCCAGGGCTACACA
>NW_022196895.1:32498337-32512891 GCF_008632895.1 Mastomys coucha | reverse complement strand
GAGGAGGAGGAGGAGGAGAAGGAGAAGGAGGAGAAGGAGAAGGAGAAGGAGAAGAAGAAGAGGAAGAAGGCGGCTGTGGCCTACTGGCACACACCTGGACATTCAGCACTTGGGAGGCAGAAGCAAGTCATCCTCTCTGTGGGGCTGTTGAGATGGCTCAGTCTACAAAGGTGCTTGCCACAGAAGCTTAACAACATGAGTTCAACCCCCCCCCCCCAGCCACATAACTGTGGGGAGAGCTGACTCCACAGAGTTGCCCTCTGACCTCCATATGCACACCATGGCACATGTACATATTATATACTCACACACATAAGAATAAGCATGAGTTCAGGGCCAGCCTGAGTCACTTGAGTCCCTGTCTCAAAAGAACAAATAGGGTCCTGAGAGATGGCAGTTAAGAGCCTTGGATGCTCTCCCAGAGGTTCTGGGTTCAATCCCCAGATCCCACATGGCCCCTAACAAAGGTCCTAGTCCCAAGGCATTAGACGCCCTCTTCTGGACATCGAGGACACTGCATGCAAGTGGTGCACAAACACACAACCATGCTAAACACTCAAATACATAAGATAAAATCTCAAAATAAATTGTGTTTGTTTGTTTGAGACAGTGTTTCTCTGTGTAGTCCTAATTGTCCTGGAACTTGTTCTGTAGACTGGACTGGCCTCGAACTCAGAGATCCACCTGAACTAAAAGGGTTGGTCATCATGCTTGGAAAAAAAAAAATGTCAAACAAAGAAAACAGATAGGGTAGGGCTAATTGAAATTTTCTAAAACTTCATTTGATTATGGCAGCTGCTCAGAAAGATCATCGTTATAAGCAAGGAAATCAAATGCTAAAAGAAATGAGGATCAAAAGTGTGGTGATTTGAATAGGGATGGCCCTCATAGGCTCAAATATTTGAATGCTTGGTCATTAGGGAGTGGTGATACTCGAGAGAGATTAGGAGGTGTGGCCTTGGACTTCGTACAAGCTCATGCTCAGTAAGCACTTTACCTCTAAACTCTATCCCCAGTCTTCCTTTTATTTTTAGCGTCTTTTTTTTTTTTTACTTAAAAGTTTTTAAAATATTTATTTAGCTATTATTTATTTATGTGTATGAGTGTTTTGTATGTGCATCATGTACTTGTCTTCATTCCTTTTTTTTTTTTTTTTTTAAAGCCCGTAATAGAAGAAGGAGGCAAGGTTCAGCGGGTAAAAAATGCCTGATGACCTAAATTCAGTCTGTGGGATCCACATGGTAGGCGGAAAGAAGCCGCCCCAGGAAACAACTCCTTCTAATGTCCGCAAATGCACAGTGATGTGTGCATACACACATAAGTGTAGTAAAAATAAAAATAGATAAAGCCTGAAATGAACAGAACAAATCAAAATTTAAAAATAATTTACTCAGCTGGGCATGATGGTGCAGACCTTTGATCCAGACACTGGGAAGGTGCAGGCTGCTGGATCTCTCTGAATGAGAGGCCAGCCAGTCTGGTCTACAAAGTGAATTCCAGTACAGCCAGGGCCACAAAGAGTTCTTGTCTCAAAAAAAAAAAAATTGGGTTGGAGAGATGGGTCAGTGACTGCTCTTCCAGAGGACACAGGTTCAATTCCCAGCACCCACATAGTGCCCACAACCATGAATAATTTCAATCCCAGAGAATCCAACATTTTCTTCTAATCTCCAATCCTACCAGGCAAGCATGTGGTACACAGATATAGATGCAATCAAAACCCCTACACACATAAAATATTAAAAACAAACAAACACAACTGCTTGAGTAGTGCCTAGCATCCTGTAGACACAAGTTTTTGTTGCATGCATAAATAGGCACATTTAGAGTTGTGAATGGGTTTTTGTTTAGATTCCGAAATAGCCAAGAAGTAATGGGTTGGCATTAACGCTCTACTACCCACGGCTTGGGGATCTGCAGTCTCTTACGTGTGAGCTAAGCTAGGCAGCGGAAAGCTGATGTGCCTGGGTGCAAGCTGTGCTCACAAAGCAACTTCGTAGGCCCATGACCGCCTTTTGCAATCTTCTGTTTCCTCTATGGCTTGTTGGTTAGCTCTCTCTGCAAGAATTCTAGTTCTCTGCCAGTCATAAACACCGGAAGCATTTGCATCAGAATGGGTTTCAAGTGCCAAGCTCTGAGGTAATCTTTAATTCTTCCTTCTAAGAAAGCACCTCTATTACTATTCTCTTCTAGTACAGCAACTCCCAAGCCAGGTATGGTGTGGGTGTGCATATTTAATCCCAGCCCTCAGGTGGCCGAGGCAGACGGATCTCTTTGGGTTCAAGACCAGGCTGTATTACATAGTGAATTCTAGGCCAGCCAGGGATGCAGAATAAGAGCTTGTCTCAAAAAAAAAAAAAAAAAAAAAAAAGGCAGATTTTCTGGGTCCTACCCCTGTGCAGATCCAGGAGGGGGGGGCTTGGGGCTCCTCGCCTTTCAAATTCCGGGTCCTTCACACTAGGCTTTCGAGTCTGCCACAATTTAAGGAGTCCCTGCCATGTTTTCTTCCTGCTGTGAATTCCACCATGTTTTCCTGCCTGAATGGACTGTTCTGTCTGAAACTGTAATTCAAAACCAACCTTTCCCCACTTAGAAATAAAATAAAATAAAATAAAAAGTAGTGCTCTGAGTTGGCAAGATGGCTCAACAGATAAGCTGCGAGCCAGTCAAGCCTGACCTGAATTCTATGCCCCTGAAAGAGGAAGGAGAGAAACCACTCTACAAACTTAACGTCTGATCTACACACACACACACACACACTGTGCCACTCTGTGGCACACAGACTACACCCCTACCCAATCATAGTATACACACACTGATAAAGATAATAATGATAAAAACAAACAAACAAACAAACAAACAAAACAAAACAAACTCCCCCTTGGTAATTTTGATGACAAGTCATGTCTTTGGGAACATCATTTTGAAGTAATAATTAAAAAAAAATCTGGTGCCGGGCGTGGTGGCGCACACCTTTAATCCCAGCACTTGGGAGGCAGAGGCAGGTGAATTTCTGAGTTCGAGGCCAGCCTGGTCTACAGAGTGAGCTCCAGGACAGCCAGGCCTATACAGAGAAACCCTGTCTCAAAAAAACCAAAAAAATAAAAAATAAAAATAAAATCTGACAGCTGGGTGTAGTGGTGTACACCTTTAATCCCAGAGCTCAGGAGCCAGAGGCAGATAATCTTTGTGAGTTCAAGACTAGCCTGGTCTACAAAGTGAACTCCAGTGCAGTCAGAGCTACATAGTGAGATCCCATCTTTAAAAAACATTATCTGATTATTATTTATTATTTTATGTGTATCTGTGCTTTGCTCATATACCATACTTGTGCCTGGTGCTTGAAAAAGCCAGAAGATTCCTGGAGCTAGAATTATGGAGGGTTGTGAGCTGCCACATGGATACAGGGAATTGAATGTATGTCCTTGGCATCACAGAGCTCTTTCCTGTTTGCTGGGCCATCTCTGTACCTGAACTAGCAATTCTCAACCTGGGGTTATTAGGATCTTTCTCATATGTTAACGAAACTAATCATGTAGTGGTTTGATAAGACTGGCCGCCATAGCCTCATAGATTTGAATGCGTAGGGAGTGGCATTAGGAGATGTGGCCTTGTAGGAGGAACTGTGTCACTGGGTGGGCTTTGAGGTCTTAAATGCTCAAGCTAGGTTCATTGCCTCTCTTTCTTCCTGCTGCCTACAGATTCAAAGGTAGAGCTGTAGAGCTCTCAGCTGCCTCTCTCTTGCCATGTCTGCCTGCCTGCTACCCTCCTTCCTGTCATGACAAGAAAGGACTAAACCTCTGAACTCTAATCCAGTCCCATTGAAATGTTTTCCTTATACAGGTTGCTTTGGTCATGGCATCTCTATACAGCAATAGGATGCAGACTAAGATAAGGGCCACCCAGATCCAGAATAACATCTAAAGACAGACCGAATATGCTGCTGGAGCTATCCTAAACAGGCTGGTGTACTCACAACACCCAGGATTCCCAATAGATTGGCTTGTCGAGTTCATGTCTCTCTAGGGAGCTGAGCTCTGAAGCATCTGTCTTGTATTCTTGGTGCCCTGGTGCCTTGGTGCCTTGGGTTCAGGGTCTTGTTCAAGATCCACCCATCTAAGTGTGGTCAGGGGTAAGTGACTTTGAGTAGGAGCCCTGTAGATCCAAGAAAAACAGATTTCCAACTAAACTATTTTCTCGATTGAGACAGCAGCTCATCAAAACTCCTCCCAAGCAAGGGGGAAGAACTCTGGGAAGAACCTGAGGCTCTCGGGCTCCAGTCCTGACTCGGACATCAATTGCTCTCTCCTGACGGAGAGTTTCCTCACTCTGTAATCCAAACTGGCTTACAATTCACTCTGTAAGTAGCCCAGGCTGGCCTTGCTTTTGACAATCCTCCTGCCTCGATCTTCTGAGGGAACAGGATCATGGGCATAAGCTATCAAGCTCAACCTTCCCAGTTGTCTGAGTCCTGAATTCCTTCCCAGAAATGTCATACAGAACCCTATACTTCAAAAAGCAGAACACAATAGAGACGTGTGGCCTGGTCTGACATGGCCCCTCGGAGAATTTTCCTCATAGTTCTGTACTGCTTTCTGTAAGACTTATGAGGCCACTGAGGGTGTTCTCCACAGCAGCCAAGCTTGCCATCTTCTCAAACCCACCTAGAGGCTGTTGACCTTAGTTTTGGGGACAAAAGGAAGTGGAAACTTCCACCACCCCTCACCAGTGGCTGCCTCTATCTATATATCTATATCTATGTATACTGGTTTTGCTCTTTTATTTTTTGTTTTTTGTTTTTTTTTTTAAACAAGCCTTCCCTATGTAGGCCAGACCAGCTTCAAACACAAAGTAATCTTCCTGCCTCAGTCTCCTAAGAGCTAAGATTACAGGCAAGTGTCAGCACATCCAGCCACAATTTGTCTTTAATGAAACAGAGACAGGGTTTAATATCTCTGAGCTAGAAGAGCTGAAGAGTGTTAAGTCCTGGATTCAGTCCCTTTCAATGGGACACTTGTCCAGTGATCCAGGGACTCCACTATAAAGCAAGGAGATTTCATTGAGGTCCCTAAACCACTGCTACCTGAGGATACATAAAAGCCAGCAGCACATGCTTCACATGGTCATTGAGATAGAATCGCTCTACTTGTAAAGAGAGACAATGGGAAAAGGTGAAATGTTGGTAGCTTGAGGTATAGTAGACATCTGTTTTTTGTTCTTCGTGACAGACATGTAGTCTCGACAGGTTTACTTTACTCTCTTCTGGCAGAAAGTCAACTCTCTGGTTTGCAGCCCCATGGGGGGAGTAATAGTGTCAACTGGCCAGACCCCCAACTCCTGGAGCTCCCAGGGACTGGATCACCAACCAAAGATTACACTTGGAGGGACCCATGTCTCTGGCTGAATATATGGCAGAGGATGGCCTGGTTGGACATCAGTGAGAGGAGCAGCCTTTGGACCTGAGGGTGTTCAATGTCCCAGTGTAGGAGGATGCCAGGGCGAGAAGGCAGGAATGGGTGGGTGGGTGGGGGAGCATCCTCATAGAGGTAGGGGGAGAGGGGATGGGATAGGGGGTTTCTGAAGGGGAGACCTGGAAAGGGGAAAA
Organism: Mastomys coucha; assembly: GCF_008632895.1. Classification (NCBI taxonomy): domain Eukaryota; kingdom Metazoa; phylum Chordata; class Mammalia; order Rodentia; family Muridae; genus Mastomys; species Mastomys coucha. Next base: position 32,507,286 of record NW_022196895.1, on the reverse strand, counting down.
CATTTGAAATGTAAATAAAGAAAATATCCAATTAAAAAAAAGTCAACTCTCTTTTACTCTCAGTTTATGTACTTTTTATTTTGGTTTTATATTTCCTTTCTTTGCTAACTCATTTTGACACAGTCTCATATGTGCTTGAACTCCCTATGTAGCTGAAGATGACCTTGTATCTCTGATTATCTCGCCTCCACTTCCTGAATGCTAGGATCACAGGCGTGTGTTACCATGTCCAGTTTATGTTATCCTGGGCATGGAACCCAAGAGTTTGTGATTAGGCACAAGCATTCTACCAACTGAGTTATATACCAAGCCTCCCATGTAGAAGTGACACCCTTAACCTTATACAAATGGGTCTGTGACCTTCACTTGGCCAATTAGAGCATTCCATGCCTCTGGCCTCCGTACTTGGTTTAGAAATAGAAGTGGAGACCAAGGCAGGCCAGGCTGTTCCAATACTGAGACTCTTTGTGGAACCATAAAGGAAAGATACACTGTCTCTTTGGGCTTACTTTCCAGCAAAGGCTAAAGGAAAGACACTCTCTTTGGGCTCACTTTCCAGCAGAGGCTAAAGTTTTCCAGTGTTTTCCTACACTTACTAGTGCTCACATAGAAGAATGAATAACAGGCCTGGTGGTGGTGGTGGCACACACTTTTTTTTTTTAAAGATTTATTTTATTTATTTTATGTGTATGAGTACACTGTAGCTGTACAGATGGCTGTGAGCCATCATGTGTGTGTGTTTGCTGGGAATTGAACTCAGGACCTCTGCCGGCCCCCGCTCGCTCCAGCTCGCTCCCCTTGCTCAGGGTGGCACACACTTTTAATCCCAGCACTCGGGAAGCACCGTGGATCTCTATGAGTTTGAGGACAGCCAAGGCTACATAAAGAACCCCTGTCTCAAAACAAAGAAACAAAGAAACAAACAAAGAATTAATAACAGAATTGATTGGGCTGGGGCCTATTTTTATCTAAGTTCCTTGCTTTATTACTAGGTATTATAGTCGCTCCCCACCACCCTTCTTTTTAATTAGCTCCTTCCGATTTTAAATACCTTTATGTAAACACTTACAAATGGGGCTAGCAGGCATCTCAGTGCTAGAGTTCTTGCCTGACATGCTGACAGCCCTTGGTTGAATCACAGCATTGCAAAACCAAAACAACAACAGCAACAGTTTGAAGGGGGATACACGCATGCATGCCTTCACTGCCTGTCCTAGATCTGGCCGCAGGAGTGGAAGCATAGTCCCATGTGCCGGTATGCGCTGGTGCCTACTGGTTAAGACCTTGTAAGTGGGGTTTTATCCAGATTTCACCTCAGCTCCACGGCAGTCCTTTGCTTGCTGTGATGGACCAAAGATTTTCTGCTGAGTACCCCAGCGTGACAGAGGTACGTCTTCTCCGTCAGGCTTCAGGACCCCTGACTTATTCTTTCCCTCCATGACTGGCTCCCACCTCTAGCAGGCCTCATCCCCTCACTTTCTCTGGTGACCAATGGGCTCAAATCCAGTCTTTGTTAAGACCGCTCCCCACCTTCCTCGCTTACAAAGGTTTAATCATCAGGGCTGGTTGAAAATACTAACTTTTCTTTGGAATTTTCACAAACAGATCACGTGGCAAGATGCCAGGGAAAAGCTGCCGTCAGTTCCTGTTGCTGACGACTCACTTCCTCTCCTTGCAAAGTTTCCTATGACTGTTTTACTTGGTAGGCACAGTGACAACCCCTTTCCGGGCTGCGACCTTGCCAGTCCCAAACTTACTTTGTTAGCTGGAAGGGCTCACTCATGTGTCTTAGCCATGTGTCACTCGGGAAGGGCCCTTCCTCATCTCCCTTTCTTAGAGCTTCAGAGAGCTACCATATAAGCTCACAAATGATCCCAGTCATTTACCGTTCTATGTTTGGACACATTGCTGTATGAAACTTAGTTTCGTAAGTACACAGACTGCCCCATTCCTTTTGGGGGTGGGTGGGTTAAGGTGCTAGCATCGGGGGTCTCATGCATGCTAAACACATACTTTAGTAATTAGCTAGCCCCAGCTACACTCCCTTTTCTTAAGGATATTGGAAGATGGACCATTCAGGGGAAGAGTCTTATACTGTTTAGCTCAATTCTGTATCCACAGTGGCTACATACAGGCCAGCAGACCACATCTTCTTACTATTCTTGGGCGTGGTAACCAAGAGCATAAGAATGAAGGGTTGGGCTGGAGAGATGGCTCAGAGGTTAAGAGCACCAACTGCTCTTCCAAAGGTCCTGAGTTCAATTCCCAGCCACCACATAGTGGCTCATAACCATCTGTAATGGGTTCCGATACCCTCTTCTGGTGTGCCTGAAGACAGTGACTCTGGTGTGTCTGAAATACATAAAATGAATAAATAAATCTTATTTTTAAAAAAGGGTCAACAAATAAAACAAGAAGAAAAAATAAAAAGAAACCAGGAGGTAAATGTTTATAACAGCCATAAATTCAAGCCATTCAAAGCAAACCTAGTTTTGCAGGCATTGTTCTGAATACTCAGCATATGTCAGTTTGTTTTATCCCCACAATGACCCTGGTAGTTATGATACTGTTTTGCTCTTAATTTTCATATAGAGAAACTGAGGTACAGAGCAATAAATAACCTGTTTGCCAACATGTATGGCAAGATGCCTGGCCTGTAAGCTTTCGAGATCTTCCTGCCTCCACACTCTATCTCGCCACCAGAGTGCTGAGACTTCAGACCAGTGTTACAGCATCCAGCATCTGACTTTATGGAAGTTCTAGGGGGTCCAAACTGAGGTACTCATGCTTTCTCAGCAAGCACCTTACCCAGGGAGCAATTCCCCAGCACTGGAGTGCTTTAACCATTATCCACACTGCCTTTTCCTAAAACCTCTGAGAGTTGCGATGGGAACTTTTTTTTCTTTTTTCTTTTTTTGGTTTCTCGACACAAGGTTTCTCTGTGTGGCCCTAGCTGTCCTGGAACTTGCTTTCTAGACCAGGTTATAGATCAAACTCATGTAGATCCACCTACCTCTGCCTTCCCAATGCTGAGGCTGAAGGAGTGTGCCACCATGCCCGGCTAAGATGGGAACTATTATGCAGAAATAATGGGAAGGAAGCTGAGTGTGCATGCTTGTTGGATTTCTACTGGTGCAATAAAACACCAAGACCAAAGGCAAACTAGGAGGAAAGGGTTTATTTCATCTTACTGGCTACAATCCAGTCTCCAGGGAAGTGAGAGAAGGAACTGAAGGCAGGAACTGATACAGAGGCCATGGAAAGACACTGCTTCCTGGAGGCTTGCTCAGCCTGCTTCCTCATACTACCCAGGACCACCTACCCAAGGGAGCACCTACTCACAGTGAGCTGGACCCTCCCCACATCAGTCAAGAAAGGGCCCTACAGGCTCGCCCACAGGCCAGTCTTGCGGGAGCATATTCTCAAATGAGGTTCCCTCTTCCCCAATGACTGTAGCTTGTGTTAAATCAACATAAAACTAGCCAACACAACCTGTAAGACCAGTACTTGGAAGGCATAGGCAGATTCAATGGTTGCCTTGAGTATGGAACCATCTTGGACTCTGAGAAATCCTATCTCAACAAAACAACAAGCCATATATGTGTATTAGCAAAGAAGGTGTTTCTCTCATTTTTTTTTTCAAAAGTAATGCTAGTCAAACACTGGACCTTATTCTAGTTTTGTTTCCATTGCTATGATAAAAATACCCCGATGAAAAGTACGTTAGAGGAGGCAGGGTTTTATTTGAATACTGTTCCAGGTTACAGCTGACCATTGTGGGAAAGGCGAGAGCATCACACAGCTAGCTAATCACATTACAACCCAAAGCAGAGAGAACTGGATGCCTGCTTGTTTGTGGTCAGCTCAGTTTCTCCTCTGCTGCTGCTGCTGTTTGTTTCAAGATGGGATCTCACTGTGTAGCTCTGGCTGTCCTGGAACTCCCCTTGTAGATTAGGCACAACTCACAGAGATCCATCTGCCTGTCTCCTGAGTGCTGGGATTAAAGGTGTGAGCCACCACACCTGCCCACACCTGGCCCACATCTCACACACACACACACACACACACACACACACACACACACACACAATTTAAGTTTTTTGTTTTTTGTTTTTTTGAGACAGGGTTTCTCTGTGTAGCCCTGGCTGTCCTGGAACTCACTCTGTAGACCAGGCTGGCCTCGAACTCAGAAATCTGTGTGCCTCTGCCTCCCAAGTGCTGGGATTAAAGGCATGGGCCACCACTGCCCGGCTATAATTTAGTTTTATTTTAGGTGTATCTGTGTTTTGCCTGCTTGTATGTCTGTATGAGGGTTTCAGAAGCTCTGGAACTAAAGTTGCAGACCTTGTGAGCTGCCATGTGGATGCTGGGAATTGACCCCATCTTTCCAGCTCAGTTTCTCCACTTTTAAAAAAATGTTTTAATATATATATATATGTGTGTGTATATATATAATATGTGTATATATATTTTTTCTACTTTATGTGTATCAGTGTTTGCCTACGTGTATGTTGGTACACCTTGTAAGTACTTGGTGCCTATAGAAAGCAGAAGAAAGGGTTGGATCCCTTGGTACTGTAGTTACAGACAGTTGTGAACCATGATGTAGGTGCTGGGACTTGAACCTGAATCATCTGCAAGAGCAGCAGACACCCTTAACCCCTAGCTGTCTCTTCATCTCTCCATCTCTCCAGTTTTACAGAATTAAGCACACCCTGCCTTGGAGCAGTGGTGGTGCACGCCTTTAATTCCAGGACTTGGGAGGAAGAGGCAGGTAGATCTCTGGGTTCAAGGCCAACCTGGTCTACAGAGTGAGTTCCAGGACAGCCAGGGCTACACAGAGAAACCCTGTATGAGGTGGGGGTTGGGAGTTGGAGAGAAGACCCTCCCTGCCTAGGGAATAAATGGCTGCCTAGAGAGAACAGGGCCTTCTCTCATCAATGAACATAATCAAGAAAGTCCCCCACAGATGTACACAGGCCAACCCAGTCTAAAGAACCCCTCATTGAAACTCCCTTCTCATGTGATCCGGGGTTCTGTCAAGTTGACAATTAGAGCTAACCATCACAGACTTTGTGTATGCTAAATGAGTGCACTATTACTATGCTATGCTTTCACCCTGCTTTAAATTTTATTTTGAGACAGGGTCTCAATAAGTTTTCTAGGCTGGCCTTGAGTTTGCAATCCTCCTATCTCAGCTTCCTCAGAATCTTGAGTTTACAGACTTGTGCCACTGGGTTGACTTATATAGTAAGTGTTGTTATTGTTGTTCTTATTAGTAATAGTAGTAGCAGTGTGTGTGTGTGTGTGCGTGTGTGTGTGTATGTGTATGTGTGCGTGTGTGTGTGTATGTGTATGTGTGCGTGTGTGTGTATGTGTATGTGTACATGTGTGTGTATGTGAATGTGTATGTGTGCGTGTGTGTGCATGTGTGTGTATGTGTGCGTGTGTGTGCATGTGTGTGTATGTGTGCGTGTGTGTGCTTGTGTGTGTATGTATGCATGCATGTGTGTATGTGTGCATGTGTGTGTGCCTGTGTGTGCCTGTGTGTGTATGTGTGCGTGTGTGTGCTTGTGTGTGTATGTATGCATGCATGTGTGTGTATGTGTGCATGTGTGTGTGCCTGTGTGTGCCTGTGTGTGTATGTGCGTGTGTGTATGTGTGCATGTGTGCGCGCATGTGTGTGCATGTGCATGTGTGTGCGCATGTGTGTATGTGTGCGTGCATGTGTGTATGCGTATGTGTGCATGTGTGTGCATGTGTGTGCGTGTGTGTATGTGTGCATGGGTGTATGTGTGTGTATGTATGTGTGTGTGTGTGTGTGTGTGTGTATGCATGGTGCCATAGTACATGAATAGAAATCAGAGAATAATTTTCAGGAGTTGGTTCTCTCCTTTTCATTGTACTGCAAACTCTAGACTGCCTTGTCCATGAAATCACAGGTTAGTCTCCTATCTCTGACCCCCATATTGCTGGGTCTCAGACACCTTTTTTTACATGGATTCCAGGGAGTGACAGGCTTTCACTGTTAAGCACTTGTACATGCTGAGCCACTCTGCTGGCCCTTATTTAATAATTTAAACTAATATCGAAGCAGTTTGATAAGGCAAAACCAAGCGAGAACTAGTCCAAAACAGCATGGGATGTTTGAAGAATCTGGTGACCCCTGCAGACCGTCTCTTTTTTACCTACCATATTTCTGGCTGCCACAGCTTCTGATCTGGGAATCATGTTACATAAATCACCTGTGGTAACCTTTAAGAGGGTAATATGACCAGTGACTGCCCTGCTTACAACCCCCTGTGCTGTCAATGACAAACAAGAGAACTCTAACTCTTTAGTTTGACGTCGAAGGCCCTCCAGCTCCGGCTCTCAGCACTGCTGTGTCTTCTGGCCTTAGAGATTAACATGTTCCCTGATGCAGCCACGGTCTCACTATGTAACCCAGGCTGGCTTAGAATTTCTCTTCAGAAAAAAATTTTATTACATCTTTGATTTATTTTTTTTGTGTGTATATGTGTGTATCATGTGTAGTGTGTGTGTGTGTGTGTGTGTGTGTGTGTGTGTGTGTGTGTGTGTGTGTATGTGTATGGGTAGATGCATACACCGTGGAACATGTGTGGAAGTCAGAGGATTTGAAGGAGCCACTTTTCACCTTCTACGATGTGCTTCCATGGGTTCAAACTCAGGTTACCTGCTTTAGTGTGGCAAGTGTCTTTATCCATTGAGCCATCTTACCAGATTCCACCTTGTTGATTTTTTTTCTCTTTCCTTCTTATCCGTCTTTTCATCCTTGTTTAGTCTTTTTGTTTGTTTATTTGGTTTTGTTTAGTTTTTTTGTTTTTATATTTATTTATTTGGATTTATTTATATGTTGATGTAAGTGTGGAGGTCAAGGGGAACTTGTAAGAACCACAGATTCTCTCCTTCTACTGTGTTGATTCCAAGGGTCAGACTCAGGGCAAAAGGCTCAATGGCAGGCACATATACTCACTGAGCCATCTTGCTGACTCTCAGATGGTGTTTTGTGCCACTGAGTCCAGCAGTCAGCTATTTCTCATGAGTCACTAATAGCCAGAGCTGAGTATTGAGTCATCAAGGGCCCAGTTGAAATAACTGGTCATTTACTCTGACATTTTCTGAACCTTTCCAGATCTTCTTATTCTTTGATAAGTCCTTCAATGTCTCACAGCTTCTACATCTGTCATACTATCTGGAGTTCAGGCCTCCTGATTCACTGACATGACATTTGTGGCTTTCGTAGCTTTATAAGAAAACCCAGGAGCCTTGGAGAGTCACTAGAACGTTCTGTGGCTTAGTTTCCTTATCATCACAGAGCCTCCAGCTTCCTGCTGACCCAGTTTCCAGGTCACTACAAGTATTCTATGCTGGGCCCAGTCTCTGTGCACATCTCTTCCCTTTGAAGTTATGCAGAAGGTTTGCCTCTGTCTTATTTCATCTGCCCAAACATGGCTGGAAAAATGTCATTATTATTGCCATAGGCAATTGTAACTTTAATTTTTTTCAGGCCTTATTTTTTTTTTTTTTTGATTTTTTTTGTTTTTTGAGACAGGGTTTCTCTGTATAGCCCTGGCTGTCCTGGAACTCACTGTGTAGACCAGGCTAGCCTCGAACTCAGAAATCCGCCCGCCTCTGCCTCCCAAGTGCTGGGATTAAAGGCGTGTGCCACCCCACTGCCCGGCCCAGGCCTTATTTTTAATGATGGTTCTTAAATGCTTTAGCCTCCCTTTTAGCCCACCACCCATCAGAGGTAGTGGGAAAGAAAGGATATAGGTAAGTGGACCTACCTGTTTAGAAAGGTTCTTTGGAGCAACTCCCGTCTGTGTTGTCTGGAAATCAGCTGTTTAGTTCATAGGTCAACAGTAGCAGCTCTATCCACTCACAAACACTTTATGGATATATCAGTAGTCCAGTTCAGGGATGGCAAACGTGAATCAGCAGCTGTGGCACTACTTAGCAGAGACAGCCAGGCCTTAGCCTCTGTAAGAGTCAGCAGGAGGGACCAGGAGAAACAACAGAAGTCCTCTGCTGTGTCTCTCACAGCAAAGCAAAGATCAGTGAAGGTGTGCTACCCACAAGTGTTGCACAGCTAGCTCTATAAGCAAGTCAAGCTCAGCCTTCGTCACTGTCCATGGAGTCCTATTTTTACCCTCCAAACATCATGTGTCCTCCACGGGTCTTGCCTCAGCATGGGTCTGTCTCAGCTGACCTTCTGTCAATCAGCTTGAGTTTGAGGAAGTGGCAAGAAACTGCAGTACACAACCAGAAGTTTTTTGGTGTGGTTCTCTCTATGGAGTCCCGACAAATGCAGCTGAACTACAAAGTGTAAGGCAGACCAAATGCATTCATGTCGTTAGCAAAGAATCCTTCAATAGTTTCCTTTCACATGCTTGCTGTAGCAGAACATCCTTTCACCTGTGTCTGCTTCAGCTAAATGTTCCTCCATGTGTTTGCCCCAGCAAAACACCATCCAACCGACTTTCCAAAGAACCCCTAAGTTTCCACTTCAGGCAATTATGTGCCTTAGTTAAACACCACAAACTCTGTTACTGCAAAAGAGAAATGGATGAGAAATGGCAGTGGAGGTGATCAGTTTCTGCTCTAAGTTTTTCGTTTCTGCAGCCATTGCCTAGTTCACCATGTTTCTTTATTTTCACAGCTTTTGAGCTATCTACCCAGGACTAACTCAGGGTGAGAGTAGTTTAGCTGAGAAGTAAGAGTACTTGTGTCTTAGTTACTTTTGTAACTCATAAAAGAAAGCATTTAATTAGGAGCTTACCGTTTCAAGGGGTGAATCTGTGACCATCATGGTGGGAGGCACGGTGCTGGAGAAGTAGCTGAGAGCTCACATCTTGACCCACAAGCATGAGGCAGAGAAGGAGAGAGAGAGAGAGAGAGAGAGAGAGAGAGAGAGAGAGAGAGAGAGAG
>NW_022196895.1:32487659-32498308 GCF_008632895.1 Mastomys coucha | reverse complement strand
AAAAAAAAAAAAAGATATGAAGATTCGTCTATAGAAGAGGTAATCTCCAGGAGGTAGAAAACTCAGGAACCATAGAAAAGGGATTCCCAGAAATCTTGTTCTTGCAGGGATCAAATGTAGCCCCTGGTTCATGCTAGGTAGGCCCTCAACCACCAAACTACATAGATTCCTAGACTTACCCAGGAGTCTTTCTGGAAGGAAAAAGGATATTCTTAGAAGAATCAAAGGCACTAAGACAAGAGAAAGAAATTATAACGGCATAGTGCTGTGATTTCAGCAACTAGAAGGTAATCAGGAAGGTCAAGAGTTCAAGGCCGGGGCTGGTGAGATGGCTCAGTGGGTAAGAGCACTGACTGCTCTTCCGAAGGTCCTGAGTTTGGATCCCAGCAACCACATAGTGACTCACAACCGCCTGTAATAAGATCTGACGCCCTCTTCTGGTGCGTCTGAAGACAGCTACAGTGAATTACGCCAGAGCAAGCAGGGCTGGAGCGAGCAGGGCCGGCAGAGGTCCTGTGTTCAATTCCCAGCAGCCACACACATGAAAGCTCACGGCCTTCTGTACAGCTACAGTGTACTCATACACATAAAGTAAATAAAATAAATCTTTAAAAGAAAAAAGAGTTCAAGGCCATCCTCAGATTAAGTTATGCTTTCCTGGACTACCTGCTATCCCCAAACTACATGGGATCCTGTCTCAAAAAAACTAACTTAGAGACAGCCAGATGATTCAGTAAGTGAGGGCTCTTGCCACCAAGCCTGACAACCTGAGTCATCCCTGGATTTCAGGCATGCCACCATCAATGCCCAGGCATCCATCTACCTTTTATCCTTAGATGACAACTGTATTAACTGCTAATTTTGTTGCTATGACAAAATATCAACAAAAGCAATTTAAGGAAGTGATAATTTTTGCCTCACTGTGTGTGGGTGCATCCTCAGTCAAGAAGTAGATAGAGATGAATGCTGTCCTCAGCTCACGGTTAAGTCCAGAACCAAAACTTAAGAAATGGTGCTACTCACATTTAAGATGGGCCTTCCCACCTCAACTGACCTACTCTAGACACCCCCTCTTAAACAAGCCTAGATGTGTGCTTCCATAGTGATTCTAAATCCCATTAAGTTTTCAATCAAGATTCATCTTTAAGGAGACAGTTATTTATTAATTTTTTTTCAGACAGGGTCTCATGTAGCCCTGGCTAACTCAGAACTTGATATGTAGACCAAGGCTGGCTTTGAACTCAAAGAGAACCACCTCACTCAGTCTCTGGAATGTTGAGATTAAATACATATACCACCATACTCAGACCCCCCCCCATTCATTTCTTTTAAAAAGATTCTTTTTAAAAACTTATTTTGCTGGGCAGTGGTAGCACATGCCTTTAATCCCAGCACTTGGGAGGCAGAGGCAGGCAGATTTCTGAGTTCGAGGCCATCCTGGTCTACTGAGTAAATTCCAGGACAGCCAGGGCTACATAGAGAAACCCTGTCTTGAAAAAAAAAAAAAAACAAAAAACAAAAAACAAAAAAGAAAACTTATTTTTTTGGCCTGCCCCACTGCATGACAGTGGGTGGGCAGAAGACATCCATAGGCCCAGCTGCTGCAGTGTGGCCTGCCCTCAGCAGGAGCCTCTGTGCTATACAAGTGTGTGCTGGAGAGATGAGAGATGAAAGAGAGAGAGAGAGAAGTGGAAAGGTTTGAACACCAAGAAGAGAGACGAGGGGCTGTAGAGATGGCTCCATGGTTAAGAACACTGACTGCTCTTCCAGAGGTCCTGAGTTCAAATTCCAGCAACGACACGGGATCTGTAATGAGATCTGATGCCCTCTTCTGGAGTGTTGGAAGACAGTTACAGTGTACTCATATACATAAAAAAAAAATAAAATCCTCAAAATCTTGACGAAGAAGAGAAAGAGGAGGAAGAGGAAGAAGAAGAGGAGGAGGAAGAGGAGGAGGAGGAGAAAGAGGAAGAAGAAGAAGAGGAGGAGGAGAAGGAAGAGGAGGAGGAAGAAGAGAAGGAAAAGGAAGAGGAGGAGGAGGAGGAAAAGGAAGAGGAGGAGGAGGAGGAAGAGGAGGAGGAAGAGGAGAAGGAGGAAGAGGGATGAAATTGGAGACTTACAGGTGGAGATTGTGGAGTAGCCTAATGTGAGTAGCTTACCCTACTACCTGAGGCCTTGGTGAAGTCCTGGACCCTGCTGCCACTGAGAGCTAAGTCTGGGTCCATGGTCATACAGCAGTAAGGGTCTGTGTCATTGTCTATGGCCTGTATTACCACCAGAGGCTGTAAGGTTGTCCTGGTCTGGGCTGCTGCCTGGGACCATGTTGATGTCCAAGGGTTATGCAGAGCTGGCCCTACCCCGGCCCTGTATCTCACCTCGACAGCACAGTTGAGTTGTCCCTGGTGACAGGAGCATGAGAGTTGGCCCTGCCACTAGTCTGCTGTATGATGGTGTGGGGGAGGGAGAAATGCCCCTCCCCCCATGCAGCAAGTGGTCCCAAGGTCAGGACAGTGGGAGAGCTGGCCCAGTCCCTCTGTGGCTGCAGCATCTTGCCTGGGAAGTACGGTAGAGCTGGGCCTGATGTGTGGGTGAGCTGGCCCTAAGGGCATGAAATCAGGAAAGGTGGCTTGCTGGCTCTCCTTGCTGGCTGCAGATTTGGGTGAGCTAGCTGGGCAGTGCTGGAGAGTTTGCCCTGGTGATGTAGGTGTGGGAGAGCTAGTGGGATGACCAATTCAGCTACCACCCAAAGCACAGATCCAGGGCTTTGAGTTGGCCCACCCCAACATCTATGCCATCTAAGAACAGCTGAAGCACGTGAAGGGGTTAGTGCAGAGCCAAAGGTATAGTGCCACGCACACTTTGCATGACGGCGGTATTTGAGACGTAAACTTCAAGGAAAGTCAGTCTCCTGCCTCCGCATTGTCTCCTGGCACCCCAAACTCAGAGGTAGCCCAGATATGTCCTCGTACTTGTGTGCTAGGGGCCCACTAAGATTTCTTAACAGCTAGAAAAAGAAAATTCGGACATTGCCCTCTGACCTTCACCAATGTTCCAAAGTCCTAGTCAAACCCTGGCTTAGAATGTTAAGCCATTCTAACTAATTGCCTCCAACATTGTGGGTAGGGCATTAAAGCTTACAGAAAGAGAGACTGCATAGAGCATTCAGCATTCAGCAGCAGGCAGTCTGCATTCAGCATTCTAGAGTCGGCATTCATCATTCAGACTCACTTGCACTCGGACTAGAACAAGAACTTAGGTGGACTAGGGCTTAGATTCATGCAGTCCGTAGCCCCCCCTGCCCCCCCCCGGGCCCGTAGCGCTTGGGCTTGTTGGGTGCAGCACCAGTCGAGATTCGAGAGAGTGAGCATTCGAGATTCGAGCATTCAGCATTGAAGATTCGAGATTCGAGCCTCTACCCTCCTGGCTGGTGCACCTGCAGCCCCCCGGGACTCTGGCCAGGACCACGCAGCCCGAACATACTCGGAGCCCGGGGGTGCTGCACCAGTCCAGAGGAGATGGCTGGTGTTTTAGACCTAGTGTGTTTTAGGTGACCTCAGATGTACCTCGACTACTGAGCTGCCAGATTTTTCATTCCTCTCTTTTGCAATGATTGTAAAAGCCTCATGTCAATTTTTAAAGAAATACACTCAGACCTTACACCACTCGTGTCGAGTCTGTTTGTCAAAGCTGAATCCCGTGCACACCTGGCCAGAACCCATCGTCCGGTGGAACAAGGGGCCCCGTAAGAAACCCCAGTCTGTGACAATATAGGATCTCCATGACACAAGGCAACAACAGGATATCCAAGAGGAGTCCTGAGGGGGATCCAGGATTGATAGTATATCAGAAGCCAGAGACCTCAAACCAGACTAATGATATATTGCAATGAACATTTGCAAGTAAAGATGTGTGGACAAAAGGGTATACTGTGTGATGTGTGGGACACACTGGGACACACTACAGCTTCTACAATGAGACGCTTTTTGTTGTTATTTTTTTTTGTTTTTATTTTAATTTTTTATTTTCTTTTGGGGAGGAGGTTGTAAGGGCAGAGGATGGATACAAAAGAATGGGGAGATGATCGGGATTGGGGTGCATGATGTGAAATTCACAAAGAACCAATAAAAAGTTATAAAAAAATTTATTTTGTTTTTATTTATGTGTTTGTATGTGTGCCTGCATGAGTTTACATGTGCTGTATGTGTGTGGGTGCCCTCAGAGGTCAGAAGAGGGTAACCCACCCCTTAGAACTGGAGTTATAGGTAGTTGTAAGACACCCAGTATGAGTGCTAGGAACCCAACACAGGTCCTCACACTTCTGTCTTAGTCACTGATCTATTGCTGTGAAGAGACACCATGACCACAGCAACTCATATAAAGAAGAAGCATTTAACTGAGGGCTGGCTTACAGTTTTAGAGGCTCAGTCTATTATCATCATGGCCAGGAGCATGATGGAACATAGAGAGGCATTGGAGCAGTACCTGAGAGCTATGTCTGGATCCATAGGCAGAGAGAGACCCTGAACCTGGTATGGGTTTTAGAAACATCAAAGCCGACCTCCTGTGCCAGGCTTTCTTGAACAAGGCCATGCCTCCCAATCCTTCTAAGCCTATGAAAGAGTTCATTCCTCAGTGACTAAGTATTTGAATGTATGAACCTATGGGGGCCGTTCTTATTCAAATTATTCAAACCTCCACACTCAGGAAGGACAGTGTGTGCTCTTAACTTCTGATCCATCTCTCCAGCCCCATCTGTTCATCTTATTATGTTTCTTTCTTACTAATTTAATGCTTTGAGTTTTTAATTTTTAATTTTAAAATGTTAAAAATTACATTTAAAAAGTGGTGTGTGTGTGTGTGTGTGCGCGTGTGCACAGAAAATGAAGTTCCTGAGGAGGTCCAGGGACAACTTTCAGGAATTGCTTCTGCCAACTTGTCAGTTTTGGTGGCAAGCATCTTTAGCAGTTGAGACATCTCACCAGCTTGGTGTTTGGGTGTTTTAAACTGTACAGACAAGAATGAAGTGAACTAGGGGGTTGGGACCCTACACCATTTCCAGGGGATCTGATATCTGATGCCTTCTCTGGGGCACCAATGCAAATGGTACACATAAATTCACACTAGCATGGGGCAGTGGTGGCGCATGCCTTTAATCGAAGAAACAAACAAACAAACAAAGGAAGAATAAGCCAGGTGTGGTAAGTGTCTTTAATCCCAGCTTTCCTGAGGCAGAGGCAGGTAGATTTCTATGTTGTCATAACCAGAGCTACAGAGTGAGGCCATGTCTCAAAGACAAACAAAAAGAAGCAAAATTCTAGACTTATAAAGCATTTAATAAGCCTTACCTCATTCGATATTATTTGTCAAATTCTTTGTGGACTTATATTACTACTGTCGTTTTTAGTTTTATGTATATGGGTGTTTTGCCTGACTGGATGGCTGTGTACCATGTACTTGCAGTATCCACACTGACCAGAAGAGGCCATCGGATCCCCTGGAACTGCAGCTACAGAAGGTTGTGCGTGGTCATGTGGGTGCTGGGAATAGAGCCTGGGTCCTCTGGAAGAGCAGTCAGTGCTCTTAACCACTCAGGTATCTCTCCAGGCCCTGTAATTAAAAGAAAAAGAAAGGGGGGGGCGACAGAGAGAGAACAAACATTTTGGGGAGGAGAGGCAGGTTGAGACAGGGTCTCATGTAACCCATGCTGGCCTGGAACTTGCTGTGTACACAGCCTAGGCTGACACTGAACCTCTGGTCTTCATGCCTCTACCTCCTAAGTGCTGGAATTATAAGCATGAGCCAGTACTTTCTGCTTCATTTAAAATTTAATGCATTTAAATTCTATTTTGTGCTTAGCATTTTTATAATCAAAAGTATAACATTAAAAAGTCATTTGATTTGGAAAGGGTTTTAAAATAGACGTACTCACTGATATAGAAAGTAGAATAATTTAAAACTATTTAGTAATTCTGTTTTATGTTATTTTGTGTTATTTCTAGATGTGTTAAAAAGTAGACTATGAGAAGCTAATAGGTAAAGCTAGAAAACTATATTAATGTGTATTATATCTCAAGTGATAGATATTAGACGGTTCTCTTTTGGTAGTGGGGTGGGGAGTTGAGACAGGATCTCTCTATGTGGTCCTGGTTGTCTTGGAACTCACCACTTAGAACTCAAGTGCTGGTATTAAAGGCATGATGTGTCACTGCACCTGGCTATTAGTTGACTCTTGATTCTGCTAATTATTGCCAATAATTGTGCTAATTGTGTTCATGGTAATTTCTAAACTTTTTGTAGTTATGAATCTCTGTAAAGCTATGTATATTGATGCTCCACTGCCATCCAGCACTTGGGAGTCCGAAGTAGAGGACCTGTGTGAGTGTAAGGCCTATAAATAAATAAGTAAATAAATAAATAACACCCCCACACGCAATAGGGATGGGGGCTATCACTCAGTGGCAAGACACTTGCATGCAAGTACAAGGCCATAGGTCAGTCCCCAGCACCATACCCAGACACTGATATACATACCACAATAACAACAAAACCCTGCTACCCACAAAGTAACCTGGCATGATGGCACAGGTCTGAGACCTTAGCACTTGGGAGGTAGAGGTGCGAAGGTCAGAAGTTCAAGGCCATTCTTAGCTATATAACAAGCTCAAGCCAGCTTAGATTATATGAGATTCTGCCTCAAAACAAAACAAAACCAACCAACCAACCAATCAACCAAACAAACAAACAAGCAAACAAAACATAAAATAAGGGTTGAGATTTGGTGAGGTGGGTAAAATGCTTGCTGTGCAAATGTGAAGACCTGAGTTCAAATCCTCAGAGCCCATGTAAAGAGCCTGGTGCAGCAATGTGCGTCTCTAATCCCAGTGTTGGGAGGCGTAGATAGGCAGATCCCTGGAGCTTGCTGGCAAGCCAGTCTAGCTGTGTTGTCAAATTCAGTGAGAATCACTGATTCAAAATATTAAGTGGAAAATGATCAAAAAGATACCTAATGTTGATATCTGACCTAAACACACAGCCCTCAACATGTATGGACATGAATAAATATAAACATACAGACGCATGTACCAATATTCAAACCTAGATGAAGAAGGAGGAGAAGGAGGAGAAGGAGAAGGGGAAGGAGAAGGGGAAGAGGAAAGAGAAGAAGAAAGAGGAGGAGAAGGAGGAGAAGGAAAAGGAGAAGAAGAAAGCTTTTCTCTGAACAAAGAGGATGAGAGAAAGGAGAGAGGGAGCTTTCTCTTCTTCCTTCAAGCTAGACTGTGGACACCAAAATGACAAGTAGTTCTTGGATCACTTGGATCTGTGTAAGACAGAAGGGGCTTGGGGCTCATATACTTGTCTTAGACTGTTTATGTGTGCATGGCTGATGGAGAGAGACAGGTTCTATCTGTGAGCAGTGACTATTTTGGGTCTCTGTTACAGCAACTGAATTGGCATTAAATCCTGTTTACTCACAAGGGTGAGGGTTGTTATTCCTACAGAGTACACAGACACTACATGCATGCTTTTTTTCTCCCCTGGCAGGAAAGTTTCCAGTAGTTTGACTAGGTCAAAAATTTAGCAGTCAGTCTGATGGTGGTGGTGCACACCTTTAATCCCAGCACTTGGGAGGCAGAGGCAGGCAGATTTCTGAGTTGGAGGCCAGCCTGGTTTACAGAGTGAGTTCCAGGACAGCCAGGACTATACAGAGAAACCCTGTCTTGAAAAAAAAATTAGCAGTGTTTCTGTTTTGAGTTAGAGTTTCACCAAATAGTCCAGGCTGGCCTATGTAGATGACCTTGAACTCACTGTGTAGTCCAGGTTGGCCTAAATGCAAAATTTTCATGTTTCTATCTCTTGAGTGTTGGATGCCACTTTTTTTTTTAAGAAAGAGCTTTATTGAGCTAAAGTTGACATATAACGATAATCTGAATATATTCATTTAATACATTACATTGGGGAAGCCAACTCCATAATAAAGCAATAGCTCAGCTGTCATTACCATCTCTTCACTGGCCTGTTGCGACACTGTCCTAACTGGTTGTCTGGCTCCCACTATTGATCTCTCCATTTCATTCCCTGTTTAGAACCTACACTGTTCCTTTGAAAATGAGATCATATCAATATTTCACTTGAAATTATTTAGTGGCTTCCAGGGCTGGAGAGACAGCTCAGTCTATAAAGCGAGCACTATTTAAGCATGAGGACCTGAGTCCCAATCCCCAGAACCCACATAAAAAGATAGCCATGGGGCTGGAGAGATGGCTCAGGGGTTAAGAGCACTGACTGCTCTTCCAAAGGTCCTGAGTTCAAATCCCAGCAACCACATGGTGGCTCACAATCATCCATAATGAGATCTGATGCCCTCTTCTGGAGTGTCTGAAGACAGCTACAGTGTACTTACATACAATAAATAAATAAATAACTCTTTAAAAAAAAAAAAGATAGCCATGGTGGAACAGTATACAACACTAGTGCTGAGTGGGCAGAGACAGGTGGATCCCTGGAGATCATTAGCCAGCTCATCCAGATAAATAAGGAGACTCTTCTCAAAAAACATAAAAAAAGCTCGAAGTCAAGAGAAGACAACATTTGTGCCCTCTGCACTCAGGTACACATAAGCCCATATGCACATGTGCACATACCAACGGCTACACTATATACAGACACACCACACACATACAATGTAACACACCCCACAGTATACACAGGAAAATTAAAAAATAGGCAATATGAAATGATTTAGTGGCTTCCAATCACACTCAAAATGAGGTTCTAATCTGACCATGATCTGACCTCATTCATCTCTCTGAAGCCATCATCTATCATCTAGACTCATTGATTCTTTGTATTTGTTTTTCCAATAGGCCAACCTTGCCCCATTTTAAACTGTTTGTGAGTGTATGTATGTGTGTATGTGTGTATGTGTGTGAATGAGTGCATGCAGAAGACAGAGGGCAACTCTGGATATCGTTTTGCAGGTAACACAGAGAAGGAAGGAGGGAGAGAGGGAGGAGGAGAGGAAGAGGAGAGGGAGGGGGATGAGAGAGGGAGGAGGAGGGAGGGAGGAGAGGGGAAATGTTTAACTATGTATGGAAGCGTCTGTGTGTGTGGGCACATTCCAGTGCCTATGAAGGGCAGGGGCATTAGAGTCCCTGCTGCTGGAGTTACAAGCAATTATGAGTCTCCTGATGTGGGTGCTGGGAATCAAACTCAGGTACCCTAAATTTCTGAGCTGCCTCTCCATCCCCCAAGGTTTTATTTCTTCAAGAGAAGGTCTCTCACTAGAACTTTCCAAATAGGCTGGGTAGCTAGCCAGCAAGTCTCAGTACTTAGTTTGTCTCTACCTCCCCAAGGCTATAAGGCTCTGATTAAAATTTTTTTCATTGATTCTGGGCACTAAACTGAGGTTCTTGTGCAAGGCAAGCCCTTCACCAAATGAGTCATCGCCTTGGTTCCAAATTCTGAGCTCTCTTGATTTCCTCTGTCTGGAATACTCTCTAGTCAGTTCTTTGCTGGCTCCTTTTAATTTTTTTCAACTCTTGCTCCAAATGTTTCATCGTCCTGAAAATGTCCCACATTTAGGTGACTTCCACCCATCTATATTTATCTCTCTATATATTTTAAGTATTTTATGTGTATGTGTATTTTGCTTCTGCTGATGGAGGCCAGAAGAGGATGTCAGATTTCCTATAACTGGAGTATAGACAGTTGTGAGCTGCCGTATAGATGCTGGTTGTGCTTGGCTGCTGACCCATCTCTCTAGGCCCATCTAACCATTTTTTTTTTCTATTTTCTTATTCAAATATATATATTTGTATATGTGAAAGAGACATAGTCTCATGCAACCTGGCTGGCTTTGAACTCCCAAACCTCCAGCCTCTACCTCCCAAGTATTGGGATTACAGGTATGGGCCACCATGTACTGACATTTACTTATATGATTTTTTTCCCCTTGTTTGTCTTTCTTCAAGAGAATGTTGCTCTGCGAGGCCAGGGAATTGCTCCTTTTGATATGGCTGTATTTCGAGGACTGAGAAGGGGCCTGGCAGATATTTGATAAATATTCATTGAATGAATAAAAAAATGCATTGCTGTTGTTCAAGGCTAGAGAGAGGGTTCAGTGAGTAAAATACTTACCGCACGAGTGTCAGAGTTCAGCATCCCAGCACCCATGTAAGAAGTTGAGTGTAGGCCATGTCTGTGGTCCTGGTATTGGAGGGAGAAGACAGGAAGTTCCCATGGCTCACTGGCCAGCCAGTCCTGACAGTCAGCCAGTTCCTGACCCAGTAAAAGACTGTCTCAAAAAATAAGGTGGGGAGCGACAGAGGACAACAGACAAAGCCGACCTCTGGGTTTGAGTCTTGGAATCCGCATAAAAGGCCGGAGACAGTGAGCTAGCAATGCTGAGTAGGCTGCACAGTGACAGAAACAAGAAAGATGTTGTTTCAACCCAAAGTTGTCCTCTGACCTGCACACACACACACACACACACACACACACACACACACACACACGAGATAAAAAATAGTCTGGAACTTCATACATTTCATAAGGTTTTTGGTAGATATAAACGGAAACCATTTACAAAGGTGTTTCCTTCTTTCTTTCTTTCTTTCTTTCTTTCTTTCTTTCTTTCTTTTTTTTTTTTT
>NW_022196895.1:32478186-32487557 GCF_008632895.1 Mastomys coucha | reverse complement strand
GGCTGGCCTCGAACTCAGAAATCTGCCTGCCTCTGCCTCCCAAGTGCTGGGATTAAAGGCGTGCGCCCAGCCAGGTGTTTCCTTTAATTCTTTCTTTCTTTCTTTCTTCCTTCCTTTCTTTCTTTCTTTCTTTCTTTCTTTCTTTTTTTGGTCTATGTAGTCCTAGCTGGTCTAGACAGAGATCTTCCTGACTCTGTCTCCTTAGTGCTGGGATCAAAAAAAAAAAAATCATCACAAGAGAGATCCAATAAACATCCTCAATGAAAGAAGTCACATCAGGAAATTTCAGGCCCAAGGCTTTGTAGTGTATTTACAATGATTATGCTCTAATTGTACCTTGCATCAAGTAGCATCATGAAATTATGGGAAAGAGCTGATAGATTTGAAAATGGCCAAGTGGAAAATAAACTTTTCTGGATTTTTGAGGCAGAATTTAACTTTGTAGCCTTTAATTTAACTTAGCTGGCCTAAGTAGAATTTTCTAAACTAAAGCTTAACAGAGCACGGGGGTTCATAGCCAGAATGACAATGTTTGAGAGGCTGAGGCAGGGAGATGAGGAGCTTAAGGCTAGCCTGGGCTACAGGGTGAAATTCTGTCTCAGAGGAGCAAAAACAAACACTAAATAAAACATTAGAGTTTATAGTTATTGAAATAAAAATTCAGTTGAAGAGTGAAATGACAAAACAAGACACAGTTGAAGAGACAATGCTCAGGTGAGTGGAGTGAATTATAGGAAGTCATGGTGTAGCTCACAGAGATAGGAAGGTATGAAGCATAAAGCAGAGGTTGAGAGACATAAATGCTTCAACATACTTCTAACCAAACACTGGCTGCACATTCTCCAGAATTACATACGCTCTTCGATGAAACAAGTATATTGTGTGCCAAGCAGGAATGAGAGTACGACAGAGTCAAAGCAAAGTGGATCTCTGTGTAAGATCTCAGTCTGTGTTCTGCTCCTGTCTCTTGACATGGTATACACCGGCCTGGAATCACTACCAGACTGCCCTTAAATTCATGATGATCTTTCTGCCTCAGTTTCTCCAGTGCTGAGATCACAGGAATGGGTCACAATGTTGGACCCTCATCTATTATTTTTGAGTTTTTTTTAGTTTTGGTTCTTTGAGACAAGTCTTACATAGTCCAAGCTGAACCCCAGCTCTCTGTCATTGAAGATAACTTGAACTTTTTAAATTTACAGATTTATTCTTATTATCATTGTCTACATGTGTGCATGTGTGTGAGAGCATGTAAGTATAGGTACCTGCAGAGGCTAGAGGTGTGCATTGTCCTGGAACTGGAGACACAGGTCGTTGTGAGCCATCTAACATGTGTGTTGAGTGTCAAGCTCTGGTTCTTTGGAAGAGGAGTATATGTTCTTTAACTGCTGACCCATCTCTCCAGTTCTCCTAGTTTTAATTTAAAATTTGAATTAGTGTATGTGTGCACTCACAAGCATGTGTGGGGGTACACACATAGAAGGGAGTCAGAGGGTAATTTGTGGGAATCAGTTCTCTGTACCATGTGGGTTCTCAGGATTGAACTTTATTTCGTTGTGGTGGTAAGCACCTTTATTTCCTGGGCTGACCCGACCTTGTACTTCTCATTCTTCTGCCTCAACCTTAGCGCTTGGATCACGGGTATGCACCAGCATACCTGTTTCGTGTGGTGCTGTGGCTCAATCCAGAGTTTCAAATGTGCTATGCAAGCACTCAGCCAACTGAACTACACCCCAGCCAGGAATTTAATTTCAACAAACAAACGTGGCTTGTCTTGAGAAGTCCTGTGTCTAGAAGATATATGAGGAGGCTTCAGCAGAATTAAGTTCTTTTTGGTTGAACCGTACTTCTAATGGTCTTACAGGCATGCCTGAAACTGGGGGTCTTTATACATCCCTAACAACACAGGGGCTGAATGAATGGTTGATGAGCTGACCCACAAACCTGTTTCAATTCTGCAGCTCAAATGAAGATGTTTGTTTAATTGTGTGTGGAAGATAAGAGCGAGCCACATCTCAGTAGTTACACGTTTATCAAATATAACCAGAATTTTAACGTTCAGGGTCACATGTCTCATGGCAGAAAGGTAGAGTAGGGTAGCTGGATTACAGGGTGAGAAACCTGGAGTAAGTGGAGTTTCACTTTGGCGCAGGCGCAGAAGGAAGCCTACAATCAAACCTGCAAGCGCCCTTCCCCCACCCCTTTCCGACTGGCCTCTGGCGCAGGCGCGTAGAGTGCTCCAATATGGCCGCCTCCGTGGATCTGGAGTTGAAGAAGGTAAAGGGGGCTTTTCAGCAGACAGACCCTTCTGTTTGAATGAGGAAGCGAGTGGGGACGAGAATGGGGGCGGGAGTGGGGGAGGCTCGCGTCGTGCTGGAGGAAGGGGACTGTAGGGGGCGGGGTCTGGCCTCCCGCAGCCCTGAGACGGGACCCGCTCTGCTTCAGGTGGAGCCCCTCGCTGGCAGGAGCTGCTGCTGCTTCGGGCGGGTGGGTGAGGTTGCCGGGTCGCGCGCGGGCTGGGCTGCCGCGTGTCCTTATGTTGGAACTTCAGAGACATCTCTCTGTGGTTTGAAGCCGTCGGGGTCCCGATTTCATAGCAAGAACTGAAGACAGCATCTCACAGTGATTCCCGTCAGGGTGCTTGCTGCAGTTTGGTTGCCTCATTTGATTTGAACCGAGTTCAACCTTTGCTTTTAGGTCATTTATTCTATACCTTACCTTCCCCATCACCTTTGTAAAGAGCTCATACACCACACCTCCTCCCCAAGTAAGCTTTCCAGAAGACACTTCAGAGGAATTGTATTATTATTTTTGTTCGATCCCTTGCTTAGAAATGGTTTTGTTGTCATTTTGCTTTTTTTTTTTTTAAGTGACAGTGTCTCAGTGTGTTCTAGAGACTTGCTATGTAGCCTGGCTGGTCTTGAACTCCAAGCAGTCTTTCTGCCTCAACCTCTTGAGTTCTGGGAATTACAGCCTTGAGTCAAATGCCAGTTTATAAATGGATTGTTAATTGGAAACAATTTTGCTACTTAACAGTCTTAGGACCCTGACTGTGCTTTCATTGTGGAGAGTTTAGCTGTAATTAGAGAGGACCCTTTGTGTTTAAATGTACTTTTCTAGAAAGGTAAACTTCTAGCGTTTTTTTTTTTTTTGTTTTTGTTTTTTTTGTTTGTTTTTTTTTGGTATATGGTTTGTTTGGTTTGGTTTGGTTCAGTTTGGTTTGGTTAGGCCCTTAACTCCTAGTGCATTTTAGTGCTGCTGCCTTCTGAGTATTAGGGTAACAGATATGTGCTAGGGTCCCTGGCAAGAAAAGTCTTAAAAGATTGAGCCCCAGGCAGAAAAATGGGTCAGTGGGTGAAGACACTTGCCAGGGGGCCTGGCTGGTAAAGTTCTATCCCTAGAATCCATGGTGGAAGGAAAGAACTGCTCAAAGTTCTTTACAGGGTTTCTCTGTATAGCCCTAGCTCTGCTGGTCCTGGAACAGACCAGGCTGGCCTCGAACTCAGAAAATCCTCCTGCCTCTGCTTCCCAAGTGCTGGGATTAAAGGCGTACGCCACAACCGCCTGGTACCCAGTCTTAAATTTGGTATTATTGTGACTTTTTTTTTCGATCAGTAGGTTCTCTAGGTGAGAAACATTTTTAAAAGTTTTGTGTGTCTGTGTGTGTGTGTAGACATGCTTGCAAGGTGCTTAGTGGAGGTCAGAGAACAACTTTTGGGAGTTGCTTCTCTCTTATGAAGTAGGTCCTGGGAATTGAACTCTTGGTGTCAGGCCTTCTAGGCAAGCTGAGCCGCCTTTTTGGCCCAGATTCTGGTTTTGTTTTTTTCTAAGAGACAGTAGCCCGGGCTGGCCTGGAACTTGGCTATGTAGTTGGCATGCACTCAGTTTCCCCAGTGCTAGGATTTGCACTCAGGGTTTCCTGCATTTGACAGGACCTCTCACTGGGATCTAGGGATTGCCACTTTGGCTAGATTGTCTGTCTAGTGAGCTGCAAGGACCTTCCCTCCCCACCCCCCCACCTCCATGCCTAGCATTAAACAACAGAAGAAAGTTGTATTTTTATGTATTTATCTTGCCTGCACGAATGCCTGTATACCATATGTGTGCAGCCGTCTCAGGCTAGAAGAGGGATTTGCATCCCCCTGAAACTGTAGTTAACAGGTGGTTGTGGGGCTGCTATGTGGGGACTGGGAACCAAACCTGGTCCTCTGCAAGAGCAACCAGTGCTCTTAACACCTGAGCCAGCCCATCAGCTCCGAAGCTCAGCATTCTTTGTGGTCCTGGGGAGTGAACCTTGAGTCAGCTGACTGAACTGTTTCCCTAGCTCCCATAAGTAACATCTTAAGTAGCTGCCTCTGGCTTACCTTTGCCTAAGCAATAGGACAGCTGAAATAGCTGCTCCTAATAAAAGAAGCCACTTGCTATTGTTCTGGGGATGCTAAGTATATGGATCTTGCTTTTTGCCATTCTTGTCTTGAAACATGTAAACGTAGCCTTCTACAGCATCCTTTCATGCTATACATCTCAGCCTTTAAAATTTTTTCTTTTTCTCTTTTTCTTTTTTTGAGACATGGTCTCACCATGTGTCCTGGAGTAGCCTGGAACTCACTATGTAGGTAGACCAGGCTAGCTAGCCTTGAAATCACGAGACCCTCCTGAGTACTGGGATTAAAAGTGTGCATTCCTATGCCTGATATGTAAATCTCAGCTTTATTGATAAAGCTTTATATAAAATGTTTTCTCCTTTTATCATGTGAGTTTAGGTTCTAGGGATGGAACTCGTGGTTGGGCACGGTAATAAGTACCTTAATCTGCTGAGCCATCTCGTGGACCTCTGTCTGTCTGTCCACCCATCTACTTATCTATAGATGGATTAAAAATTAATTTTAAAATATTTGTGTATGCATATAAAAGTGTGCTCAAGTGTTCTCTTACCATGTAGTTCCTAGGGATCAAACTTAGGTCATCATCAGGCTTGGTGGACAGTGCCGTTATCTGCTGAGTCAATCTTACTGGCCCTAAAAAAAAATATCTTTTATAAGACAAGGTGTCTTGTAGCTCAGCCTGGCCTGGAACATCTTTTTTTTTTTTTTTTTTTTTTTTGGTTTTTCGATAGTCCCGGCTGTCCTGGAACTCACTCTGTAGACCAAGCTGGCGCCGCCGCCGCTGCCACCACCACCACCACCCGGCTTGGAACATCTTATGAATCTGAGTCCCAAACAACTCCTGAGTCTCCTGCTTCTGCCTCCCAGTTGTTGGGATTATAGGTGGGAGATACCAGGTCTGGCCCTCCAGCCAGGATTTTGAAATAACGTGGGGTGTTTTGGATTCTAGGTATTTAATACAGATGCAGTAAGTCATTTCTTGATTTAGATCTCTGGGTTTATCCCCTGAGTATTTTATTTATCCCTTTTATTATTCTCTGGTTACTTGATAAGTATGGCTATTTTTTAATGCACATTTGTTTTGCTTGTTCATATTGATCGAGTCGTCTATGGATAGGGTCAATGAATAGGGTACATTTAGAATTTACATAGTGTTATAGTTCTGTTGACACTTATTTATGCTTATCTTGGTAAATTTTACAGCCTTGTCTGGTTAACATGTTCTGTTTTAACAAATCTAAATTTGACTTAAAAGTTTAACTTACTTAATGAAGCACTTGTTTTTCTCAGGCCTTCACAGAGCTTCAAGCCAAAGTTATTGATACTCAACAGAAGGTAAAGCTTGCAGACATACAGATTGAACAGCTAAACAGAACGAAAAAGCACGCACACCTTACGGACACGGAGATTATGACGCTGGTAGATGAGACTAACATGTATGAAGGTGTAGGAAGAATGTAAGTAAATTACATCCTTCATGGGTTTTTCTTATAAGAGGTTTTGGGTGAATTAAATGGTGGAATTGTTTATTTTCAAATTGGGTTAATTAAAAAAAACGGGTTAAAATATAGAAATAATTTACAAAAGCTTTCTTAAAAAAAAAAAAGGAGTAAAACCCCAAGTGGTTTTATGTGTATTTTTTAATTTTATGTTTTTTTCTCTTTTCTCTCTCTCTCCTTCTCTCTCCTCTCTCTCCTTTTTCTCTCTCCCTCTCTCTCTCTTCTCTCTTTCTCCTCTCTCCTCTCTCCTTTCTCTCTCCTTTCTCTCTCCTTTCTCTCCTTTCTCTCTCTCTCTTTCTCTCTCTCTCTCTCTCTCTCTCTCTCTGTGGGGGAATGGATATGTGTGGGCGTCCCTGTGCCTGCCCACCCCACCCCACCCCTGCCCATGCCCATGAGAGTGTTAGAGCTCTTGGAACCGAATGTAGGTGCTCGAGAGCCTCGTGATGTCGTGCTGGCAACTGAATTTGGGTTCTCTGCAAGAGCAGCTAGAACTCCTAACCGCTGAACTATCTCTCCAGCCACTCCCCTTTCAAAAATATTTTTAGTAACCATGTATGTCATGGTATGGGTGTGTGTTGGTCTTTGCAAGTGAGTACAGGTACCCACTAATTTATGCTTTGTACTAATTATCAATATAATCTTTTTATTTTAAAGCATTCTTAATGAGTGGAAATAGAGACTGCTTATTGAGAAAGGAAGAGCGCTCCTGAGAATGGGAGTGGGCTAAGCAGGGAAAGGGCTTAAAAGCCCTGATTGTTAATACAATTAACCGCTTGCATTACATTTTTTCTATCAAGAACATTTTCTCCTTATGAGAGAGATCAAGTCTCCTTTATGTTTTCTGAGAAAATGAAGACTGGGAAAGCCATTGTGCATGGACCACATTCCATTTCAGTTAGCTCATGGGGAAGAACTGATTTTTTTAAGGTGGGGAGGAGGGGGTTCTGTGTTTGGCCTTTGGGCATGATGGACTAGGTGGGCAAAGGCTTTAAGTCTGGAGATCTTTTAGTTAGAATGGAATTTGACCTCAGTCTTTGACGACTTCTTTTGTGATTGACTGGGAGGAGGCATAACATGTGTAAAGTTCTGTAATGACTTTAGAATGACATCATGACAAGGTGACCCTTCCCGTGACTAATTCATTCTTTCTGCTAAGAAAGAAGTGATGATGAATGTCTGACTTGCTTTCTTAAATGAACCGCATACATTCTCTCTCTAGTTCATGTTTTTCATTTTGTCTTATTTTAAGAGAACGAGAGTCCCTTTTGTGAGTTTTTGTTTTTAATTTTGAAATGTTCTTACTGTTTCTCTGTCTGGCCTTAAACTCCTTGTGTAGCAGAGGGTGACTGAATTCCCTGTCCTCCTGCCTCCATGTCAACAAGTGCTGGGATTACAGGTGTTCAGGATTGGGTTACAGCTGTTCAGTACTAGCTCCAGTTTGTGAGGCTGTTAATGGTACAGAATGGGAGCCTTGATTGTGTGTCATGTAGCATGAAATGTATTGTTGGCATTCACTGCAGGGTAAATTTTATCCCTTAGTTTGAATATCCTTAGGTCTTAAAACAGTGATGCCAGCTTCTTACTATCCTTGGAATTCACATTATTACTTTAGTCTTTGTTTATAACAGCTAAAGTTGTAAAGTTTTTTGTTTGTGTTTGTTTGTTTGTTTTATTGTTTGTTTTTACCAAGCTGGCCTTGAACTCAAAGGGAACCACCTGCCTCTGCCTCCTGAGTGCTGGGATTATATCTAACACCCCCCTGCCCCTTCCCCCCAATATTTTGTTGATTTATGAGACAGGGATTCACATGGCCCAGGCTAGCTTTGCAGAGACCTTGAGCATCTGCCTTTCCATCTTCCAAGGGCTTCATGGAAAACAGTGTTTTCAACTTTCAAAAAGCTTTACATTTTAATTGTTTTATGTTTGATTCTAAGAATCAATCCTAGAGCTTTGAACATGCCAGACAAGTCTTTAGCCACTGGCCTGCCCCCTAGCCCTGAAGTTTTACATTTCTTTAGAATAACGACATTTAGTAAGCATTGTGCATAAGTTGTGGGAGTTAGTTTTCTTTTTTCATACTGTCCAAAATTCTACAGATTCTATGCAAAATATTGCAGAGTTTAAAGGCTTATTTATGGGCATTTAATGGTAGAATGGTATTATTTCATATAAATTATGTTTCTTAAAAGAAATGTGCAGTTTTAGAGTTTTGGATGAGCTTGGTTTTAAAATGAGCTTTGAATTCTGCACTTCATCCAGCGTGAGCTTGCCCTGCATTGTAGGGCATGTGAGGTGAGATGCTCCTCTTACTTGGCCAGACGGAGTATTGGTGCCGCAGGGCTGGAGAAACTTGCTCAGTGCCAGTCTGGTCATGAGGATGTTCCCTTTCTTGGTGCTAACCCTGGAATACCTACTTCTGAATTTATGGTCTTGAGTAATCTTGAATCTCATTGTTATTCATTTTTTTTAATTCCAGCCATTACCTTCCCTTTTAAGTACAACTTGAAAATTCTGATCATGTGACTTTACCCCATAGTTTGTATTTTGAAACAAGATTTTAAAATCCCAAACCCTGCTTTGTTTTAGAGTCTGCAGTAGATTTTTCTACTTTTCTTTTGACCCACAATTACTGTTGTTGTTCTTTGTTTTTTTTTTTGGAGTGCAATATGTTAGACAGGTGCTCTATCTATCACTGAGCAACATTCTCAACCTTTTTTTTTTTTTTTTTGAGGTAGAGCAGTTTTCATGTAGCACAGCCTAGCCTGAATTTGTTATAGTAGCCAGAATAATGCAGAGCTTCTGTCAGCTGCTCTGGCCTCCTGAGGAGTGAGGTTGTATTAGGGCTAATCCTGTAGTATCAGCTCACTTGTTCTTTCTACTCCCAGACCTGCTCACATCCATTCTTCACAGCACCAGAACCGATCCTCCCTCACAGAACCTTTTGTTTATCCTCAGTCCTTCTCGGGGAACATGTAATCTTATTAGCCTCATATTCACAGCCATATACTGTTTTTAATTGGCCCATCTAGCCTTGGGTCCCACTGCTTCCTGCTTGTAGATTGAGTAGCACAGGCATCTCATCTCATGGTCCTGTTTTTTGTTTTATCTGTTCAGAAGCGTATTGAGACTCCATATGGTTTTTAAATATGCTCTAAGTGATTGGTGATGTCTGTCACGGAGTGAGGGGAGGAGACCCAGCACACGCACTACACGTTTTTACCCCTGCCACATGGTTTTTGCTTCTTTGGTTTTTGTTTTTGTTTTTAATGTCATGTTTTGTGGGGTTTGTTTGTTTGTTTTGTTTTTTGTTCTTTGTGGAGGGGGGAATCTTTAGTTATTCCATTTTTGGCCTTCACCATTCCACTTTGCCTTGTGAAATTCTCATCCTTCAAGATATGGCTCAAATCTTGTGATGCCTTTGGAATTTTTCTAGATTTATCCGTTTTTTCTTTTCTTTTTCTTTTTCTTTTCTTTCTTTCTTTTTTCT
>NW_022196895.1:32450277-32478176 GCF_008632895.1 Mastomys coucha | reverse complement strand
TGAGACAGGGTTTCTCTGTGTAGCCTGATTGTCCTAGAACTCACTCTGTAGACCAGGCTGGCCTCGAATGCAGGCCTGCCTCTGCGTCTCAAGTGCTGGGCCATTTTTTTCCTTCAACAATACCAAGGCTCTTTGTTTTAACTGTCAGTAGAGCACGTTGAGTGTGTCATGTGATCTCCCCAACTAGATCGACTCCCTTGAGACCATGTACATACAGCACCTTTGTTTCCTCCACTCTCAGAATAATGTTTGGCACAAAATACATGTTAAATAAATACATATTGATAGGAGTTGAATCTGATTGTTTTTTCAGTCTAAAATAACGGTATTTTTTGGGTTCATTTTTGTTTGTTTATTTGACATAGGGTCTCAGATAGCCCAGGTTGGCCTTCAGATCTGTGGCAGAGGGTGGTCTTGAGTTCCTGATCCTCTTGCGTGTCTCCGCATGCTAGGATTTCAGGCCTGCACGGACGTACCTGGCTTCTTGATTCTTTGAAAAGTTATGCTTCGAAGTTATCAGAGGTTCAAGAATTAGAATTTATAATCCTATTTTAATACATGATTTGATTAAGATGGAGTTATAAAAAGTAATATATAAGACCACAAGTGGTAGTAAATGCCTTAAATCCCAGCACAGGGGGTGGGGGGTGGGGGGTGGGGGGGTTGGGCAGGAGGATTGTTGAATTTCAGGCTACTCCAGGAGCTCCAGGCTAGCCTGGTTACATAGTAATACTGACTCAAAACTGACAAACAAATAAAATAACATTTTGACTAAAGTAGAGGAATTGTTTCTTAACAGAATTACTTGATCTGACTTGATTAAGCTGATAGGATTCCTTCTTTTGAGAAAGTTGACTAATTTTCAATGCCAATCAGTTTCAAAGTGTCAAAACTGACAACAAAGAAATCCCCAGACCTTCAGAATGATGCTGGGGGCACAGTTCTTAGGGGGCACAAAGGCTATTCTGTACACTGTAATTTCAGTATAATCCTGTCTGACTTTTTCCATCCTCACATAGCTGGAAGACAGATTTCCCTTTTCAGGGTATGTATGTATTTAAGCAGATCTTTGCAAGCCCACATGCCCTTCAGCTTATATTTAGAGAGAAGGTTGGTAGTGTTAAATAACTTCTGCGTGGCTATTTTGGGGTTAAAGTAAGGGAAGCCAAGCTGTGGGGTCAGGGGAGATGGATTGCTCTCCACTGTAAGCCCCAAGCTTCATCGCTCAAAGCTGTGTCTGTCCGTCTTTTGGGTCGTTGCCAGCACATTTTCGTTCTCTTACTTCATATTCTTCGGCGAGGCTGTTATGTAGCCTGATACTACTACCACCAATTTCTAGTTCTGCTGCTTAAGCTGTTTGTGAGCTGATCTCACCGATCCGCTTTGAGACGCATGATGAAAGTTACAACTGTGGGCCGATCTGTCTGGCTATGTGGAAGTGTCTGTCTTTGCAACTTTCTGTTGTGCAAGGAGGGAATTCAGATTTCAAATAAATGTGATGTGAATATTTCTTGAGTCTCCCCACCCCCACAAATACGAAAC
This sequence comes from Mastomys coucha, assembly GCF_008632895.1. NCBI lineage: Eukaryota > Metazoa > Chordata > Mammalia > Rodentia > Muridae > Mastomys > Mastomys coucha. Next base: position 32,476,634 of record NW_022196895.1, on the reverse strand, counting down.
AATTTCTAATCATGTGAGTTTTCCTTTTCATTCTTTATAGTACAGGATGAGAAGTTTTTTTAAAAACATTTTAATGTTTTGATAAGAATTATATTTAAGTACACATAGATAACATTTAACACAGATGCCAGTGCTTGAAAAGACTGTTTTTTATAAACAATAAGCATGATTCTGACCTTGATTTGATATGAGGACTATCCTAACATTTTGTTGAGCAGTGCATAAATAACATTTCTAATTTTCAAAACAGATAAGTTGGACTTTTATTTTTATTTATTTTTTAACATGGGAGCAACTTGAGTAGATTAGCCTTTGAGAAGAATGATAAGTCCCTTTTTAAAGCTTGACTAAAAATAGCTTGGTGCCATATTTAAACCAATTTAGAGGTATGCTTCCATTCTGTGGGTATTTTTTTACATTTAAGGAACTAAGAATGAACAATGGTATAAATCTACCAGCTGGATAAGCGTCTAGCAATGCGGAGGTTGCTGCTGGGGATTGTGGCTATTTCTACTTGTTGAAGTAATTTTATGGTTGATCTTTGTTGGTTGAAAGATCCAGAAGTATAAACTTAAGTTAAATGCTGCATAGGTAGCGAGAAAAATACTAAGTGCAAGACAGCCAAGTGCTGCTCTGTGAAAAGCACTCAAGCAAATTTTTAACTAACTAGGATAAAGCAGTCTAAACTCTTCGCCGTAGCTCGGTCGACTTGCCCTTTGTTTAAAATCATGATGGTCATTCTGTTTTCTTATTTGTTAGTGTGACTGTTGGTTGACACATGACTTCACTTGTGACATCCCTTAAAAGTATGATGAACAGTTTACTTAGGCTAAATATTAGTAGAGATAACAGTTGTGCATCTGAAGTTTGCAGCCCTTTTACAAATTCATGTATCTATATAAAGTTTATCTTCCAATTAAGTGAGGTAATTTTAAAGCTGAAGAAAGTCGTATTTTATTTCCAGGAGATTAGGAAATAACATTTAGAAAGCATAGCACAACAAACATTGTTGGCATTGTTTATACTGCTGTTGGGCTGTTGGTACAATAAACATAGTTATACTCCTGCTCTAAGAATCAGCTGTGTTTGTTTGTTTATTACTAGTTTTAAAGGTTTATTGACTTATGTATTTTGTCTGTCTGCACAGTCTGCACACCAGAAGAGGGCATCAGTCAGAGCCCATGGAACTATAGTTACAGATGGCTGTGAGCCTCCGTGTGGATGGTGGGAATTGAACTCAGAACCTCTGGAAGAGCAGCACTCAGTGCTCTTAACAGCCCTAGGCTTAAATATTTAATGCTAAGTGAAGATGGGGAAAATGTGTAGAATACTTTTGGTGGGAGAGCCCTATTGGAAATGCAAATTTATAAGTTCCTTTTATATTCTTTTCATAGGGAGTAACTTGTATTTTTTGGTTTAGAAAGCACTATAAAGATAATTTTCTTTCTTCCTTCCTTCTTTTCTTTCTTTCTTTCTTTCTTTCTTTCTTTCTTTCTTTCTTTCTTTCTTTCTTTCTTTCTTTCTTTCTTTCTTTCTGGGGGTTTTGTTTTGAGACAGGGTTTCTCTATGTACTTTTGGCTGTCTTGGAACTTGCTCTATAAACCAAGCCTTGAACTCACAGATCTACCAGCCTCTGCCTCCCCAGTACTGAGATTAAAGGTGTGCAGCTGTAAAGATAATTCTCAAAGGTAGTATTTTTATTTTTTTACTTTAAAAGATTTTTATTTTTAAAAGAAGAGAGGTTCTTGCTGCTCGGCTACTCTTACTAATAGGACAGAACTCACCCTCCTTATGTTTTTATACAGAGCCATTTAAAGCCGTTGCTGTCATTGCTCACAGTTCTGAGGGAAAGAAAAACAACACTTCCTGTTGTGTGTGGGAAAAATGACTTCAGTTTTGTTGATGTGGAATATGTATAGAACCCCAGATGGGCACATCTCCTTTACCCCAGATTTAGGACTCCAGAGAGAGGGGACCTTTGAGTAATCTTAATTTCTTAAGTTGTCAACGATTTAAAAACTTGATGCTCATTATGACCGTCCTCCTGCTGTGTACAGTGACATAATTGTTTTTAGGTCTCGGAGCTTAGCAAACGTTTGCGTAAGTCTTACATAGCCCTGTTTCTTCTGCAGAAGACGACTTTAATGATTCCTTCCTGCCTTCCCTCCCATGTTTCCCGAAATGTAAGCATTCTCACTGAAGCACAGGAAATTAATCTTGAAAATGTGCTAATTACAGTCAGTTGTTAAAAGGAAAAAAAGGGTCTCTTAAATAGTGCAAATGTACTAAAATAAATTTTTATTTAATGTATCCTTGTTGTGGGGTTACTTTAGGTTTTAAGTTTGTTCCTTCCTCCCTTTCTCTCTTTCTCCCCTTCTCTCTTTCTCCCTTTCTTTCTCTCTCTCTCTCTCTCTTTCTCTTTCTTTCTTTCTTTCTTTCTTTCTTTCTTCCTTCCTTCCTTCCTTCCTTTCTTTTGTTTTTAAAGAATATAATCCATTTATTCTGGTACTTAGTATCTACAATTCCTGACATCAACAGACATGATACAGGGGCTGGAGAGATGGCACAGTGGTTGGGAGCACTGGCTGCTTGCTCTTCCAGAGGACTACAGTTCAATTCCTAGCACCTACATGGTAGCTCACAACCATCTATAACTCTCAGGGAATCCGATGTGCTCTTCTGGCTTTCATGCACTAAGGCCTACACATCGCACACAGATGTACATGCAGGCAAAATACACATACACATAAAATGAAGTAATTAGAAGTAGGTTTTAAAAAAAGACTTGATATATCTTCCACAGAAAGGATTAAACATAATCTGCCTCTGTCGCATGAAGGAAGCATTTAGTCAGCAACCTGGTGAACCTGAGTTGATGATAAACAAGAATCAATATAGTTCACTCAGGGAAGGGGTCAGGTACCACTGACTTGTAGCAACCTGCGTTACTTTGTTACTGAGAAATTATGTTCCAGTTAACTTGAGAAAAAAAGTAATTTAAGTTGTACTAAAGAATTTTCTGATTTTAACTGCCACTTATGTCATAGTGATAAATTTAGGAACAATTTGCTGTCTAATCTGTTTGAATGAGATGACTGAAATGCTTATGTCAAGGACTGTAGCTTGTTTAATGAAATACCCTAAATGGACTTGAAAGGATTGACCCAGAAGTGTGAGGCTCAAACCACTGTATGTACACACAGTTGGTAATGATTTGTTACTTGTATCAAAAATTGCTGGGCTCTAGAAGTGATGGCACACGCCTAATTACCAAGTGATGGTAATCCATTGCTGGGTACATGGAGCTGAGACAAGAGGATTGAGTCTGCGAGGATCTTATTACCTCTCTTCTCCCAATTTCAAAAAATGTGTGTGTGTGTGTGTGTGTGTGTGTGTGTGTGTGTGGTGTATGGTGTATGTGTGGTGTGTATGTGTGTGTGTATGTGCGTGTGTGTGTGGGGGGGGGTGTGTGTGGTGTGGGGGTGTGTGGTGTGTGTGTGTGGTGTATGTGTGTGGTGTGTACATGTGTGCACCTTGGAATTACAAGTGATTTTGAGTTACCTCATGTGGGTACTGGGAACTGAACTTGGGACCATTGGAACTGCAGCAAGAACTTTTAACCACTGAGCCACTTTTTTCTAAAAAAGTAATCATTTTACTTAGTCTCTTGTATGTGGGAGCACACATGGAAGTCAGGACAATGTCAGTCACTTCTCCCTTCCCACCATTTTGGTCCTGGGATGTACTCTCAGGTGGCCAGGCTTGGTGGCAGTCCCCTGCTGTGTCGTTTCCAAGCAGAGGGGAAGGAACCCACACTGCTGAGCCCTCCTCAGCAGCTCTTGTTTTGAGGTGTATCAGTTACTGTGAAGTGGAGCAGATGTTTGGAAGACATTATTCTTTGGCTTCAAAGTGAACTTACATCACTCTGATACCAAAACTTTCAAGCACCTAGAGCCTCGCATTAAAAACATCTCTAAATAGGTAAGAACTCGTGACTGCTCTCTGCCCATCTTTTTATGTTGCTGAGACTAAGAGATTTGGATGACAATGTGCAGTCTATTTTTTGTTGTTTTGCTTCATTTTGAGACATGTTCTCACCTTGTAGCCTAGCCTGGCTTGGAGGAATTCATTATGTAGACCATGCTAGAGTTTCAAACTAAGGTTGACTTTCCTGACTTAGACTTCCAAGAGCTGGGATTGCTACACCAGCTTTCAATATGCAACCTGTATGTATGTTTCTGAATGACTTTTGACTTGTCTTAAACTGTTTTTGATGACTTCCTATTCTTTTATTGGTTTTCTGTCTGTATGTGTTCATCAATACTCATATCCTTGATTATATTTTTCCAGTATTATATTTTAACCTACTAGTAAAATAAAGATTACATTTTTAAAAGGCAGGAGTAAGCTTTCTTACTATTTACTTCAACATTTGAGGTTTGATGAGGCCAGAATAAAAGTGGTAAACATCAGAGTTGATTACTTACCAGAATACTTAGAATGCCAGATAGTAACCCGAAATAAACATCTGTTTTAAAATAGATTAACGTACTACAGCTTCCATTTCAGGAGTAATGGTTTGACTTAAAAATAGACAGTGTCTTTTAAATGAGTACAAACTGAGCCTTGCAGTGTACATTACTTATCTCGAACACAGAGTGTTCGTAGGTGGGATTGGGGTCCTCAGGAGCCGTGGACATCTAGTCCCTGGAGTGCACTCTCCGCCCTCACCTGACCCCTCAGGGAGGAGTCCAGCTGCGCCTGCGCCTCATTCTTTCTCCCTGGCTTGACTTTCCTCTGGACCTGACCAGCATCCTCACTCTCATACTGTTTTCTTTTCCTTCACATTTGTAAATGCTAGATTGAACCTGGGCTTACCAATTAGATTTTCTCCCCTCTTGCCTTATGTTTAATTGTCTTCCTGGTCCCTCCCTTCCACCCCCTCTGAGATATGATATCCTACATAGCCCAGGTTGACCTTGCATTTATTATATAGCTGAGAATGACCTTGAAGTTACATTTGTGTGTATGTGTTTATGTGTTCATATATGCGTGCGTGTGTATGTGCGTGCGTGCGTGCGTGCGTGCGTGGGTGTGTGTGTGTGTGTGTGTGAAGAGCAGCAGATGCTCTTGATCCCCTGAGCCATCTTCTCAGGCACCTCCTCAGTTCACTGAACCTGGAGTGCACCAGTTCAGCAAGATTAGTTGACCAGTTAGCTCCAGGGAGCCTCCTGATTGCCTCCCCAGCCCGAGGACTGATCACAAGGTGTGCACCCCAGGCTTTTTATGTGAGTGCTGTGGATCTGTACTAGCTCCTTAAGCTTGCTGAGCAAGCACTTTACCAGCTGAGCCATTTTCAAGCTCAGACTTTAAACTTCTGATTCTCTTGCCTCTACCTACCGCCTAAGCTCTGGGATTATAGACGTGTGCCACCACCTGGTTTATGCTATTGGGAGACTGGACCCAGGACTCTGCATATCAGGCAGGCCTTGCAATGGCTCAACTCTGTCGCCGACCTCCAAATGCTTTCTTAGATACTGACAAGTCCCACATTACATCTTTAACTTGGACTGCCCTCCTGCATTCTGAACTTGTTTATGCAGCTGTCTACTTTATGTCTCTCTTGATGGTTTAATAGGTATCTTAGATCTAACGTGGCCAACATAAAGTTCTTACTCTTGGTGAATAAGCCCCGCTGCCCAGTCTCCCTCATTTCAGCCAGCCGCTTTTCTGTCCTTTCACTGCTTCCATGTCTTGGAGCAGAACAGTTTTTTTTTTTTTTTTTGTTTAATTTGATCTGGCAAGTCTTAGGAGCATTTACCATGTTTACAGAAGTGCTGCCAGCATAGGAAGTTTCCTTGTTTTTTAACTCACGTGTGTCTCTTATTAAGTAGACCATGTTGCTAAAATTACTTCTAGGAAGACATAAGCAACGCCTCCCCCTTTTCCTAAGGTCCCAAGGACAGCTTAGGCAGATTCTGCCTGAGTTCGCTCTGGAGAACCAGTGAGTTTTATTGGGGTTACCTGCAGGGCTGTGGGTGCCCCCCTCCTCAGAGCAAGCTGCACGCAGAAAACCTTTACCGAGGCAGGGATGAGGGTGTCCTTGTAGCTGCATAGATGGAGCCCCCTCCTTTGGTCTGTCTAGCCCTTCTCAGAGGCCATGTGCAATTAAGTGACAGAGTTACATACACCAGGCAGTAAGGTGGCTAGATAGGTGTAGGTGAGAATCTTCTGACCCTCCCCCTCCATGAGGTGGGATAGAAAGTTAACAGGCACAGCTGGGATAATCTTTTTGCCAGGAGTTACAACTGAGCTCCCTAAGATGGTAGTTGATTTGCTTGGAGGACAGTCACTCTTAACAATCAGACTGGTCTCAAATTAAGATTAAATTAAAATTGGAACTGCTGCAAGAACTTTTAACCACTGAGCCACTTTTTTCTAAAAAAGTAATCATTTTACTTAATTAGTCTCTTGTATGTGGGAACACACGTGGAAGTCAGGACAATGTCAGTCACTTCTCCCTTTCCACCATGTTGGTCCGCAGGTGGCCAGGCTTGGTGGCAGTCCCCTGCTGAGCCCTCCTCAGCAGTTTTTTTTTTTTTTTTTTTTTGGCTTTCAAGACAGGGTTTCTCTGTGTAGCCTTGGCTGTCCTGGAACCCACTTGTCGGGACTAAAGATGAAAACTCTCACTGTGCAGCTCTGGCTGACTGGAAGTTGGAGTTCTCTTGCCTCAGGCCCCAAGTGCTGGGATTAAATGTATTTGTCACCATACTTAGGTAATTAATTATTATGTCTTCACTTTGTGAAAGTTAGGATTCATCTTAAAGTGTGTGTGTGTGTGTGTGTGTGTGTGTGTGTGTGTGTATGTGTGTTTGTGTCTGCCTATGAGATAACTCAACCAGAAAAGTTCTGCCAAATAAGCATGAAGACCTGAGTTCAATCCCTAGCACCCAGGTAAAAAGATGGGCATGCATGATGTATATACTTACACGCCTGGCAGAGACAGATGGCTCACTAAGGGCTCTTTGGTCAGCTGGCCTAACCTGATTGGTATGCCACAGCTCCCAGTGAGAGCTAGCTCCTGTCTCAAAAAACAAGGGAGAGTTGGGGATGGTGCCTCACATCTTTAATCTCAGTACTCTGAAAGCAGAGGTAGGTGAATCTTTGTGAATTTGAGGTCAGCCTAGTCTATATAGGGAGTTTGAGGCTAGCCAGGGCTACTTAGGGAGATCCTGTTTCAAGCAACAAGGTAGTTTAATGGAATTAGCATCTTGTTTCCCATGAGTTTGGGGGTGTCCTGTCCAGAAAGTCATTCAGTTTCTCTCTTTTATTTGAGGCCAGATGCCCAACTTATAACAGAGGCTAGAACTCATATTTGTAGCAGTCCTCCTGTATCAGACTGTACAAGTGCTGGGATTATAGGCATGAGCCACTCCCATCAGGACACCCAAATTGTAACAATGTCTTGAAGTGTTTTCTCTGTTCACCTCTAGTAGTTGAAGAGCTTTGGGTCTTTGATAGATCTAGATCTCTGATGTTGTTTTGTATGGGGTGGAGATAGGAATCAAGTTGGATCTATTTATTGCATTTGTGTTTCCAGTTTTCCCAGCACCGTTTACTGAGTAGGCTGTTCTCCGTCCAGTGTATATTTTTGGTGCCTTTGAGAATTAGTTGGTTATAGATAAGTGGGTTTTGCTTGCTTGTTTTTCGAGACAGGGACTGTGTAGCCAAGGCTTGCTTGGAACTCACGGTAGCCAGGCTGTTTTCAAATATGATTCTCCTGCTTTTCAGCTTTCCTGTGTTGGGAGATTGAACCTGCTGCCTTGTACAAGCCTGGCAGGGCTGCACTCTGACACATAGCTATGTCCCAGCCCTTAAACTTCTCTTGGTGGAGGAACTGTTTGTAGCATTCCTGTGGTGTGTGTTCGCCAAGATAAATATCCTCAGTTTTTGTTTGAATTTCTCTTATTTTTTGAAGAATATTCTCACCTTTGCTGGTTGATACCTTTTTTTAAAAGCTCTTTGAAAATGTCATACCATTGTCTTCTTACATAGTTTATGTTATAATTATTTTTGTTTGTTTGTTTGTTTTTTTGTTTTTTTGTTTTTTGAGACAGGGTTTCTCTGTGTAGCCTTGGCTGTCCTGGAACTCAGAAATCTGCCTGTCTCTGCCTCCCAAGTGCTGGGATTAAAGGCGTGCGCCACCACTGCCAGCCTGTTATAATTCTTATCTCTGAATAATGTGTCATTCTTCGGCTGCCCTTAAGACTGTCATTATCTTTGGTTTGCAGAAGTTTATACTTTGTCCAGTTTTATGTGTGTATGTGTGTGTGTATGATGTAGATGCATGTGTGCGTGCTGTGCCATGAGTACAGAAGTCAAAGAAGTACTTGGAGAGTTGGTTTTCTCTCCACCTTTCTGTGGGTTCTGAGGATCAACCTCCGGTCCTCAGGCTCACTGAGCTGCCTTGTTGTCCCTTGGGTACATTTCATTAGCCTTTCTTACAGTTAATTTGAACTATGCTACGTGTCTAACTAGGAGCAACTGTAAGTGAAATTTTGACCTTAGCATATTTGAGGGTCTATAGTTGAGATTAAGAAAGGCAGATATTAGTGACATAAAGCTGGAACTGGATGGGCTGCACACTCAGGTGAAGGTGCCCCAGCATCCTGGAAACCAAGTGTGTTTATTATGTACAGCATGAAGGAAGAGGTGGGCTATCCACCTTGGTAGGGCAGGCTCTCAGTAGGGGAGTATCTTGGGAGCAGATCATACGTTACCCAGGACAAGGAAGCTTCACTTCGCACTTTTTGCAGATACTGTTTTTAGCAAAAGATTGGCCATTTCTCAGCATTTGTACTTGGACCAGGGGAAGTGTACCTTTCCCATTAATCTGAGGCATTAGTGTACCTGACATGCTATGAGTGTTCACGCAGAGACACATTCACTCTACAGCTTTTTTAAAAAACAGATTTGTTTTTTTCTTTTTCCTTTTTTGGGTTTTCAAGACAGGATCTCTCTGTGTAACTTGGGTTGTCCTGGGAACTTGCTGTGTAGGGAACTCAGATCTGCCTGCTGTGTCTCACAAGTATAGGAATTAAAGGCACACACCAGCATTGCCCAGATTAGATTAATTTTTATTGCTTTAAATTTTGTCTATGGGTGGGTAAATGCACATATGTCAGAGGCCAGAAGTGTTGGATCCTCCTGGAGCTGGAGTTACAGGTGGTTGTGAGCTGTCTGACATGGATGCTGAGCATCAAACTCGGGTCCTTGGCAAGAATGATAGGCTGTCTTCTTAGCTGGACCATCTCTCCGTCCCCTGAGTGTATGTATGTGCGTGTTTGTGTGTGCGTGCGTGTGTGTGCATGTGTGTGTAAAGATTATAGGTATAAGTGTTTTGTCTGAATGTATGTATGTGCACACATGCATCTCTGGTGCTCTCAAGAGTTTGGAAGAGGTTGTCAGATCCACTAGAACTAGACTTAAAGATGGTTGTTATCAACCATGTGAGTGGTAGGAATCGAATCTGAGTGCTGTAGAAGAGCAGTGAGTGCACTTAACCACTGAGCCACCCCCCCCCCCCACTCCTGGTTATGTATCCTTTTATGTTTGTTTGCTTGTTTCATCTGTTTGTTTTGAAAGAGGGTCTCACTATATAGCACTGGCTGTCTTAGAATTTACAGTATACACCATGCTGGCTTCAAACTCAGAGATCTGTCTGCCTCTGCCTCCCAAGTACCGGGATTAAAGGTGTGTACTGCTATGCCTGGCTTGATTATATATCCTTCTTTTTTTTTTTTAATTTATTTTTTTATTTTATGTATATGACTACACTGTTGCTCTCTCAGACACACCAGAAGAGGGCATCAGATCCCATTGCAGATGGTTGTGAGTCACCATGCGGTTGTTGGGAATTGAATTCAGGACCTCTGGAAGAGCAATCAGTGCTCTTAACCACTGAGCCATCTCTCCAGCCCTCCATTATATATTCTTAAAAGATATTTTTAATTTGGTTATTCTATTCACTCCTAAGGGAGTTTTATTGTATGCATCAAAGAGGCAAATTTGTTTTTTCAGTACTCTTAGGCAAAAGGTGGAACCCTTTGGGAATCTGCCTTGAATAGAAGATTCTTCTAGGTGTGCTCTCACCTGTTTTATCTGCTGTTTTCTGTTTTTCCTGTCATTGCAAATACTCAAGACTTCCAAAATTCCTCATGGACTTTTGGGGTGAAAACCTACTTTTTTTTTTTTTTTTTTTTTTTTTTTTTTTTTTTTTTTTTTTTTTGGTTTTTTGAGACAGGGTTTCTCTGTGTAGCCCTGGCTGTCCTGGAACTCACTCTGTAGACCAGGCTGGCCTTGAACTCAGAAATCCACCTGCCTCTGCCTCCCAAGTGCTGGGACTAAAGGCATGTGTCACCACTTCCTGGCCAAAAACCTACTTTCTGCTTTGTAACTTAACAAAAGTTTTAACTTCTAATCAAAGAGTCTCTTAGAAACTCTGGCTTTTCCAGATGAGGTCTCATGTAATTGAGGCTGACCTCCAGCTCGCTCTGTAGCTGGGGGTGACTTTGAATCCTTACTTCTGCTTCTGCCTTCCTAGGGTCATATTACAGTGTATACCACCTTGCCTGGTTCCAGTTTGATTCACTCTTATTCATTCCTTTTTGTGCTACTTAATTTGTGGATGTCCTGAAAATGAAATGCTTTTAAGATTTTTTTAAGAAACCTATCCGAACAAAGTCAAATGTTGTGAGCATTTTGTTTTTTAAATGGCATATGTTCAGGTGACCATACTTTGGAAGTGTACCTTTCAGTACCTAGCAAACTGAATTGTATTTCTGGGAGGTACATAATACTTTTGCTCCATATTGAATTTGTGAGCCCCATAGTATGATTTAAATCCCAGCCTGTGGTGTTCCTCATAGCGGGGGAAAATCAGAGAAGTGTGTTATCCAGGTGACGTAATTGCACATAAATTAAGAGTCACATGTCTGAGACCTGGCTTTGCAGGGCCACAGGGCATTGGCTTCCAGGTAAAAATGGAGGTCCTTTTCAAAGCAATGACTCTAATAAAGGTTTTGTAATCCCAGTTGTCACCTGTACACTGGCTGCTCATCATTTGTCACAGGAGAATTCTTTTCCTTTTTTTTTTTTGTTTTTGTTTTTTTGTACATTTTCAGTTAAAATTGTTTTATTATCTACTTGTTTATAGAAACAATTAGGCAGGATCTCTATGAGATTCTCTTCTGGAAACTGTGCACTTAATATTTGTGATAATAAGACTTATGATACATTGTCTCCAAATAACTCACTGCCTCTCAAAGCATAGATAACTCATTTCCTAAGGACCTTTTGGAAGTCTCTCTAATATCTGTATAGAGTATCTGTGCCATATTGTGAATTGAGGATTCAAACAACTTTTCATACATTTTGTTTTTGCATTTGGTATGCAACAGCCTCTTTTGGTAAACATTCAGGCTTACAAAGTACTCCTCTTGTTTAAAGCTTGAGTGACTGAAATGTTTAAGGCTCACAGACCCAGCACCCATAGGGATATGTGGCCATGGACAACAAGTTTCTGTTGTTTACTGTTCTTGCTTTCTAGTGACTTTATTTTCTGCTCTGGGGATTTAGTATCTGCTCAGCTAACTTTCTTTTTAAAGGCCACATAAAGTAATGACTTGCCCTCTAATCTTAGCCTTGAAAATTCCCCAGACACTAAGAAAGCTGATGTCTAAGGGCCTTTCATTTGAGAGTACTCCTCAACGGTAGACAGCCAGTGCTGTTTGAAAACTGTGCATGAATACAATAACCGGCCAGTCCTGGAGCTTGCCCGTGTGATGCTTCTCATGTCATGTCATTAAGACCTGGTGTAGTTCAGACAGCTCTTTGTGAATAACATCCCCTGATTCTGAAAGAGAGAGTCCCCTCAGTGTGAACCAGCCTTATCTGAAATAGCTCTTGTCTCTTGGGTCCAGTAAGAATGTTTAGATATGATCGATTCTATAGGGGAAGACCTACAATTAATTAATCATTATTATTACCATTTTTTATGTGTGAGCCATCTTCCCAGTATATAATGAAGAACCATCAGTTAAGATAGCTACACTTAGGGCTGAAGAGGTGGCTCAGCCATTAAGAGCACTTGTTGCTCTGGCAGAGGACCCTGGTTCAATTCCCAGCACCACATGGTAGCTCATTACCATCTTTAACTCCAGTTCCAGGGTGTCTAATGTCCACTTCTGACTTGTGTGGATGCCAGGCATATATATGTAGTACACACAGAAACACACAGGCAAAACATCATACACATAAAAGTAAAATAAATCTTAAAAAAAAAGATATATCTGGGTGATTGACATCATGGAAGAAGAAATATAACGATTACTGGATTGTCTGGCATGCCAGAGTGGGACTGTATTAATATGTATGGTAAGGTGTTTCATGAAAGAGAAGAAAAGTTTTTTCTCAGGTGTCAGGTCTCCAGTTGCTTTGTAATGCCCTTTGTTCAGTATCCATGGTAACAGAGTTTCTTGGTGAGATTCTACCTAGGCATCCTGTTGTTTCTTTGAAGTTGGCAGAGAAAAATCACATTTTTTGTTTGTTTGGTTTTGGTTTTTCAAGACAGGGTTTCTCTGTGTAGCTCTGGCTGTCCTGGAACTCACTCTGTAGACCAGGCTAGCCTTGAACTCAGAAATCTGCTTGTCTCTGAGATTAAAGGCATGTGCCACCACTGCCTGGCAAATCACATGTTAATACCTTGATTTGTTTGGCCTTTTGTTAAAAGATAATGTTTAGTTCTTTGCTGCTGAATCTCTAAATGTAAAGAGATGAAACTGTCCAGTTACATATTTGTAATTGTTGGGCTGGAGCAATGAATGGCTCAATGGTTAAGAGCATTCACTGGCTGCTCTTCCAGAGGACCCGGGTTCAATTTCCAATACCCCTCTGACACCCTCACACAGATAGATACATATGCAGGCAAAATAACAATGTGTATACAAAATAAATTACCTTTAAAAACTAATCATAATTGTTACTTGAAATCTATGTTAGCCTAGTTAAATAATCTTTAAAGTCATTCAAGTAACTGGAGTTTTTCCATGGTTCCAGAAGAGAAATACTTCATTCAGTTCCCTTACTCGAGGCTCTGAAAGAGTTCTTCCTTTTCCTGCAGCAAGAATTGTGAATTTAATGTCACAATTCAGTGTTAGTATATAAAACTTCCCCCTATTTGGACCCTCAATAACGGTAAATAATGTGCCTGACTGAAAAGGAAAAAGTTGAAATTTTCTGTTTGTGCGTTTTGAGCTCTGCAGAGGTATTATGCGCTGGGAATAGTAATAAAAGAACTGTGGCTTATGCAGTGCCTTTGTGTGAGGAGCCATATGGACACTAAGGCATTGATCTTAAACACAGTACTCGATTGTGACTTTAAAGGTCAGGAGTTACTGCTGTTACAAAAAGCCAAAAAGATGGAAGGACGCTCCAATTTACAAATACTGCTTTAAAAAGTCTACACAAAAAGACAACTCAAAGTTACTGGAAATTTTTGTAGCTTATATGTTGACTTTTTAATGCTTTTGCCATTTTTTCCTATCTGTAAATATTTTCAACACCAGAACGTCCTTAAATAAGAAAGCAGAATTTACCGTTATCCCTTTACTTTTCCTTGGCCAATAAAGCTTGAGAACCATTATGGTTTCCAAAGTTTATTTGATGAACAGTTCTTTTGTGGGGATCTAGAGGCCATCCTCTTAACTACCGTGTTAATTGTGGTTTTAACAACTGGTTTTGAATACAGTAGTCAGGCTGTTTAACTTTCAACTCTTTTGTTTTCTAGGTTTATTCTACAGTCCAAGGAAGTAATTCACAACCAGCTGTTAGAAAAACAGAAAATAGCAGAAGAAAAAATTAAAGAGCTGGAGGTATGCCCAACAGGAGCCATAACCTTTCAGGGACAAAGCGGTAATCCTACTGTGTTATATGAAAGGAAAACATGGCTGACTCGAGTTTACGTCATGGTTGGTTCTATCTAATTCGTTCTAATTATGTTAAAACTGTAGAAGAGCCATATCTGTGACTGTATTTGAAGGTAAGAAACAAAACTGTTCCTGGACAGTGGTGGCACATGCCATTAATCCCAGCACTCTGGAGACAGAGGCAAGCAGATCTCTGTGAGTTTGAGGCTAACCTGGTCTACAAAGAGAGCCCTAGGATAGCTAGGACAGGACTACTCAGAGAAGCCCTGTCCAAACAAAACGAAATAGAACCTTTTTTTCTTTTAACTATGGAAAATTTTAAAGATAAGTTGTTGATCTGAATGTATTTTCCTTACTGCATTTTTTGTTTTTTTGGTTATTTATTTTATTTTTTATGTATACTGGTCTTCCACCTCCATGTCCGTGTGAGGGCATCAGATCTTGAAGTTACAGACAGTTGTGAGCGGCCATGTGGGTGCTGGGAATTGAACCTGGGTCCTCTGGAAGTTTAGTCAGTGCTTTCAGTGCTCTCAGCCACTGAGCCTGCTGAGCCCCCAGCCCCCTCTGCTGTCTTTTATAGTGCCTTGTTTAAATAGTTGCCCATGGCCGATGGGCAGACTCACGGGCAGTAGTCACAGCTGCTAGAGGCCTTTCTATACTGTTGTTTTACATGCAATTCTTTCCTCTGAGATTCACGTTTTAGACAGTGACATAGTAGGGAGCCATAATTAATAAACAGAAATAATTAATTATTAATTGCTTAATAATAAAGAGTCAGAGGGATGTCGTGTATTCCAGTGAGGAAAACAAAACTTTTTTAAAACTTTGGTAAAAGAGGCTAGGCTAGGAAAGTTTATTACAGTTTCCTTATGTGCTGGAACCTTTGATGGGATTTTCTTTGGAGCCTTGGAGAAGGGTTTGTCCTGTCATGTCACAGAGGTTACATTAGACCGAAAAAAAAATGGGCTGTTTCTTAGGCACCAATTACACTCTGTGATCAGAGTGGGTACATCGTGATCTCATAGGTCACGTGATTTAATTTCTGTCAGTACTGTTGAGGCAGTGGTTTAGACTATGACTCAGCCCTCTGCTGAAGTGGGGAGACAGCCCATCTAGACTGACTGTGGGGGTTCCTCGGGGCCACTGAACTAGCATGGCCTTGGAGTGTGTAGCAGCTAAGAGACCTAAGGGTTTCTTAGTCTTATTTTAGTTTGACAGATAATTTCTTTTCTTTGGTGATGGGAGATTTTTGAGACACCATTTTTCTGTGTAGCCCAGGCTGTCATGGACCTCACTTTGTCGACTGAGCTGGCCTCAGATTCACACAGATCCGCCTGTCTCTGCCTTTCAAGTACTGGGATTAAAGGCGAGGGTCACCACTGGTAATTTAAACTAGCTTAATATATTCGTGTATTGGAAAGATGCAGTGTAATATAAATAACATGGAGACCATAGGAAACGAGCCTGTCGGCCTGTGGCACCCCGTTGGTCACCACAGCCTTTACGCCTCCCAGCCACTTTACAGTGAAGGCCTTCTGGCAGCTTTCACTCAGGAAAAAAAAAAAGAAATATTTGAAAAACCCAAATGACACCTTTTTCATTTAGGTTAAACAAACAAACAAAAAAAACCAAACTTTTTTTTTCTTTTTTTAAGATTTATTTACTTATTATTTTTGTAAGTACACTGTAGCTGTCTTCAGACACCTCAGAAGAGGGCATCATATCTCATTATGGATGGTTCTGAGCCATCATATGGTTGCTCGGACTTGAACTCAGGACCTTCAGAAGAGCATTCAGTGCTCTTAACAGCTGAGACATCTCTCCAGCCCTACAAAAAAACTTTTTTTGTAGCCAGGCAACAATCTAGGAACCCACATGTCTGCTTCCCCCACCCCAACGTTACAGTGGTCTCCATCATGGCTTTCCCACATGGGAGCTGGGTCCTCATATTTGTGTGGCAAGCACTTTACCAACTGAGCCGTCTCCTCAGCCCCATCTGTTTAATTGTTTTATGAAAACAAACCATAACCAAAGCCCTTAGCACAAGTTTACGTTTAGTCGTGTTACTGGTTTTTTTTTTTTTTGGTTTTTCTAGACAGGATTTCTCTGTGTAGCCCTGGCTGTCCTGGAACTTACTCTGTAGACCAGGCTGGTCTCGAACTCAGAAAAATCCACCTGCCTCTGCCTCCCAAGTGCTGGGATTAAAGGTGTACACCACTACCACCCAGCTCATGTTATGGTTTTGAGACTGAGTTTTCTTTAGTTCATACTGGCCTTTAACTTGCCATGTAGCCAGAGGTGACCTTGGATGCCTGAACTCCTGTCTCTACTTTTCAATGTCTGAGATTGCATGTATATGCCAACATTCCTGGCCTTTGAATACTTTAAATGATATATAAGGTTAGATTTTAAATTGTTAAGCAGTGGTTATTGTAAGGAATTTACTTAGGGCATACAGATAAAATGATTTTTTTTCAAAATTTTATTTATTTATATGGTGATAGGACATGTATGTGCTATGGCTTATGTGTGGAAAACTTGCAGGAGTTAGTTGTTGTCTTTTGTCCTGTGGGACATAGAGATTGAACTCAGGTCATCAAGCTTGTTAGCCAGTGCCTTTACCTGCAGAGAGTCTTGTTAGCCCGAGATTTCTTTTTTCGTTATCATCTGTGTTGAATAAATTGTTGAATAAGTATACATTGACTATTTTGTGAAAAAATTAATTTGTGCATGTGTGTGTGCCCGTGCGCGTGCCCGTGCGCGTACCCGTGTGAGTGCATGCGTGTGTGTGTGTGTGTGTGTGTGTGCGTGCATGTGTGCGTGCGTATGTGCGTGCATGTGTGTGCATGCGTGTGTGAGTGTATGCACGTGCGTGTGCGTGCATGTGTGTGCGTGCGTGTGTGAGTGTGATGTGACAGTTGTGTAAAGGTCAGGGGTGACTTCTGAGAGTTGGGTCTGTGGTTTAGAGACCAGACTTAGGTGGTTAGGCTTGTGTGGCAGGGTTATACCCCCGGTCTTATCTTTTAGCTTTTATACTTAATTTTCAAAGGAGGTTGGGTTTAAAGGCACACACCTTTAATCCCAGCTTGGAGGCAAAGGCAGACATATCTTTGTGAGTTCAAGGATAGCCTGGTCTACAGAGAGTTTCAGGACAGCCATGTGTAGCTCTTGCAGAACACCCACATCAAGTAGATCACAACCACCCTTAACTCCTCCATATGAGATCCTCCACGGGCACCTGCACACCATACATACACACATTCTCTCATCCCTCCTCTTTCTCTCTCTTTTTCTCTCTCTCCCTCCCCAAGGCAAAATTGCCACAGATGATTTTAAGCATATTGTTCAGTTCTAATTAGTGCTAAGGGATTAATTAAGTCTATAGAAAACTACTAGGGCTAATAGTCTCTAGGGTGTTAAGTTTCTTCTTTCAGGTCATTAGTTTCACATGTCATTTATATTGTAAAAGTAATAAATATGCAATATAAAAAGCAAAAAAGTTAAATAGAAAAGAATTAAACATAAAAATAAAATCTTCTTGTTTTCCTATATTCTTCCAAGTATTACATGCACAATTTGGTATATATTATTTCAACTTTGTTCAGTATAAGTTTTTTCACACATAATATGTATATATACACATACATTAAAAAAAATCATTATTCTATGTCACTTGATAATTATAACTAGCCTTCTGGTTTAACACTGTAAATTTGTATTTGGTTTCTTGTTTTGTATTTCTCCTACTGTTGCAGGCGCTTATTGCCTCTGCATTCAGCTATTGCCTGAACCTTATGTCTGCATTAGTGTACAGACAGGCCTTGAAGATATCCCAGGTTTTAGTAGTAATTAATATGTATTATATTAAGGCTAAAATGATCATTTTTTTTGGTTCTTCAATACCAATGAGAGTTGTGTTTACATCATACTTTAGCATATATATGTATATGTACATGCATATATAAATACATAGCATGTATATGTAATGTGTGTGTGTGTGTGTGTGTGCGTGCTCGTGTGTGCATGTGCATGTGCGTGTGCATGCACGTGCTGGACAGCCTGTATTAAGTATAGATGGCTGTCCTACTTATCAGGGTAGTAGTGGTTGCTGAATGTTGGGGTGGCCGTGACAATTTTAAAAGACAATAACATTGTCCTGACAACATTTTCAGAGTGAGTGCTTGCCTAGCATGCCCTGGATTCATAAACAGCCAAAGCCCAGCACCCTAATTCTGTAAGAAGTTGTACTGTAGGCAAAAGGCTTTTGAACAGAGTCCATCAATGTCGTAACTTTTTTCTTTTTGATTGAAAGCCTTCAATCCATTGTACAACTGACAACAACCTTGAACTTTTTCTTTAAAATTTTCTTACTAGTTTTATTTTATTATTTTATGCCTATTGTGTTTTGCCTGTATATATGTCTCTATATCATGTATGTGTGTGGTGCCTGAGGAGGACAGAAGAGGTAGGTGTCAAGTCCCCTAGAACTAGAGACCTTCAGATGATCATGGGCTGCCAAATGGGTGCTGGGAATTGAACCCAGGTCCTCTGCGAGAACCAGTGCTCTTAACCTCTGAACCGTCTCTCAGCCCCAGTCGTGAGCTCCTGAATGCTGAGGTTACCAGCATGTGTGTGCCACTACATCCAGTTCCTTATACTGTGCTAGTGATCCATCCCAACACCTTAGAGAGAATGCTAGGCAAGCACGCTACCCCTGAGCTACATCCCTAACCAGCCTGCAAACTTGTGTCATGTTGATATTTCAGCTTCCTCCCGTGAGCTACCAGTGCTCTTAGTATAAAATAATGAATTCTTTCAGTTTCCCGTGTCCAGGGCCATCAGAGAGTCGCCCTCTGTGGTCACCATGATGGACACATGACGTGTAGGCCCTTGTGCAGGCACTCCTCTCTGCTCTCACTGTTATAGGCAGGCTAGCCTTGAAGCCTCTGAAGGGCTGGGGTTACATGCACTCACCACCTTGCCTGGCTTTAAGAAAGCTGTAAGTGAGTGGTGAAAATGGAAAATGTGCCACATTTACTGTGTTAGCAAACGTGAGGATACGAGCTGTTGGGTGGCCAGGCTCATGCTCAGTAATATGCTGAAAAGGATCTTTTCTCTGAGCTGTAGGCTTCAACACTGACCTTAACATTTTCAGAAAAGCATGCTGGAAACAGTCTTGCTGTCATCCAGGCTTTGTTGGCGCATAGGGAGCAGTCAGGAAAGATACAGTGTACAGGGTCCTTGAAAGTTCAGAATAGAAAATGACCCATTGGCTTCACTTTAAGTCATCAGCCATATTATTAGTCTCTAGTAAGAGATCCGGACTGTCTTTTGAGGCTCTAAAGTCAAGAATGGATTTCTCTAGCTTTGGGAGCCCTAGGTGACATCTTCCAGTAGAAAACTATTATTTGGCATAGAAATTATTAATGATCTGTTATGAGCTGAAGCTCCTATGCTGGCTACTGCTTCCTCTTGCACTCTCATACAGTAGAGACATCATCTTTCTGTAAGCCTCATGAGTCAGCTGCTGTGGCTGTAAACTACTGCAGCTTTCTCAGCCCTTACAGAATTGAGAGCTGGCTTTGGTTTGAGGGCTTGTGGTGGCTGGTTTGATCTTCTGTCTAGACTGCTGGAGTTTCCTCCATCATTGAGAAGGCTGCTGTGCTTCTCATTCATGTGTTTCCTTGAGAAGCACTTTGCATTTCTGCCATTTTCTTCTCCATTTACAACCTGGCTCTTGTCATAAGTGGCCTTTCTTTTGGCTTATCTGAGTTCTGGTATGCATGTCTCATTAACTATGTCTTTTTTTTTTTTTTTTTTTTTTTTTTTTAAGTAGGTGATGTCCCAGCACTTGGGAGGCAGAGGCAGGCGGATTTCAGAGTTCGAGGCCAGCCTGGTCTATAGAGTGAGTTCTAGGACAGCCAGGGCTATACAGAGAAACCCTGTCTTGAAAAACAAAACAAAACAAAAAAACTAACAAAAACAAAAACAAAAAAACCCAAAAATAAAGTAGGTGATGTTGGACTCTTCCTTTGACTTGAACACTTGAGTCTTTTGTAGGAAGGTATTCATACACTGAGGTAAATACTGTTGTTTCAGAATAAGGAGACCTGGGAGAAGAGAAAAAGTGGAGAAATAACCAGCCAGTAGACTTAATGAACAACACACAGTTATCAATTACATTTGCCATCTTATATGGGCATGGTTTGTATCCTAAAACACTAGTGACATCAAAGATTCAGTGTTGGCTTAGCAGTTGCTAAGAGCACTTGCTGTTCTTGCAGAAGACCCAGGTTCAGTTTTCAGCACCCATGTGGTTCATCACAACCACCTGTAACTCTAAACAGCCTTTTCATGCACTGCACAAGGTGGTGCACATACATATATGTAGCCAGGCACAATCCTCATACACAGGAAATAAAAATAAATAAGTTTAAAAAACTGGTTACCAAGCTCAGATCACCAATAACGGATACAACAATAATGAGAAAGTTTGAAGTATCCTGGAAATTACTTCAGTGTGTCACAGACAGAAGTTAGCATACTCTGTTGAAGAAGTACTAACAGTATCCATGCCCAACACAGCTCTGTAGCAAACCTTGATGTGATAAACAATGCTGGGGTCAGTGAGATGGCTTAGCAAGGAAAGGTGCTTGCGGCCAAGCCAGATGACAGTCCCTGGGACCTACCCAGTGGTAGGAGAGACCAGTTCCTGCAGGTTGTCCTCTTGCCCTCCACAGGCACGTGTGCACCTGCACACACGTGTACCCTCCGACACATGTGTGCACCCTCCTGCACACATTGACTGTAAAAGAACAAGTATATGAAGGAAATGCAGTAGATATAAAACAGTGACATGAGATGTGTGTGCTTCCCATTCTGCCTGTAGTCCCTGTTTTTAACAGCAGTCACCACATGCTTCGATTTTTTTTCCTGAAACAATGCTTATGCTCTCTTTTAGTTTTGATTTGATTTGGTTTTTCGAGACTGGGTTTCTTGATGTGGCCCTGGCTGTTCGGAAACTCCATGTGTAGGCCAGGCTGGCCTTGAACTCAAGAGTTCCACTTGCCTGTGCCTCCCCTGGGCTGGGATTAAAGGTGTATGCTACTCCAAACTGTCTCTTAAGTCTTTTTAACTGCACACAATAATAGTCTGTTCCTTTAGCCTAAAACCCACTTGTGCACTTGAACAGACTCACATTAACTATAATATTCTTTCTGCTTCTGATTTTTCTTCTGTTTACTCAAGTTAGTTGATGAGAGATTTGTGGGATCTCCTGTAAGGGTATTTATGAATATGTCTTTCATCTGTCAGTTTAGCGGGCAGTGGTACTTAAAGGGAGATGTGTGAGTCTCCATGGTTACTGCATGCACACCTCAGAGGAGGTTTTATATTTTTAGATTTCTCAGCTCTTCCTAAGGAAACATCCCACTGATTTCTGGTACCCATTGTTGTCAGAGTTTTATATCCATCTAATTGATGTTAATCTGTCTTCTGTCCCTTGCTGCATTTAGAGGTGTCCTTTCAGGGTCTGGCTGTGTGGACTGTTGGCTGGCCCTTCTCTATGGGTTCTGTCCAGTTCTAGGCACATCTGTATGCTCTCTGGCCTTTGCCATTCCCTTCTCTTTCCAACAGGGTTTCCACCCTTCCCGCCACCCTGGTTAGCTCAGCAGTGACAGAATGAGAATGAGGAAATACAGGCTTCTGGCCCTTGGCTTAGTGCCGCTTCTGACGCAGGGACGCAGTATTAGGGTTGTTGAAATATTTCCCTAGCCCAGGCTGTGAGTTCTGAAAGAAGAAGAGTGATTTGAGAACTGGATATGAGGTGTCTGTGATGCTGTACTTGGCTTAGCTCTGGTCCCTGATGAGAACATATTTTGAAGGAATTCCCATGATTAAGGAAATTTTACTCTGCCCATTGAGGGTAATTTTTTCCAGAGCACAGGTGGCACCTGCATGGATGCCCAGCTTTGCCGTAAGTATTTCGTTTTTGAGCTGGCATTGGTTGTGATGGCTCTGCCTTTGGAGGTCACTGGAGTGTTTTTAGAACATTAAGCCCAAGGGCTGGAGAGACAGTTCAGTGGTTAAGAGTCCGCACTGTCTTCACCAGGCTGGGTTCAGTTCCCACTGCCCTCGGCAGGCTGCTCACATTGCCTGTAATTGCAGCTCAAGGCAAATTGACTGGGCTAGCCTTGGCATGCACCAGCACCCACATGCATACCTCCCTCCCCAAACACACATGAAGGAAAGTAAAATCACTCTGTAAGTTTCCACAGAACTTTAGTAATGGAGTATACCTATCTCAGCTGCTCATGTAACTCACTTTAGAACCATTACATTTTTAGTCTATTTTGTAATGAGATATGGAATTGAAGAAATGTGTATTAAACATAGTTTAGTGATTATAAAGAAAATACCCATATAGTTATAAGGCTGAGAAATCAATCATGGAGAAGACACCAGAGGTATCCCAGCACCTTAGTTTCCCGTTTCCTGGTTATACTACCGTTTTCTCTGTCCTCCCCACAGGCAACCACTACCCAACCACTAACCACCACCCTGCCTTATTTTTGGAGACAGGGTCTCATTATATAGCCCTGGCTGGCCTGCAACTCACTATATTCATCAGGCTGGTTTCAAACTCACAGAGACCCTCCTGCCCAGACCTCCTGAGTGCCGGGTTTAAAGACACGTTGCCATCATGCCTGGCTGCTAGCCTACCTTTTTTTGTACTTTTCTGTGTATTCCCAAGACAAGGTTTTTCTTCATAGCCCTGGCTATCCAGCTTCCTTTGTAGACCAGTCTAGTCTTGAACTCAGAGATCTGCCTGCCTCTGACTCCTAGTGCTGTGATTAAAGGCATGTGCCACCATGCCTGGCTTGCTTGCTTGCTTGCTTGCTTTTCACCACCCTAACCATTGAGGTAACTATTTCATTTTTCACAAAAAGATTTATTTGGGAGCTGAAGAGATGTCCCAGCACTTGCCACTCTTGCAGAAGACCCAGGTTCAGTTTCCAGTATGGCAGCTCACAGCCATGCATAACTCCAGTTCTAAGGGATTTGACATCCTCTTTCAAACTCCAAAGGCACCAGGCATGCCTGTGTTACACATACATGTACACAGGGAAAACACTTACATATAAGATAAAATTTTTAAAAATGTAAAGTTTTAGTTTATTATTTTAAATTATTTGTGTGTATGTCAGTGTGTGTAGGTGTATATGTGTGTATGCCAGTGTGTGTAGGTGTGTATGTGTGTGGGTATGTCAGTGTGTGGGTGTGTGTATGTCAGTGTTTGTGTGTGTGTGTGTGTATGTCAGTGTGTGGGTATCTGTGTGCATGTCAGTGTGTGTGTGTGTGTGTGTGTATGTCAGTGTGTGTGTGTGTATGTCAGTATATGTAGGTGTGTGTGTGTGGGTATGTGTATGTGGCAAGTGCCTGAGGAAGCCAGTGTCAGATCCCCTGAAGCTGGAACTATAGATACTTGGTGGTGCTGGGATTCAAATTTGTATCAGTGCTTTTAACAGCTAAGCCATCCTTCCAGCCCCTATTTCACTCTTCGTGGGCCCAAAGAGACAGTTGAGCCATTAAGTGTGCTAGTTGCCCTTCAAGAGGATCCGAATTTAATTTCCAGCACCTACGTGGTGGCATGTAGCTTCATTCCCAAGGGGTCTGATGCTCTCTTTTGACTTCTGTGGGCACATAGTACATAGGTATACATAAAGGCAAAACACCCATGCACATAGAATAAAAATTTTAGTTTTGTTACCTGTGAATGTGTCCTAAAAATAATATGACTTACTCTCTTCTTGGACTTTATAAACAAAATCACTCCATATTCTTCTTTTCTTTTCTTGTTTCTTTGGCTCGGTGTGTGTGAAGAGCTTGTTTCTAAGATGGGCTGCTCATCATCCCCAGTGTCTGGTGTCACATTATGTCATCCGTGCAGCCCTCAGTGTGTGACCATTTGTAACATACTGATCTTGCTGAGGAGGGGCTTCACCTCGGCAGAATCTCAGTCCTGGAAATAGTAAATGTGTCAGAAATTAATTCCATAAGCGTCTAACTTTCAGGAGTAGCTAGATAGAAAGGAATTTAATGGGTGTATTTCTTTTTTATTTATTTACTTATTTTTAAATACAAAGACTAAGTAAGTTCCCAAGTACACTGAGGTTTCAGATATGACTGGTCATTTCTTCAGAGAGGCCATTTGTGTGGTGGTTGTTTCAAAATAATTTTCGGTTATTTAGGGTGTCAGTGAGTGGAAACCTCAGAGTCCAATGGTGAACTCTGTCAGATGTCCAAGTCCTGATGTTGTGGGATCATCTGGCATACCTTCAGAGGTAGTGTAGCCATAGGTCCCTCAAACCCACACGGACCCTTTGCTTTGATCAGGTGTTCCCTATGTCAGTATTCCCAGTGCTTTAGTGTGTATTTGTTGTGATCCCCTTAGTAAAATTTGCCCAAATAGAAACTTTATATATGTCTTAGTCAGTATATTTCATATCCCAGTAGAAATATTTTTGGTTTAAGGAGAATTTAGTTGTGAATAGTTCAAATGGGCTGTTCCTTTTAACTAGATAACTCTTTTTCTTTATCCATCTGACAGATACATTTTACAGGTATTTTATCTGCAACAAACCTTTGATTCACTCTGTTCCCTGACAGTGTACTTTTATTTTATGGTTAAGGTAAAAAGTTTGACTAATTAAATGCATATTGCAATGAACCCAGAGATGAATTTCCTGCATCTTGATGCATGTTGAGTTTTTCCTCTCAGATCTAATTCTAAGGAGCTTTGTGTCCTTCTTGCAATGTTTAAGCCCGTACCAGACTCCTTTTGAGTGCTTCCGAGAGTTATTGACCTCAGCCTTGGCTGTTACACACTTCTGTGTCCACTCATGAGTACAGGAGTCCTACCTTCCTCATCCCTGTACTTGAGAGGTCTTCAGAGAGTTCTCAGGCTGCCTAGAGGCTTGTTTCTTTTGATTAGTTACACTTTTAATTTTCTTTCATGTTAGTGAGCAGCTCTGTGTGGTAATCAGGAATCAGTGGACTTCACTTACCCAGTTCTCATTCTTGCAGCTGCTATTCTTACAGGACAGGTGATCTCTCTAGCTTCGAGTGAGAGGTACTGGCCAAGCCGGTGCTGTGGTACACGTCTATACCCTACCCCTCTGGGGGACAGGAGCAGGGGGTCCCAAGTTGAAGGTTTTCCTTTGCTATGTGAGTTTCAGGATACCCAGGGCTATGTGAGATTCTGTTTTAGACGGGCAGATGGACAGTCAGACAAAAAGGTACTGGCCAGAAAAGCCAGAGTATTCAATACTCAGTGTGGGCACATCTGTATTAATAAGCGTGTTCATGGCATGACAGCATCTCCTTTCATATTTTTGTAGCAGTCACTTATGTCAAAGAGATGTTCATATGATGTTAAAAGTAGTTTATACGAGGGCTGGAGAGATGACACAGCACTGAGCATGCTTACTGTTCTTCCAGCAGACCTTGGTTGGGTTCCTAGCACCCATGTCAGGTGGCTCACAACCACAGCTGCCTAACTCCTTCTCCAGGGGACCTGCCTGTTTTCACATGCACAGGCTCACATGGAGACACATACACACAATTTCTTTATAAATGAAGTCTGTACTAGTGTTTAACTGCACATGCATAAGTCAGTATTCACAGGAAGACATTTTAATCATTTGTAGCACTTTTACAGTCTTACAAATTACACAACCCTTAGAATATTGGCATGTTTGTCCCCGTGTAAACTCTAATAAAGACTTAGATTTCCTTGACTGTACACAGACATTTTATAAATTGTATCTTGTTAGTTCATATTGGTTTCAAGTCATTTGCTGATGTAGATGACTGGTCTTTGTTGAAGCTTTATTCACCATTTTAATTTCCTGTGCCATTTAAAAAATGGTTTTGTTATATTTCATTTATTTATTTTTAATTTACTTATTGGCTTTTTGAGACAGGATTTTTCTGTGTAGACCAGGCTGGCCTTAAACTCAGATATCAAACTGCTTCTGCCTCCAAGTGCTGGGATTAAAAGCATACACCGCAATGACAAGCCCCCTTTTTCCCCTCTATATTTCATTTATAAATAGAATGTTTCAGGTTGATTTTATGTAGCTAATTATGATCAAATGGAAGAGGCTCTCCAGGCTCACTTTGTCTTCCTTTTAAACAACTCTCTCACCTGCCACCTGCAGAATTCCTTCTGTACTCTTGAAGGTGTTCTTTTTGGTTTGTAATCATCTTACAAGTGATAGTTTCTAAAATGAACACAGATATATTTCACTCCTTTAAAAAATTATAAAATTATCACATTTTTTTTTCTTTTCTTTTCTTTTTTTTTTTTTT
>NW_022196895.1:32441151-32448651 GCF_008632895.1 Mastomys coucha | reverse complement strand
AGAGAGAGAGAGGAAAAAGCTAGTAAACAAATAAGGGTTGGTAATTTGAATGGGAAAGTGAATGTGTGGAAAAGAAATGTACTTAGCCCTAACCAGCTGTTTTGAGTCAGGTTGTTTAAAAAAGCTAACCACACATGTGATTCCAGTACACCTGCATTTAATTTAAAAATTTGAACAATGTTTATTTTGTGTGCTTGTGTGTGTATGTGCTTGTGTGTGTGCGCATGCGTGTGAGAGCATGCACAGGCTACTGCTTGTGTTCATTTATGTGTGGTGGTCAGAAGGCAGCTTGACAGACCATGTAGTTCCTGGGGACCGAGTGCCAGGCTTAGCAGCAGGCTCTTGGCCTCACTGAGCCAGCTCCCTGGCCCATCCTGATTTTGGTTTTAAGCCACAGTGCTCACATGGAAAGCTGTGCCTGGGTTTGCCTCTGGAGCTCTGTTGTCCACTCTGCATGTTTGTGAAACTGTTGAAGGATCCTTAGAGGCCTTTCTTGTCCCTTGCTGTGGGTCACAGTTCTGGATTGTGTGAAAAACAAGCAGACTTTCTTATGCTTCTATTACTCTGCAGTTTTTCTTGATTTATCTGAGGTCTTTCTTGGGTTTTCATTTTCTCAGGTTACTACAGTCTCCTGAAATCCTTTTGTTGCATAATTCCTGCTTTGATCTGGGGTGAGAAATTGTCTGAATTTGACTACTTTTAACACTGGGGCCAAAAAATGGATTGTTTTCATTACAGATTCTTTTTTGGATGGAAGGCTTGGACCTGTCTGAGAGAAGTCTAGTTTTCACATGAAGCTGTGTGTGTGTGTGTGTGTGTGTGTGTGTGTGTGTGTGTGTGTGTGTTGGGATGCTGGGAATTGAATTTATAGCCTCACATATGCTAGGCAAGCACTCTGCCACTGAGCTACATTCTCAGCCCAGGGACTGTTAGTTTTCAGTCCTGACCTGCAAATACCTTTTTTGGCTTTCCCTTACTTGATCTCAGTCTAGAGCTGGCCGCGCCTGGGTGGCCAAGGGAAGCAGGTTCGCTCTTAGGTGGGTATGCAGAAGGTAAAGGCTGACTTGAGGTTAGCTCTGAGCTGAGTTATGTTCATGGGACGGCCCTGCAGGGAAGGAACTGCAGAAGGCTGTTCGCATCTCTTTAGGGGCCTTTAGCCTGCAGGCATGCTACCTTTTATCTGGAAATGCCCACTTCAAATTTTACTGAAGCTATCCTAGATATAAGGCACAGATCTTTGTTTGATGTATTTATTGCCATAGAGGCTCACTTTGTTGCCCAGGCTCAGCTGGAAAATCTCTGTCTCCCTGCCTCAGCCTCCCATGTTTTAGGATCTCCCACCCTTGTAGCAGAGTTCCTTATTTCATGCACTTAAAAGAACAACAACAAAACAAAACCAAGTCCTTTTCTCTCTATGCAATCACACATACACATTTTTCTTTTAAGATTCAAGGATATACTATGAAAAACTTGAGCTTTCGAATAACTTAGTTTACCTTGAAGATCTTAGCTTGTTGTCGATACTATTTGCCGTGATATACCCAGTATTAATACATGACCTTATGAACTCTTGGAGTAGGATGTAAAAGAATAAGAACTATAACTCTCACTGGGCAGTGGTGGTGCATGCCTTTAATCCCAGCACTTAGGAAGCAGAGGCAGGTGGATTTCTGAGTTCGAGACCAGCCTGGTCTACAGAGTGAGTTCCAGGACAGCCAAGGTTACACAGAGAAACCCTGTCTTGAAAAAACAAACAAACAAACAAAAAGAACAAAACAAACAAACAAAAAAGAACTATAACTCTCACTAATTGCTGTCTTGCGTAAATTACTGCTTCTTAGCCCAAATACACTTGTGTAAACTGTTACTGGAGTGGAGGTGAGAGTAAAGAAGTCTCCCACAGGAATGGAAATAGTTGGAAGTCAGATGCATATCAAAGTCTCATCTTTTAAAAAATTATATATATATGTATATACATATATACACACACACACACACACATATATCTATATATCTCCTTCCTTACTGATGAAGGTGAGGTTGAAGAGGGCAGCATTGTGTGCAGCAATAGTATGGTTTCTGATACCACTCCAGAGTTAGGTGTATAGGCAAAGGATATGATGGTCAGTCAGCAGAGCTAGACAGACCTTCTCAAACTCAAAAGGAAATGTGTGCTTTGCAGACGAGCCTCTTCTCCCATGTCAGCAGTTTCTCAAGACCATACCTAATGGAGTGGGATTAGGAAGAACAGCATGTCTTCCTTATAAACCACACCCACCACAGCCTCACTACTCAGTACTGGGTGGTGCACACTAGGTTATTGTTTATGTATGGTATAAGGCAGACACCTGCTCTTTATTGTTTGGTTGGTTCAGAGACAGGGTCTCACCGTGCAGCACTGAGTGTTCACTATCTAGACCAGGGTAGCCTTGAACTCACAGAGATCCACCTGTTTTTGCCTCCTGAGTGATGGGATTAGAGGTGTGTGCCAGTACATACCAGCTTCCCTCACACCTACTTACTGATCCTGCATATCAACATCAAAAGTTTATTAATTTTTTTTTAAGTTGGAAAAGAATCAAGATACACAGATACGCAAAATCTAACCAACATCAGGGACTACGGATGTAACTCAGTTCTGTTTGGTCAGCAGTGCCATAGATCCCAACACTCGAGGAAAGTCAGAAACTTAAAGTCTGTCTTGGCTAAATAGTACTTTTTGAGGCAAGCATGGATTATGTGAGACCCTGTCTCAACAAGCAGACCTGTAGTCACCACTCAGAAATAAAAATGAAACTTGCTTTTTCTTCTTAGGCAGTGCTGGAGAATGGACCCTGGCCCTTTTGCACACCAGGCAAGCCCTCTGCCACTGAGCCACACCCCAGCCTCAGCATTTCCGATTGTACATTGAGTACTCTGGAGGCAGAGGTAGACAGATATTTTTGAGTTGGAGTCCAGCCTGATCTACATAGTGAATTCTAGGCCAACCAGGGCTACATAGTGAAACAAAATGACTTAAAAAATCCAAACAAGCCCCCTTCATACACAGAAGCCTACACTGCCACCAGAACACAACAGTACTGATGAGATTGGAGTCTCCTTGTATTTTTGCCAAGAAGCAGCTACTGTCAAGAGTGCTGGCTGCTTTCGTGGCATATGTGCATGAAGGATGACACGCAGCACTCACATATTTTAACAACTTGGCTTCTTTTCGCTCAATAGCAGGTTTCACAGTGTTAGCTACTACATAAATAGATGTAGTTTGTTGATTCTACACTGTTGTAGAAAAGTCCACAAGAAGAAGTAATTCTCTGTATTTTATTGAACAATTGAGAATTGATATCATAGTTTATCCCATATAAATGTGGCAATGAGGCTTTAAGACTCCTCCAAGAAGCGTGCACTCCTGGGCCAGGAGGACTGGCTGCTGGGCATGAGGATGTACATGTGATATCTGCTACTCTGATTTCTTTTCTTTTCTTTTAAAGGTTTATTTATTTTATGTATATGAGTACACCATTGCTGTCTTCAGACATACCAGAAGAGGGCGTTGGATTCCATTACAGATGGTTGTGAGCCACCATGTGGTTGCTAGGATTTGAACTCATGATCTCTGGAAGAGCAGTCAGTGCTCTTAACCGCTGAGCCATTTCTCTAGCCCTAAGTTTTTTTTTTTTTTTTTTTTCTGGGACAGGGTTTCTCTGTGTAGCCTTCGCTGTCCTGGAACTCACTCTGTAGATCAGGCTGGCCTTGAACTCAGAAATCTGCCTGCCTCTGCCTCCCAAGTGCCAGAATTAAAGGCATGTGCCACCACTGCCCTTGCCACTCTGATTTCTTAGTAGCCATGGACAGTAGAGAAAACCATCTCGTGAATTAGTGTCTTTTGTTCATAGTTTGGAAATAAAGATTACCTATGCTTTGCAGGGCTAGAATCATTCAGAGAAAAACAAGGAAACAGGGGTACCCGAGTAGGAACCCAGGGTTCTGGGCTGTAGACCTCAGCTCACACTGTTACTCACTTTAGCTCTGAAGAAATGAAATTCTTTCAAATACTTATCTACTTGGTTCTTTCCCACTGTGTGGGTTCCAGAGATCTTTAGTCACAGGTTTCTTTCTTTACTGAGTTTTCTACCAGCTCAAGATCCAGGAATTCTTGAATGGAATGCTTGAATTTTCTAGAATTTTTGATCTTTTTATAAAATGGTAATTGTCTTGAAACATCAGCTCTCAGTAGAGATTGTGCATGGTTTCTATGTGGCCTAGTACCTAGGGGTTGAAGAAAGGGCAAAAATGGAACCACCCCTTGAATCATGTTTGCATAGAGAATTGTGCCAAGAGCTCTTTTATTACTCCAAGTCATTATAAATTTAATTGGTATTATGTCAGTACTTAGATCAGAGCTAATAGCCTATGAAACTCCACTCTGTTTGTACCAGTTCCATGGTAGCATGGATGGGTGTGGAGGTGGGGACAAATAACAACTATGACGTTTGGTCCATTGAGTAGTTTCATCATGGTCTGAACTCTGCATCCATCACCCTGGATGGCGAAGGTGGTGATATGGACCTGATCTCATCAGAGCACTTGGCTGTGAACAAGGTCCTGCTTGCTTGTCTCGCCTGGCAACTTAGCTTAGAGACAGAGCAGTGTTTCCTGGGATGATGCTGACAGGTAGAGCTGTGAGCTTCCTCCTTTCCATCTGAAGCAACAGCCAGGGGTTTTGGAAAGCTTCATAAATAGCCCTTTGATATCGGAGTGGATTTGTAGCCTCCACTTCTGCCCTCTGTTGACCCACACAGCCCAGCCAGGCGGTGCCTGTGACTCATGCATGTGTGCTTGCCGTGGCTTTGAGCTTGTTTTCACCGTCTCCAGGTCCGTTTATGGGTTTCCGGTTGCCGTATCTCTATTTTTTCAGTTGTATAAATACGTTAGCTCCATTGGAGAGTAGTAGTGTGGTCACACAGCCTTTGATGGTTCGTTGGCTCTCTGAGTTCCGTATTAACTCCGAGTGCTCAGTACTTCTGTTTAGAGCGTTAAGATACTTTTCAGAAATCAGCGTGTCAGTCTGTCTTCCCCTGGCCAGTCTGTGTATGAATTACTTAAGTTTCTGGGTGGGCTTCGGGTCAGTTGGGGTACAACTGGGGAATAATCAGCTAGCAACATCCTGTCTGTTTTCAGACAGAGGCTGCAGCGTACAGCTTTACCAGTGTGGCATTGCATCAGCTTGAGGGTAGTTTTTGTAGTTGAGTTAAAATGCACTTAACATAAAACTGTTGTGTAACCATCACTACTGTACCCCCAAGAATACTCGTCACCCCAGAAGAGCACATCTTGCTCCCCTGTGACCTTTCCCCCAGTTCCATCTCCACACGGCCGCTTGGTCTCTTTTCTGACTCTAGATTGCTTGTTTTTTTAATTTCACCACACTTTTCTTTATTCATTGATGTGCACATGCACATGTGTATTCTGTGTGTGCACTCATGCCATGCCATCTCTGTGGAGTCAGAGGACAGCTTTTGGGAGTTTGTGGTGGGCTTGGTGCCAGCCACCTTTACCTGCTGAGTCATCTCCGTGGCCCTGGACAGATTGTTTTTGATTTTTGTGGAATGCGGCTTTTGGGGTTAGCGTAATTGAGGTCAGGGATAATTTGCCAGTCTACCCTTCCACCCCGTGAGCCTGGGGACTGAGCAGAGAACACCTGGTTTGGCTACCTGTTGGTGCAGTTACCCTTAGAGCCACCTTGCCAGCCTTTTAAATTGTTTTTTAAAATTGCTCTTTTGTTGTTGAATTGTAAGAAAACTGCAGTTCTTCTTTTAGTTGCTGGGGGTGGGGCTGCCCCCCCCCAGCCTGACCACAAGTCCACATACCTGCATGAATGAGTCCTACCCCCAACTGAGCTGAGTCAGTCACACCCCCACTTCTAAGAATGTGAGGTGTTGGCTTTTGCTTCCTCTTGCTGCTCTGGCACACCCTAGTCCCCGTCTCTGCTTGACTGGACCTTTGGTCCAAACGCGTGATTTCTGGTTCCTTCTAAGACCTGAAGGCAGGAACTCGCTGGCTTTCTTATTGCTGCTAGAGTTTGATAGTCCCTCAGTCATTCTTACTGGGACCACTGTTTTCTTTATAAAAAACTTTACAACAATTTGTGTGTGCGTGTGTGTGTGTGTGTGTGTGTGTGTGTGTGTGTGCGCGCGCGCCTTTTTATGTGTATGCCATGTATGTGAGGTGCCCAGGGAGAAGAGAAAAGGGTGTCCGATCCTGTGCAGCTGGGGTCACAGGTGGTTGTGAGTCACCAGAGAGTGTGGGTTCTGGGGGCTGAACGGAGTCTTCTAGAGCAAAGCACTCTTAACTGCTGGGCCCATGAGCCTTCTTAATCCTGGAAAAATAGAAGTGATATCTATTAAGAACATGCTTGATTTAGTAAAATGGCAGGTCTGCATTTTCCTTATGACCTGCAGGTGCTCCTGTTTGTCTCCTGTGAAGGGACTTGATTGTGGTGTGCTAGCTGAGAAGGCAAGTGCTGAGCTCTCTGGGGTTTCCATGAGGTCTCAGCGGTTCTCTGCTGCCTTTTGCTGATCTCCTAGTACTTACTGGGATTCCCAGCCTTGGCCTGCCTTGTATGGTCTCCGAGGACACTCTTTCCTGAACAAAGCTTTTCAGCCTCTCAGCTTGGCTAGGTGAAATTATGGCCATGCCTCTGAGCAGGCTGGGCTGGGGCTCTTACAAGGCCCAGTGTCTCACTGGAAAGAGCTTGACACTTAAAGTATTACCTAATTTCTTTCATGAAACTTTGGGGTCAGTCCTCAGGGTAGAAGATATCCTAGAAGCTGGATATCGCACCCCTCCCTTCCCACACCACCCACCCACCCACCCACCTTCTCCTTTTGTTCTGTTTTGTTTTTCTTAGGGTCTTGATATGAGGCCCTCGTCAGCCTGACTTTCTAGCTTTCTGCCACAACCTTCCTTGTGTGTGTGTGTGTGTGTGTGTGTGTGTGTGTGTGTGTGTGTATGTGTGTGTGTGCATCCTCCTCTCAGACACCACCAGTGCCATAGTTGCTGCTCCTGTCTGAGCACATCTAGTGATTTCTGGTTGGTCTTGTCTCCTTCCCTAAGCCTTTTTTTCCTTTTCCTCTTGCTTTTTTTTTTTTTTTTCCCTCTTTAGCCTGTTAGTTCCTTGTCTTCCTCCAGTCATAAAATGTTGAATTTCTTTAAGGCTAAATCCTCCATATTCTAAGAATTTCATCCTTTTTTGTGACCTCAGGGGCTATTCATGAACTTTATTATTTTAACTTTGATTGTATTTTTCTATTTGTGCTGGGTGGTGTGCATCTGCCCCCAAGTGCGGAGCTCGAAGACTCTGCCACGGAGTGTGGGGCTGTTTGCAGGAGTGGGTTCTTTCCTGTATCATGTGAGTCCTGGGGATCAAACCTAGATGGTCATGATGGCAGTCACCCTTACCTGCTCAACCATCCTGCTGCCTGTATGAGAGAAGGGGGGGGG
>NW_022196895.1:32421829-32440775 GCF_008632895.1 Mastomys coucha | reverse complement strand
GAGGGAGGGATGGAGAGGGGGGATTTCTCATCTTTTGGTGGTACTGGGAACTGAACTCAGGCAAGTGCTGTGCACTGAACTTGTCAACCTCCCAAGTTATCCAGGTTATACTCCCCAACTTTCTAGTTTGTGTTTTTTTCAAGATAGGCTCTCACTATGTATCTCTGCCTAGCCTGGAACTCAGTCTGTAGCCCAGGCTGGCTTCAAACTCAGGTTCTCTTGTGTCTGCCTACTCAATGCTGGGATTAAAGGTATGCATTACTCTTTGCTTTGTTTGTTCGTGTGGGTGCACATGCATGTTCAGGTGCTTGTGTGCATGCACATGTGTGTGTGGAGGCCAGAAGTCAACCTTCATATTTTGTCATTCATATTTTGAGGCAGGGTCTCTCATGGGTCTGGAGCTCACCTACCACCTAGTGGACTGAGTTGGATGGCCTGTAAATAAGGACCCACCACCCTCTCTGCCTCCCCAGTTCCACCCCAAGTAGTTTACTAGCTGAGCTGTCTCCCCAACCCTAAAAATGACATCTTTAGCCTAGCTCTCCTTCATGACTTCAGATCAGTCTAGTTTCATCTCCCATCATCCTGGGTATGTCATAGGCATCTTATACATAGTGAAAATAAAATTCATAATCCTTCTTTCCAGTCTTGGTCCTGACCCTGGAGTCCTCAGCTCAGTACAGGGTAACAGCAGCCAGCCAGCATGCAGGTCCAAGCTGGGTGTGTTGGCTGGGAAAGCATTTCTGTCTGGTCTTCCCCCTG
Organism: Mastomys coucha; assembly: GCF_008632895.1. NCBI lineage: Eukaryota > Metazoa > Chordata > Mammalia > Rodentia > Muridae > Mastomys > Mastomys coucha. The sequence goes on along the minus strand of NW_022196895.1, from coordinate 32,440,013 downwards.
ACGTCTGGTCCTAGTGCAGGTTATGGTGAGGGGCTTGGGGAGGTTCTGCAGTTGCTCTTTCTTCTAGTATTTGTTAAATTCCTCTACTTTTCTTTACGTGTTCACTGTTCACCATCACCATTAAGGTGCTGTCTTTTGTTTTATTTTTGCTTTTTTTGTTTGTTTGTTTTGGAGGCAGGGTTTCTCTGTGTAGCCCTGGCTATCCTGGAACTTACTCTGTAGACCAGGCTGGCTTTGAACTCAAAGATCCAACTGCCTCCACCTCCCCAATTGTTGGGATTAAAGGTGCCCAGATGTTTTTTGTTTTTTGTTTTTGTTTGTTAAAACTATTGCAACAACCTCTAACACAGTGGTTCTCAACCTGTGAGTCGAGACCCCATCCACAGGGGTAACTAACCTTAGACCATCAGAAAACACAGATACTATATTATGATTCATAACAGTAGCAAAATTAGTTATGAATTAGCAACAAAAATAATTTTATGGTTGGAGGGCCACCACAACATGAGAAACTGTATAAAGGGTCACAGCATTAGAAAGTTTGAAAGTCACTGCTCTAATAGATTTTCAACACTTAACATGTGTGTTCTATAATACTGTACTTAATAACATCTCTAAATTGCAGATCTCAGACAACTGTATTTGTACATCACAGGCAACTGGACCAGATGCTTAGCCATGATAGCAGGTGTCCGGGACTCACTTGGCCTCTGGGGATAAAGTGGCCTGTCTTGAGCATGCCATTATCTGGTCATAACTCATAGTCCCTTCTCTGAGAAGCTGAGTTTTCATTTTGGGCTTTAAAGAGAGGAGGGGCTGTACTTAGAATTTAAAACCTAGTGGCCTCACAATAAATACTAAGACTTTGGTGGCTTAAGACCCTGTATAAGACCCTTAAGACCCTGTGGCTGGGTATGATTATGGGCACCTTTTATCCTAGTACTCTGGAGGCAGAGGTAAGAAGATCTGAATTTGAGGCTAGCTTGTGCTGCATAGTGAGTTCCAGGACAGCTAGGCATATGTAGTTAGACCTTGTATCAAAAAACCATACCAAAACAAAACAAAAACAAAAAAGAAGGCCCTGTGTAATCTGACTGACTCTCACTTGCCCGCCATTGAATAAGAGTGGCCCCTATAGGCTCATGTATTTGAACGCTTAGTCATCAGAAAGTCTTGCTATTTGAGAAGGATTTGGAGGTGTGGCCTTGTTGGAGGAGGGGTATCATTGGAGGTGTGCTTTGCAGTTTTAAAAGCCCACATGAGGCCAAGTATGTCTCTCATCCCCTTTAAAAACATCTTTAAAAGTGCTGGGTGCAGTTCTTGTGCGAGGGGTGGAGTGTTTACCAAGTCAGACAAGCTGTGCCAGAGCCTGTCCTCTTGTGATCACAACAAAGCAAGCAAGAGGTGGCAGTGGGGGTGTCATGTTTTAGACTTCCTTGGAGCTGCCTTTAGTTGAATATTTAGGAAAGGAGTCTTCTTTGTTTTAATTATTTCATTTTTTAAGACAGATCTCACCATAGCTCTGGCTGACCTGGAACTTGCTAGGTAAACCAGCCTGGCCTTGAACTCATCTGGCCTCCATCTGCTTGCCTCTGCCTCCTAAGTGCTGGGATTAAAGGCATGAGCCATCACACTTGGCTGCTATGTAGTTTTTATAATTTTAAAAATTAAGCAAATGGGTGAGTGCCATTTACTGGACACAGACAGCCTGAAGAGAATAAGTATAAAATCACCTTTGTTGTAAGCATGCTGACCTGTTTAAAAAACAACAAAGTGAAACTGTCTCCAGGCATAATAAAATATTTATATGTCTGAGACTCTGAGAATGGCAAGGGAGCTGATCAGTATGAGGAGTTCAGGGTGGCTGCTGGAACTAGCAGGCAGTGGAGGAGGGTTAGCTGGAGAGGCAGTCCTATAGGAGGGAATGTATGGTGACTGAGAGCTAAGAGGAGGTACCTCAAGAATTATGGTGGATGCTGGTGAGGGACTGAAGTAAATCCTGGAGAAGCCCCGGCACTTGGGCAGCAGGGCTTGCAGGCCTGAACCATAGTTGTAGGTCCTATGGAAGCAGAATTGGAGAGGGCTGAGGAGCAAGCGGGAGGTGAAGGCAGCCGCTGAAACAGTTGGCTAAGAGTGTTGTAGCTGTTGGAGGTGCTCCATTCTAAAATGCCAGTGCTTTGGGATCCTGAAGCAGGAGGATCACTGTGAGTTCCAAATGCCCAGGTAATTCTCCTGTCCCTGTATGAGTGCCAGGGTTGTAGATTCAAGCCCATCTCTTTTTTTGTTGGGTCCTGGGAATTGAGCTCAGGCTGTCAGCTTGTGTGGCAAGTGCTTCTCCCTATTTCGCCATGTTGGTGGGCCAGAGGAAATGTTTTTCAGTATTTCATTTTAATGATTTTGTTCGCCAAGATGGATCTTAAATAGCTTAGGAAGAAAGAGACGGTAGCTGGGGCAGGGGTTTCTGGGAAGGCATGCAGTGATATGCTCACTGCTTAAGTAGGTGGCTGGTTTTGATTCCTAGAGAAACACGGGGACACTGTCCATTCTAACAGTGGGGAAGACAGTCACACGACAGGGTACTTCAGTTCAGCAGCAGAAAGCAGAGTAATTATTACATTTCCCCCCAATGGTGAGCTGAGAGAGAATGGAATATAGTTTGAAAATCAGAGACAAAAAGTGTGAACTTGTTTTGGAGTGTGGACAGGTGGACGTAGTAAGGCTTTAATAGGGTTGCTGTCCACAGAGCATCTTTTGAGGGTCATAGTCTGTGGGGAGTTCCAGCAGTTCCTAGCCACTATAGGCATGTATAGGTTTAATATAGACTGGCATTTTGCCAGATAAGTACAACGGGGACGAGGGTAAAGGAGAAAAGTGTGTGCATGGAAAATAATATTGTTGTTTTTAAAGAAAATTTAAAATCCTTTGCTGGTCTGGATAGGTAGGAAAGGGGAACGATGGCTCTCTGGGCATGGTGGAGTGTAGTGTCAGACACCAGTGGTCTAGAAGTCCTCGAGGTTGTGGTGAGCGGGCTGTCTGGAGCAGGCACAGGTGCTGTAGCTGTGTGATCTAGTGGACAGCCTGAGCTAGGTGGCTGGTGGGGAACGGAAGGAGCATGGGGTAATGTCAGTGGGCTGTTGTCTGCTCTCTACTTTAAGTCACCTGATGATGCAGCCTCTGTGGGCAGCAAGGCAGAGAGCCCCAGGGAATGAGGGCTCGCCCGGGCAGTTGGAAGTGGGGCGCTGAGAATGTCAGACACCACAGTTGCTGAATAGGCAAAGCTGTTCTGCGAGCAAGTGAATGAATGGAAAAAGGAGTGAATGGAGACTGCCATGTCTGTCAGCTCTCACTGAATCTCTACCACTCAGGAGAGAGGTTGGCAAATGACAGCTGCTGAAGGGCTGGCCTGTGTGTGTCCCTAAAGGCCAGCTGTGCCTGTTACTTAGATCACACCACTGGTCCACACGTTGTCGATGGCTTTTGTGCTGCAGTTGCAGACAACCCCATAAAACCTACTGTCTGGCACTGTAGAGGAAAAATGTACTGTTCCTGATTTGGACAGTGGCTCTCACACCTCAGCAGGTTTTGGAATCACTGGATGGCTGTAAAAACACTGATTACTGGACTTGACCCCAGAGTTTCTGATTCAGTGAGCTTTGGTTGGGGGGCATCTCTGACAGCTCCCTGCTGATGCGTGCTTCTGGGATGGGAACCACAGGAGAAGCACTGCCCTTCAGAGCTCTTCTCCCCTGACTTTTTGCTAACTCAAATGTCCCAGCCTGTTTCAGTGCTAGCCATACAACAGGATTTCTGGGTTTTTGTCTCTACTGGTGATAGTTCTTTGGATGAAGCTTGCTTATACCATTTGCTTTGGACACTTTGTCCCTACTGCCCCTGCACTCCTCTCTCCCATGGTATCTGAGAGCCTGGGCTTTTTTTCATACAGCTTAAATGGAAGCTGTCAGGGACGGTAGCTTTAGAGGTCACATAGCCTCAGGGAGACTGAGGGGCTAGCCAGTGGTTTGGAAGAAGAAAGGTGCTAGGCCAGTGTGGCACTTTGTTATAGTGGATTGGATTGAACAGGGAGCAGGGGATCCAGCCGGCTTGGTGTATGACCTCCATACGGGAGCAGTGTCAGCTTCTCCACAGGAAAACCACACTGTGTCTGCTTACTGAACAAGTTATGGGCTCCTGTCCTTCAGCGTAACAGCTTCCAAAGGCATTCCTAACAGCTTCTAGAAGATGCAGGTACTGTGCCCTGCTGAGGCAGTTGCTTGATTGCTTTGAGCTTGTCCCTCAGTGCTGTAGCTATGCAGTCACCATGGATCCTGGCATCTTCAGTGGGAGTCACAGATGGTCAGTACCTGTTTCTCACATCAGACCCTGACTTCCTGCCTTTGTGCTGTTGTCTTTCTCGGTTCAGGTCATGGATGTCCTTGCTGTGTCAGAGATGCTCCCACCAGCTGCAGAGACCTTTCATTTTGCCTCCTGATGTCCTGCTCGTGCCTTCTGTCTGTTCCTTTTGCTTCCTCTTCCCCTTGCTTTCCACATTGGTTTCCTGTCTGCCAAGATATACCATACCCCCTTACCTTTAGCATGTCTTGGCTTTTCCCAGCTTCATTGTGGTGGGCAGCTGCCACCCTCTGACCAGCTGCACGTCTAAAGACTGAGAGAAGTCAAGAATCTGTGGCTGTGTTGGTGTGTGCATGTTTGTGCATATATACCAATGTGTGTGAGTGTGGGTGGAGGCCAGAAGTCAACATTGGGTATCTTCATTAGTTGCTCTCCACCTTATCCTTTGATGCAGGGTCTCTCAGTGAACCTGGAACTTGTTGATTTGCCTGACTGACTGGCCAGGGGGATCAAGGGCTCGTCCTGCCTCTTACTCTCTACTGCATAGACCTTAGGCTTGTGTTGCTACAAGAAGTATGTGCTGACAATCCATACCATCAGCTGAGCCAGCTCTCCAACTTTTTTTAAATCATTATTTCTTCTTATTCTTCCTCCTCTTCCACTCTTCCCTTCTTCCTCTCCCATCCTTTTCTTCCTCCTTTTCATCTTTTAAATAACAGTCCTGTGCTAGGTTCATAGGCATAAGCCACCATGCTTGTTTCTTAGACTTTTAATCTGGAATGTCGAGGGACAGATGAGGAAAGAGTAGCCTTTGCCTTCAGTTTTCTGATTAGGAGGAAAACCTGAAGTTAGCAGATCCCTGGTTCACCACAGGAGAAAGTGTGCTGCCTGTGGATGCAGAAGAGTCTAAGGACAGTCCTGTCTCTTGCCCCAGCAGCTTGGATTGGAGGCACAGGGCTGGCTGGAGGCCTTGATCTACCACGTCTTGCCTCTCCCCTTATCTCCAGTCTATGTTTTACTTTAATGTTTAAGAGTCTGTGGCTGAGGGAAAATTGAGAGGCATAGAGAGGAGACATGTCAAAACCCTACAAGGTAGAGGATCAGAGAGAAGCAGATAGCTAGTATGGTACTGCACACATATTCCCAACACTGAGGCAGGGGGATTGTGAGTTCAGAGCCATCCTGGACTAAAAAAAACAAGCTACATGGTATTAGAAAGAAAAGAAAAGGAAAGAAAAAGAAAAAGTAAAAAAAAGAAAGAAAGAAAGAAAGAAAGAATGAAAGAAAGAGGGACTGGCGAGATGGCTCAGCGGGTAAGAGCACTGACTGCTCTTCTGAAGGTCCTGAGTTTGGATCCCAGCAACCACATGGTGGCTCACAACCACTCGTAATGAGATCAGATGCCCTCTTCTGGTGTGTCTGAAGACAGCTGCAGCAAATTACACCAGAGCGAGCGGGCTGGCAGAGGTCCTAAGTTCAACAGCAGCCACACACATGATGGTTCACGGCCATCTGTACAGCTACAGTGTACCCATACACATAAAATAAATAAAATAAATCTTTAAAAAAAAAAGAAAAAGAAAAGAAAGAAAGAAAGCCAGCCAGCCCCAAACTTCCTTTTTTATACCCCAAGGCACAACAAGCAGGAATGAAAAAAGTACAGATTTAGGAGAGAGTTCCTAAGAGAGAAAAACCTGGAGAGGGTCACAGGTGAATTACCCCAGGAGTCTAAGAGATTGTGTCCGGTCAAGAAAGCTCTGGGTACTTGAACCTTGTGCCTCTGATGAGACTGAAAAGCCAGTCTCAGTGTCTCCCACGTGGGCAGTAACTTCAGTAGTGGCACCTCCCTAGCTATGTTGAGCATCGCAGGAAGTCTCAGAAATTCTTAATCAAAAGGAGGTCCCACAAGAATGTCACTGCACCCAGAGCTCTGTGGTTTGATGGACCGAGAGAATTCCCTAGGGAAGGGTTGTGAGGAGAACTGTGTGTAAGGCAGGAGGCAGCTGCAGTCAGGACAGCACATGCCTTTCTCAGGACTGCTGTGGGAAAGTGGGTTCTGGGACCCCTGGAGCTTACAGGTGACCATTGTCTGTGTGTGGTCCTCAGAAGCAGAGCATCTTGCCAGATGGGGTAGTTTCCTACAGATCCCAGAGTCTAAACTGCGGGAACTTGTAAAGGTTTGCTTTATAGCTATAGCAGTTGACCCGATAAAGCCTAAGGGCCTGCTCTGTTGTGAGATCAAGGCTCTGGAGGTCTCTGTTGGCATCAGAGAGTTTTAGTTGTGAATCTATATATATCCAGGGGCAAAAGGGTAGAGGCCAAAGCCCAAACAGGAAAGCCATTGTGAAGCACAGTCACTCTCTGCCTTTGCTTCCTCTGGTGCATGCTCCCTATTTATGGAACTTGGGAGGGAAACAAAAGGGACCAGTAAGTGGACCAGTACTCCCAAGATGCTCTCCCAGTGTGCACCACTTCAACCAGCATGAGCTGCTGCGATGCGCTGGCCAGCCTACTCTAGGGCCCACTAGACATTTCCTTCTTAGATAAGGTGACACTTGAGAAAGGCCTGGAAGAGCTGGGTTTGGGAAATGATTAGGTCATGGGGGTAGGGTCCTTTGGATGGGATTAGTGCCCTTATAAGAGACCAAGGAGCTCATTTCCACACTTCAAGGAGGTACTGTGAGCCAGACAAAGCCAACCAGATACTTCATCTGCATCAGCTGAGGCCCTGGCCTGCAGAAGATTTATGTTTAAAAGCCACCTCTGCTATGCTGTTTGGCTTTAGCAGTCCACAGACTAAATAGCTTTAATGGAAAGCTAGTGGGGAGAAAGCTTTGAGTATAAAAGGAAGACCCCAGCCACAATGTTGAGGTCAGGAGAAGACAGTCACTTCAAAAGAGGCACTTCGTGAACGTTCTGGATATGTTCTGAGACTGAGCTAGCAAGGCATGACAGACAGATGCATGGATGATGCAAACTGTCTTTGCCTAGACCCAGTGCAAGAATGGAGCTGCTGTTCAGAGAGGGTGGTCCTGACTTGTAATCCTTTTAGAAGTAACTACAGAGAGTCAAGGGAGAAGAGGTTAGCTAAATCTTGGTTCCTTCATTTTCTTTATCCTCTGTGATGGTTTTTGTTTACATTTTTGGTTGGGTTGGTTTTCTCACAGTTGTTTTTGAGAGAAGTACGATCCCAGCATGAAAATGTTTAGAGACATTTGCCAATTGATGTGGCCAGAAGTATAGGACCCTTTAGATCCAGAAGAGCCTTTGGTATGAAGTGTTTACGGACACATCTCTTCTCATGTTCTGTGTTGATTTCTTAGCTATAGTCACTACAAATTCATACATTAAAAAAAAAAATCTTTCCCCAGTTCTTGGAGGCCAAGCGTCTGGAATGAAGGTAGAGTGGGACTGTGCTTCTTTTGAAGGTCTGCAGAAAGAACACTTGCTTGCTTAGCTCCTCAGCTTTCTTACGGACCAGTCACTCACGTCTCTGCTTAGAGCACACATGCCATTCTCTCTCTCTTTGTAACCTTTATATCACCTTCTTTCAAGGACATTAACTGGATTTAGAATTCTTAATGGGATCGAATCTTGGAGACTTCTGTTCCTGATTAAGAGTATTTTCAGGAGTAGCAGGGATTAGAACTTCAGGGCACATTTTGTGAGATAGTTTACCTCACAGCAGTTCTGGGCTGGATATCATTTAGGCTTAGTTATGCTTGATACTGAGACAGGAACTATTGAAATACTTAGAAAAACCCCATTATTGAGTTTTTTTTTTTTTTTTTTTTAAAGAATTGTCCACTATGTTTATTTAAAGATTTAAAGGGCTGGGTTTGATGGCACATACCTGTAATTCCAGCCCTTGCAAGACTTGCAAAGCAGGAGGATTGCTACAAGTTCAGAGCCAGCCTAGGCTATACATGGAGTAGCTCAGGTTACATAGGAAAATCCTGTCTCTAAAAATAAAAGCCAATCAGACAATGAGACTTAAAGATAAGCTAATTTATGCTATCTCTTTTCAAAATACTTTTACATACTGTATGCATGTGTGTGTTTTGTTTGCATGTATGTATGTATGTATGTATACTATATGTACCCCTGGTACCCAGGGACATCAAAAGAAGGTATTTGATCCCCTGGAACTAGAGTTATGGATGGTATTGAGTTATGATGTGGGTGCTAAGAACTGAACCTGGGTCCTTTGCAAAGAGCAGCCAGTGCTTATAACTGCTGAGCCAGCTCTTTAGCCCCTAGCCCGTTGCCTTTTTTTTTTTTTTTTTTAAACTTGAAGACTTTCGGTTACACTAGTATAAAATTCATGAAAGAGTGAAGGAAGGGGCTGGAGAGATGGCTCAGCGGTTAAGAGCACTGACTGCTCTTCCGAAGGTCCTGAGTTCAAGTCCCAGCAACCACATGGTGGCTCACAACCATCTGTAATGAGATCTGACGCCCTCTTCTGGTGTGTCTGAAGACAGCGACAGTGTCCTTTCATTTAATAAATAAATAAATCTTTAAAAAAAAAAAAAAGAGTGAAGGAAGAAATGCTATGGGATATTATATTGATGCTGAGGGTTACAATCTGCATTTGTTTGGAAACCTGGGCAGGATGAAGTGGCCCTTGCTGATGTTCTAAGTTTATGGTTTTGCCATCTACACCAGCAGTTTGTCAGACCAGAAGCAACAGACCCAGATCCCTGAGCACTAGCTACGGCTGGGAGAATCCTGCTTCCTCCACCTTCTCTGTCAGCACTTCTCACGAGGCTGGGTCCAAGGTGCCCAGGTGGCATGTGGCACTATGACTGCTCTCCTGTGTGGGCACATTCTTCAGTGATGAGCCAACAGTTACCAGTTTGTGCCTCTTAAACTCACAAGTAGACTCTATGGGCTGTTTATCAAAGGAAGTTCAGTCCCCAGTCTATCACAGTGATAGGCCATATCAGTGTTAGCAGTGTACTTAAGCAAAATTCCATAGCAACAGTACACAGTTTGGGCTGATGAATTGTCACAGTCCTGATGGCTTTTATGGCACTCCCGGTGTTGTAAGGAAGTGGGTGCAGGTTGGCAGATGGGAGATGAGTCAGGGTCTGAGCTTTTCCTGCCCAAGAGGAAATTTAATTGGAAGGTCAGGTTAGAGACTGGCTCACACAAGAGCTGGTAGAGATTTGTATCTTGCTTTTACAGAGTGGGCACTGGAATGCATGGTTTGACAGCTATCTGGCCATAGTGTGAGAAGTTTAAGGCAGAGACTTATAGACTAAACTTAGAGCTTTGGTGCAAATGGCCACCTTGTAGATAAGGCTCTTTCACTGTCCGTACCTTCACGTCCCAAGAAAGCAGGTCCGGAAGGTCTGACAGCAGGTTGTTATGCCTCTAGAAGCATAGTGACATGTGGCCCCCCAGCCCTCTGCTGTAGACTTTACCTGGGTCATATAGTTACTTCTGGTGAAATGTGGAAGACACTGGTGGCACCTGGATCTTCTGTAGCAGCCCCAGTCAGGTCCCTCTGTCATGTACCCTGGGAGTGGTTCCAAGTATTCTTTGAAGACGGGTACTATTCCTCTAATGGGCACTTTCCTGTCTGCTAAGAGGGAACACAGCCACAACTTTGTTCCCAGGGCAGGAGCCTGTGGTAAAGCCACCATGCTTTTGGGATGAGCACAGGACAAAAAATGTATATCCGTCATTTCCTTTGACTAATCACTGTGGTCCCAGCCCTGATGTGGCTTCTGAAAGTAGTTGTTTCTTTGTCGAGGTTGAGAGTTTTAGTTTAGGACAGAAGATGAACTTCCACAAGCCTGCTTTACCCATGTGTCAGTGTTCTGGATTGTGGCAGCAGCAGATTCATTAGAAAAGCAGATTGCACCCTGACTCATCTGCTCGAGTGAGATGTGCAGTTGACTGGGCTCACCTAACAGCGTGGTGCGTGCTGTCTGCTCTGTACACCAGAGGCTGTGGAAGTCTGGCTCAGATCATGGAAAACCCTCAGAGGAGACAGTCCATTGTGGGGCAGCAGCTTTGTCCTGGAATCTTCCGGCCTTCATCTGGTATAATGTCATGTACTTACTTTGGGGGAAAGTTGCTATGGCCTGCTCTCTGCAGGGCCTTTGTGCTCCCTATACCTGGCCAGGTCCTCCTGCTGCCTGGGCAGAATGCTGTGGACAGGTGAGCTTAACTGTCTCTTATTTGGTGGCATGTCTGGTATCACTGTCCAGGAAGGACATCAGAACCTGTGGCTGTAATGGCTACACGTGCTCACTTTGGTCCTAACCCTTCTTTCTCATATTACAGCAAAAAAAGTCCTACCTGGAGCGGAGCGTTAAGGAAGCTGAGGACAACATCCGAGAGATGCTGATGGCTCGGAGGGCGCAGTAGGAGCTGCTGGGAAACTTCTTCCCTTCTGATCTCTCCCATCCCATCAAGGCAGGGGCTGTGCAGGGTACTGCCCTCCCTCTGCCCAGCGGTCCCATCTCTCCATCACCCTGAGCCCCTCGGGTCCCAACTGAATGTCTGCCAACTCCCGCCCAGGACACTCTTCTTTCCTGGGGCAAGCCAGGAGCTCTCAACAGAGGGAAGACTGGAGGGCAGATGGAGAAAGCTGACCAAGCCTGTCACTAGGCATGTGGGTTAGACCAGGTTAGACCAATAAAAAGCTATGTCTTACTCTATGACATCTGCTTTTCTCCATCCAAGCTGAGAGAGGCAAGTGTCTTCCTCAGTGTGTGTCCCTTTTTTCCTCCCCTTTCTGTCCTTTGACAGGTGACTCATGGGCCTCTCTGTAGAGCATAGGAGGGAGAAGACAGACAAGTTGATAGGTGAGGTGAACAGAGCCACAGTTGGCTTCAGGGTTCCTTCCCTATTTTCTCCCCAGAATTCCAAAACAAAGTTCAGTAGCAAGCAGCTTCTCTGGGCTCCAGCTCCATCTGGCCATGGTGCACCCGTGGTCCTGTCTCCTAGCCCCCTGCACATGCTCAGGATAGCTCATTCACTGTGCAGCTTTCAGGAACTTTACTGCAGGTCAGTTAAGCACAACTGTTATTAAAAACTAGACATAAACTTAAGTATTTAGAACAGAAACTACTAGTAAGCACTCAGAACTGCTCCCTTCCTGTATCCCTGCACTCAGCCATTAGACACTCCTGAGATAGTTGCGGAGTGCAGCCAGGGTGTTGTCATTTGGAGGTAGGCTTTAACTGGGAGCACTGATCAGTGTGTAAAGATCTAAGATTGTTTCTCTTGAGACATGATCTTATCTAGCCAGGTTCAACTTTCACTTTCTGAGTGATGGAAGCACACCCCTCCTCCCCTTGAGCCCTGCCTTCCACTGCTGTTTTAAAGATGGACAGCAGGCAAGGCTGCCCTGGTGCTCTGTAGCCAAGGAGACTCTTGACAGCTTAGCGACACCCTGTGGCTGAATGTGAGAAGAACAGGTTGGTTAACTAGTTTAGGAGTGGGTGGGAGCAGGAAGAGCTTCTGTTTACTCTGTGATTCTGGACTCCTGGAGAACAGCCCTGGGCAGTCCACAGTTCCCAGGGCCTGAGCAAAAGCGACTCTGAACTGTGTTGGTAAATATGCCCACCTTAGCCTTCTTTGACACTGGGCCATGGACAGCAGTAAATATGCCCACTTGAGCCATCTTTGACATGGGGCCGTGGACAGCACTTTTAGGAGGTAGCCAGAGGAGAAGAAAAGGTCCTTTTTGTGAATGGACAGTAGGTATCACACGCTGACCTGCTCACTCTTACAAACCTCGGTGGGTAGAATATAACAGAACCTGGGAGATACAGAAGCACTGCCCCAAGGTGGGTTTGATTACCTGGAATAATTCAGACAGCCAGATTTTGGACAGATTTATTGAAACAGAAAGGGTGTGAGCAGAGAGATCTAGTGGTGTATCACATATTGCCATTACCTTGAGTGTATAATTTAAACATTATAAATATATATTTTATAACTAAGCCTTTGGCCAAAAAAAAGGTAAATTATTTAGCACATTTGTTAAAGATCAGTAAGAAATGAGTTTTGAACATTAAAAAGATCAAGTCACTGAACTATATAGCAGTAACCCTCACTAATCTAAAACTCCGTAGGACTGAAAGTAGAGGTGTCTGCGCAGAGCTAGCCACTTATAGCAATCGGAGGAGATGGGACCAGGCACACCTATCGGAGGTGGCACAGAGCCGCCAAGCAGAAGAGCTGGGCTTATCAGTGATCAGGTGAGCATGTCCCAGAGGCAGCAGCAACACAGAGCAGTCCAGCAGGCTGTGAGGCAGGTGGATGGGCCCAGGTCATCTCTTCTTTGGTCTTCCACCACATACACTGGAAAGAGAAGGGAGGGGAGTGTGAGACAGGTCTGGTCTACACCTAAGGCCTGCAGTTGCCTCTCAGGACCAGAGAGGAGTGACAGCAGTGGCGCTATGCAACCTGTCTTTCCCGTGCTTGCCCAGGATGCAGAGAGGAAGGCCGGCTTCTTCCCATCACTCAAGAGGACAACCTTCCTCCTCCTGGGAATGAATACTAGGGACACTAGAATGACCTAGCCAAGGCAGTGAAGTTGGTGACCCTTAAACAGCTGATGAGCCAGGAAGCACTGTCCCCCACACTACATAGGGGGGTGTGTGTGTAGTGAGGGGGCACTCCTGCAGATTCAGCTAAGTCAAGCAGAATTCAAATCTGTATTTTAAAGGAATGATTGGGAATTAAAACAAAAGAAAACAAAACAAAAAACCCCACCAAGTAGTGGTGGCACATGCCATTAATCCCAGCTCTCAGGAGGTAGAGGCAGGGGGATACCTGAGTCCCAGGACAGCCAAAGCCACACACAGACCAAACAACAGCATAACACCCTCCCCCCAAAACAAACACTTGAGTGATACTCAGTTGCAATTACACGGTAAAGCACAAGGGAGTGCAGACTGCTGGAGGCCTTCAGAATGGAGCTGCAAAGCTGAGCCTATACTCGGTGACACCGCAGTTTCTCTTCCCCTGGGGTGGGTTATATGGTGGGCAGGAGCTGCAGAGCTGAGCCTGCACTCGGTGACACCGCAGTTCCCCTGGGGTGGGTTATATGGTGGGCAGGAGTCGGCAGCTACTTCTTAAAGCTTAGAACCCTCATCAAATCCTTCAAACTTGCACAACACAGGAATTTGCGGATTTTACGAATTGGACCAGTTCTACAGGGGCCTTCAGCTCTAGTCTGTGTGTTCTATTTTTACACGTTGGCAGCTCTGGGGCTGGTGTAGGAGAGTATCCTGGCTTATTAGGGATCTGGCGCAGGTTTAACCCTAGACTACTCAATCTCCAGCTTTCAGCCATCGGGGAGGTTGCGCACCATGCCAAGACTTAGTAACAAGCCCACCACATTGTGTTATCCAGCCCTCAACCTCCCTGAGGGACAGGCACTGGGCACAGTCCTGCTTCCTCCTGAAACTTTCTCCCCAGTCCCGGGCACAGGGCCTTCCCTCCTGTGAGAACCAGTGGACCATGAGCTTGCTCAGCTGCATCAACACAAATACCAAGTCCTGCTTCCTTCACTGCCTCTCCAGATCAGCCAAGGTCATTGCTACCAGGTCTTATCTTACCAATTCCTGGAAACCTGGGGACCTACGGTCCTCCAGCTCATCCCTCCCAGACTGCTGACGGAGGGTGAAAGATGCCCAAGCCACCCATTTCCAGAAAACAGTCTTCCAAAAGCTTTTCTGACTTCCCCTCCCTGTCACAGATGATTGGAGGGATGGGGATGGGGACAAGATGGGGTCTGAAAGTCTCCTACCCATCTCTTGCTTTCAAGTTAACCAAAGAAGCAGTAACTGACCCTGAAGCAAGTCAGAAGGAAGGCCTTCTAGAGCTTCCTAGCATGGGCCTAGAGATAGTAAATCTTCCCACAGCATCTTCTAGACACCCACCTGCTCATGGCAGAAAGGCCTTGCATTTCCAGAGGGTATCTTCTTACTGACTCGCAAAGCCTGGCCTCTGCCTCAGGATTCTCTATCCACCTAGGAGCCTCACGGCTCTGTATTCTATGTTGCCACTGTCCCTGTCCCTCTATGAGGTAATCTGCCTTGAGAATTCTCACACTTTCCCACTGTCAAATCAGCCACATACTTTGTGCTCAGTGGGCATGTCCTGAATCTGAGCCGAGAGTACCAGTTGGTCATACAGCAGGTGCTGCAGCAGAGATAGCTCCAGCCAGGTGTTCTGTACCCAGGTCAGATGGACTGTCCTGGTAACTGCCTTTTATAGCTAAAGCAGAGAGTGTGTACTGCTGACTACCTGTGAAAACTATGCTAGTGCTGTGAGATTGTCCCTCCACACCCACCCTCTCAGTTTTTCTACTTTTCTTTTTAAAGAAGGAAAAGGAGTTGTATGGGAACAGGCTGGACCTGGCCTGGAAAGTGGTTCTGGCACTGTAGAGCCTGCTCAGTTTGAGATCCTTCTTGGAGATCAAGTGCCCCCCTGTGGCCAGACTTGAGACAGAGGCTCTATTCTAGGTCTTGTGGTACACAGGACTTTAAAAACCGGCTTCCATTCATTTCAATCAAAAGACTAACCTCATTCATTCACTAAGGTCACAGATTATTCTGTTTAACCATTAGTAGGGGCCTCTGTATTGGTGGTCCCAGGCAAAAGGGTCTGTGAGGCTCTAGTCCCAGTGATTAGGCTAGGGCAACATCAGATCTGTAGGCTCCTTTGTTGCTTTGCCTCTTTTGATGGAGCCATCCTTCCACCTTGAACCAGCTGTCAGTCTTCTTGGCTCCACCCAGCCTGGTGTAGAGTCTTCAGAAGGTCAAGGACCTAGAACTTTGCCACTCGGGTATAAATATAAGAGTTGGTGGTGGGGTAGGAGCGCACAGGGACCCAAGGCCTAGTGTAGGTCAGCATGGCCCCAGAGGCCTTGGGTGCAGAGCAGTTTGGGAGGACTCAGATGGTTATAGGTAGGGCAGTTACCCACCTCTTGTCTTTATGCTAGGTGGGCCATGCCAGGAGGCGCACAGTCTCCTGTGACCAAGTGCCTATCCACCAATCCCTGGGGTCTTTCTCCAGGCCACCTTACTTTTCACACCCGAAGCCCCTTGGTTCCAGGGTAGTCTCCAACCTTGCAGGCTTCAATTACAAGGGCAGAGGTGAGTCACCAGAATGTGAGCGAAGGTTTCAGGTGATGTCAGCCTGACATCTGAAACCTTCACTTGCTCTACTCTGACCTTCTAAATGATTAATCAAAGCTCTGGTATGCTGGTAGAGTCTCCAAAGCCTTGTGCATGCTTGTGTACATCTGAACCGCCTGGCCTAAGCACAGAGGAGGAGAGGCAGGCAGTCTGCAGCACAGCGTTCTGCAAGGAGCAAGAACCTTCAGCAAGAAGACTGCGCCTTGAAGCGATGTTCCAGCCCAGAGGGGTTTGTCCTCGACTGTCAGGAGCATCCAGGCACAGTGCCCCACGAGGAGCCACCACCACATAAGGCATCTAGACAGACCAATGGCAGCTGACTAGCTTTCCTGAGATTACAGATGATGCCAGAATGCTTTTCAACCATGTAGACTAAGAGACAGGTAAAAGGAGAAGTCTTAAGTGTTATCATTCTAGAACCTCAAAACAGGATAGCTTGTACTCTTCATACGGGGAAGAGGAGGACATTCGGCAAGACAGGATAGCTTGTGCCCTTCATATGGGGAAGAGGGGGACATATGGCAAGAGGGGCTCTGCCTCTCCCCATGGAGAAGGATACCCATGCCAGTGACATTATTTACTGCCAGTACAAAGGTGTCCCATTGCTTAAGGCACCAAGCAAGTGTGTGAGGGAAGGTATTCGTGGCCACCAGGACTGCAGTGGGGTGGGCCCAACCCACTAGAGCTCAGCTCGTTGGGTTTCAATGTCTCCTCTAGATTCCAAAGGCTGAGGGTAGGAGACCTTTCCACATGCCTCTTCCCCTCCCACTGGACTGCCATGGGGCTGTCAGGACTTCACACAGCCTCAGCCAGGTTCCGTGACCACAGATACATTCGCCTGCTGAGTCTGGCTGTTCCCAGTCCCTGGGTCTTTCCCACTCTATGTCTCAAGCTGCCCTCAGAAGCCTCACTTCTAACCTCATGATCTCTTCTATGAAACTGAATCATGAGAAACGAGGCTTCCTAAAGTCTTACTCTCTCCCTACTTCAGGGTCCCAAGGTTCTCTGAGGCAGACCAGACAGAGCCGGGAAGCAGTTTCCTACTGGTTGGGACCCTTCTGACTGCCACCCACTGGCTTCCATGTTCATGGACTAGTGTGGGGAAGACAGAGAGGACAGGAATGGGTCCTGTCCCTAGTCTCTGACAAGTGCAGCTGAGAGGCCAAAGTAAACCAGGGAGTCCTGGGTCATCCAAGTGAGCCCCAAAGCAATCCTGCCAGGCCTTAGTCACAAGGTCAGCTGGCTAGTTAGCACTCTCCACTCCCAAGTCTGTGAGCTCAGCACTCAAAAGGCTCGATGGGGCACTGTCTCCAAACCCTAAACCACAGCTGGGTACATCTGTACAAGTAGCACTGGCCTAATACGTAGGTCGGCACTGCTTCCTCTAGCCAAGGGCAGGGACAAGATTGGTTAGAGTCTGAGGCAGCTGTGAACCTCCAAGCTAGAGATAGACGCAGGTGATCTGTAGAACTGAGATGGCCCTATTAAAGATTGCGTGTAAAGTCTGCTGAGACTATGTAGTTAGTTAAAGGCAGATCCTTACCTGTTCATTCCACCCTACTGCCACCTAGACCTGGGCTGTGCACATTAGGATGGCTCACCTCAGACAAGCAGTTCGGCTACAGTACAGGTGCCATGGGATATGCTGTTGTGAAGGGAGAAGCCGATCTCCTTCCTGTGCCTCTGGTTCCCCTTTGAAGCTAACGAAGGTCAGCATGTTGGTCAAGATCTGGCTCCTGCCCTGCTCCAGAAATGTGTTGTGAACTCAGAGCCCATCCTCTGATAAGAGCCCATACCTCACCAGTAGTCAACTGTGACAGCAAATTTCCTATATGCCTGCTGAGTGGGTCCCCTGCTGGCCCTTCAAGAGAGCTTGTTGAGCCTTTTCTCAGCTGCTCAACTCCTCGTTGTTTGTTTCTCTGAAATTAATGATGGTTATGCATGCATGTTCCAATTCCAATCCTGACTGCCACTGACACACTAACAACATGGAAGAAGTCACAGTTCTGATCTTACAAACCAGAAAGTAACACAGACAAAATACATTATGAACAAAATGAGGAGGTGAAGTGTTTGGTGGGACCGGTAGAATACCACAGGAACTAATAGGTGACATCCTATAGGAGAAATCAAGAAAATACAGGTTTTTTATTCTGGGTTTCTGAGGGAAGGGGCTTCCAGCAACCTGTATTAAGACATTTTTATAGTAAGTGTAGTTTCATGTTATTAAAGGGTGATAAAACAGTCTAGGCACAAGGTGAAGGGAGTGTGTGTGTTGGGGGAGGGGACACAGACAGATGACAAAAGATGTAGCAGGAAGATGCACACAGCTTCAGCTGATGGGATCCTGCAGGGACTGGAGAGGGTGACATACTCAGACAATTAGTTCCTTGGATGAAAGGAAGGAGAGCCTCACACAGACGCATAGCAAGGCAACGTCTTCCTGGGTGTGGCGTCTACAACCATCACTAACACAGATACTAAGTTCTGAGGTGGTAAACTGTCACACAACTGCGGTGGGGACCTGAGTTCCATCCCCCAGCATCCCTGTACAGAAGCCAAGTGTGATGGTTGTCCCTGTAATCCTAGCACTGGTGAGGTGAGACAGGACAATCTCTAGAGCTCACTGGCCAGCCAGTCTAACTGAACAAGTGAACTCTTGGTTC
>NW_022196895.1:32413835-32421819 GCF_008632895.1 Mastomys coucha | reverse complement strand
AAGGAAGGAAGGAAGAAGAAAGAAAGCAACAGCAGCAGCCACTACTGGCTTCTGGTCTCCACATATAATGTATGTGAACATCATCTTTAAAGGTCATTACAGAGTCGGGGTAAAGTGCCCCTAAAGCACTGTCCTCCTAACTATGAGCATGTGGAGGCCAGCCATTATCTATCCCTCTTCTGGTGCAACAGTGTGCGCATGGAGGTCAGAGGACGATTTGCAGGAGTTGGTTATTTTCTTCCACTGTATGGATCCTGGAAGTCAATCAAGCTCAAGCTATCGGGCTTGGCAGCAGGCACCTTTAGCTGGCTGAGCCTTCTCACTGGCCCCTCTACCTGATTTTTTGGAAGATAAGGTTCCATTGAACTTAAAGATCACTAACTGGCTGTCAAGCTCCTGGAATTCTCTAATCTCTGTCCTGCGCCTTGCTGGCGTTCCAGGCATTACATGTCTGCTTTTTACCTGAGTGCTGGAGAGCTAAACTCAGGCCTTTGTGCGTGCATGGCAAGCAGTATACTATCTCCTCAGCTTCATTTCTCCTTGTTTTTTAAAATCATGGTCTCTCACTGCACCTGAAGCTCAACAATTTGGTCCCCAGTGCTGGGATTGGATTACAAGTGTATGCCACCACACCCAGCTTTTTGGGTGTTGGAAATGAACTATAGTCCTTTAGGTTTGAATGAGAATGTAAGTTTTCCAGCAAGCCCTGGGGATGCAAGAGGGTAGAAGTTCCCAAGTGCTTACTATTCTCCAGTAAAGATGATGTTACACGGTAAGTGGGTGTTTAAATAGAGAAGTTAAGGAAGGACCCTTTGCTAGGAGTTAGGGGGTGATTGACAGGACTGAGCCGAGGTCCTGGACCTACTACTCTTCCATAGCAGGGGCCCGCAGATCAATTACAGGGCCTCTTTGAAAAGCCTCGGCTGGTCTACCGTGAATAGGATGAAGTTATGGAAACTATTGCCCAGGATGATGCTGAAGAAAAGGCAGTGTTAAGACAGGTCAAAGATGAAGGCTCTCAATATGAAGACATACAAAGTTTCCTCCCTGAGTTTCTCGAGCAACATTCACAGGGTCTTAAAATGTTGCACTGTTTGTGCTGACAGAGCTGTTGGAGAGTGGAGGGCCCTCCAGTTTAGCACAGGGCTGGCTGCCTTGCATGCAGATCTTGGCTTTGCAAATGGCAGCAAACATCATTGATATGGCCCTCACACAATGCCACACCTTGTGCACAAACTGCCTGAGGCCCTATCCAGATAAGCTTATAAAATGAAAGGCCAACATTTTGACTTAAGTGAAACAAAGAATTCATTTTGCTTTTGTATTTCTGAATTTTCCATGCCGTTGAAAGAAGGAAACAAGCCACAAAGAGAATCCTAAATGGCCGTTTCCTGCTGCAGACCTTGGCTAGCACTCTTGATATGCCCCAAGGGGAAGAGATCCTTAGCAAATAATGCTTTGCATTTAGTGAGACAGAAAACCAGATTCCTTTGATCCTGGGGCCAGCCTGAGGACTTATGGGAGGGGACAGGAGAGTAACAACTACTCAGTACCTTCTGGGCTCCAGCTGGCACTCAGAGCAGATTAGAGGAACTGTGAGTGGGAACCAGGAAGATGTTGCTGTGAGCATCAAAGGAGAAGGACTCTGAGTATGGGAGGCTCCAAACTTTGCTTGGGAAGACAATTTCTCTAGTGCTCCAGTCCCAGCATTGGGAACATTACAGCAGACGACAGAGACCAACGTCTCACATCACATATATATCCTAATGCAGGAATTTTGTTGTTTTTGAGACTGGTTTCTTTATGTAGCCCTAACTAGACTACCACTCAACTACTGAAACCAAACTGGCCTTAAACTCACAGAAGTCGGCCTGTCTCTCTTGGCTCTAATGCAGTTCTCAGAGACATAATTATGGATGTTCTGTTACTCAAAGCTGCTCATGTTTCCTGCACAGCAGTTCTGTGTCCTGATAAGTGTGAAGACTTGGAAGCAGGGAACGTCCTCATGAACCTCATGTGCTGCTCCACTTCAGCAGAACCCCATCATAGTGGGGGCTTTCGCTCCAGTCACCACAGACAGCAAGTGAAAGCAAGAACATATCTAACATTCAGAAGATCCTAGTGAGGATGATAGTTAGATACTTGTCAGGCTGGGGTCGCAGCCAGGGCTAAACAGTAAGACCCTGTCTCAAATAAGTAAGAAAATAAGACCGGGCTCCACAGTGATTTAGATCGAATGCAATTCCAATACAAATCATAAGACATATCATAGATAAAATTTATGGAAAGGCAAAAGAGCTGTGATATTTAAAACAAGATTCCCTATAAAGTACAGTAGTTGACAGTTAGCTGCACTCATGATTAGTGTCTGTCTCCTTAGATCTAGGGACTAGAACAGAGATAAGAGAAAAAGGCTAGCAGGAACATGGCTAGCTGGTTCACAGATATGTAGAGCAGGCCCTGAAAGAGGGTGATGTTTTCCATAAAGAATACTGAAAAGAACTGGGATGTAGAAAACAATCCTATATATATATATATATATATATATATATATATATATATATTACCTTTTTTCAAAATTTCCAATGGCTAAACATTTCCACTGGTTTATTTATTTATCTTTTTTTTATTAGATTTTTTTTTTTTTGAGAATAGCCTTGGCTGTCCTGGAACTCAGAGGGCATGTACATCACACCTGGCACTACCCCAGAACTAAAACATTTTATTTTAAAAATTAATCTAGAGCCAGGCAGTGTCACATGCCTTTAATCCCGGCACTTGTGAGGCAGAGGCAAGTGGATTTCTGAGTTCAAGGCCAGCCTGGTCTACAGAGTGAGTTCAGCTAGGGCTACACAGTGAAACCCTGTCTCGAAAAAAAAAAAATTTAAATGGATCATGATTTAAATATAAAATAGGAATGGTTGATGTTAAATTTATCTGTAAAAGAGAAAATCAATAACCTGGACTTTATCAAAATTAAAAGCTTTTACTATGTAATACAGTGTTAACAGGATAAAATGGTAGACACACCTATAATCCCAGCATTTGGGGGGTAGAGGCAGGGATGTCAGGAGCCCAAGGTTATCCTTGGTTCCATAACCAGTCCAAGCATAGTTGAAGCTACATGAAATTCTAATACATATACACAGGGGAAAAAACCCCAAGAGGCTGGGTTGGGTGATGATAGTTCAATAGTTAAAAGCTCTTGCTCTTGCAGAGGACCCAGTTCAGTTCACAGCACCCACATGGTGGCTCACAACCATCCATAACACCAGTTTCAGGAGACCTGAAGCTCTCTCTTCTGACCTCTGTGGGCACCAGGCATGCACACAGTTGCATATACAGACATGCAGGCAAAACAGTTACAATTAAGATAAATCTTTTAAAAAAATTTTTTTAAAGTTGGGCATGGTGGTGCACACTTTTAAACCCAGCATTAAATCCAACAAGCAGATCTCTGTGAGTTCGAAATCAGCCTATTCTACAGAGTAAGTCACAATACAGTCACTCAGGACTCTGTCTCTAAGAAAAGAAAAATACCTGAAAACAAGCAAACTGATAAACAGCAGATCTATGGTCACAGCAATACAGCCTAGGGCACTTGATTGGGTTCCTTTTCCAGTTAGACAATGAAAAGGAGCTGGCAGAGTAGAGAATTACCATACCATTTATATATGGGAATTTGGCTGATGGCCAATCTCATTTCAAATTAATGGGGAAGAGGCAGGTAAGTTCTTGTGAGTTTGAGGCCAGCCTGGTCTACAGAGTTAGTTCCAGGACAGCCAGGGCTACATAGTAAGACCCTTCCCCTGCAAAAACAAACCAAACCAGGATTCTCTAAAGAATCAGTAGGAAAAGACGAATTAATAGGAAAAGAATGGTCTTAAGAATATATACAAGGGGCCAAAGGGCTTAATAGATAATGGCCTGAGTTCAACTCCTGGGATCCACATGGTGAATGGAGAAAACTAACTCCTGAATGTTGTCTCTGACCTCCACATGTGTGTCATGGCACAGACTCATGTTCACATAAAACTTAAATATATATATAAAATTTTATATGTGCATATATATACACATATATATGTATATGCATATTTGGGAATATACATTCCCAAATGGTATTTGTTCAAGGTCAATGGTAATCTGGAAGGAAAAAGAGAAATACTATTTCACACCCATTTACAGGTGTTAAACTTTCAAAGTCTGCAGATGAGGTTTTGTGGTTAGTTTGTTTGTTTTTTCAAAGAAAGAAAAGAATTGAACTTGTGTAACACTAGTTGTTTATTCCAGCAGCAGGAACAGCGGCTGCGAGAGAGAGCTGGATCTTGGCTACTCAGTCCAAGCTGTCCAGGAGGCAGCAGCAGCAGAGTGCGGCCCAGCATGCGGCCAGGACTGCCTGACACCCGGCATCCGAGTTCGTCTTCCTTTCCCGTTCCATAATGTACACTGGGAAGGGGGCATGTGGGGGAGAGAGAGACCAGTTAAGAAGGGGCTTGGAGCAGTGGTGGTCTGGCAGCACTTACCACACTGTAAGACTTACACACACCAGGCTGTCAGCTCTATCAGGGCAGGCTAGGGGCCACTCCAGTGCCTGGCACACATCAGAAGTTGTCAGACCACTATCACCTCACTTTCATAAGTTAGGAAACCCCACCCAGCACCTCATTTGATATTGTCCAATTTACAACAAAAATTGAATGAGTGAGCCAACTTACAGCCCTTGTCCTAAGCCTGGTGTGGGTGGCACTGGAGTAACTGTGCCCACTCTCATTTAATCCTCACAACCATGGTTTACTACCAGTCACATGGTGACATTTTCATACACCTTTATAGTGTGCGTATGTGGACGCTGGGGGAGACAGCACTTGTAGGAGAGGAAATCTGTAGGGATGAGCTAGAACTACTTTGGATGAGGAAAAAAAATCAGTATATAGAATTTACTTTAGAGTCTAATCAGCTAAAGGCACAGCATACACCAGAGAATAGGCAGAGAATACTAGCTATTAAAGAGAGCTAGGTAGGTCTTTATGGGGCCAATAGAGTAATCTTTATGTCTTTATATTACTTATATAGAAAATGTTATCCATGTTTCTGAGATAATATGAGAAACTTAAATGTCAGCGTGTGGGGAAAGAGTAAAAGGTTTTCACTTCACATTTTCCACTTTTCTTAAATTTATTTAAGCCACACTCAAAGGTGTATCTCTACCTACAAAGGAAAGGAGAGAGGGAAGCAGAAAGAGACCCAGTTCCGGCAGAAGGTACCGATCTGGTTTTGGCTGCTTTGAACCTCTTGTGTCCTCTCCGCAAGCTCTAGCTGTGCTGCACACTGACCTGTACTAACTGCCTCAGTGGCCCTGACCTGGCCTGCTTCCCAAGTCACTATCATAAACTACAAGTCCCACTCAGCCCAGCTCCACTCCATCCATGCTCCCCTCGAAGTCACACTTTGCAGCCTCTGTTCCCACTTCCATCTACTCAATAAGCCTCGATTCTAGTCAGACTCCTCTCAGAGCTTGCTGCCCAGGGGCCCTAAGTGAATGCAAGGACTCAGGCCAAGCAGCAGAAGCCAGATCAAACAACTAACCCTCCCTCTAAGAAGCTCAGGGCCTAGAGGGTGAGCACCACTGGGCTTGTGCCAATGCTAGAGGTGGGCCCCTGTGAGGACAAACACAACCTCCCCTGTTGGTCTGTTGCTACATATACAAATGCTAAATTCTGAGCCCCAAGATCTGGTTGCTGTCTAGATGGGTGCATTCTCACAGATACCAGCTTTTTTGTGTAAACCTTGCTCCCCAATTTAAAGCTGACTGATTAATAAAAGGCTAGAGCCTGTTATTGAGCAGTAAAGAGAGGAAGGCAGGACCTGAGGATTGAGTTGGGGGGGGGGGTGTCTCAGGAGAGACCAGGGGGAGGAGGAGCAAAGGAAAAGAGACAGTGGAGGAGGAATTCTGATGAGAATGGATGGACCGTGGTCACGTGACCAGGAGAAGTGCGTCCTGAGGACAGGCTGAGGAACAGAAGCAGTCCAGGCGAGACTCTAACAGCAGGTAACAAGGGGCATATGGTTTGGATACAGGTGAGAGTAGCACAGAACCTGCCCAGTCTAGGCTTAGAGCTTGTAAATAAAGTGCCAGATTTCTGTGTGTGTTACATGGGCTAGCTAGAATAAATCATCCCTTTACACTCCCCTATATGCCATGTCCCAAACATGCCAAGGTTTCTGTTGAGCCCTGCTTCCTCCCCAAAGCAGCACACAATGTTATTAACACACAGCCCCAGCCTCACCCTCTTTGGGTCTTTCTAGGGAGCTGAAAGCTCAGCTGATCTGGGTCATGGAGGAAGAGGGCACAGGAAGTGGTGAACATCTAGGATTCCAGGTCCTGGATCCCCTTTCTCTGCTCACCACAATGTAACGCGATGTTCTTCTCCCATCCCAAGCAGAGTCCCTGCCTCTCAACTCTGGTTACGGCTATTGCCTACCGCTGCTGGCCTAGGTCTTTGGGACAGAGCCTACCCATTTTCCATTCACCAATGCTGAGGATATGCAAATCTGCTGCAACTATTTCCTTTTGCCATTTCTTCTAGGTGGCCCTCCAACATCTGGAACACTAGGATACAAGACTACAGCCTCTAAGTCAGCACAGCTGCCTGCATCTCCCAGACACAGCCGTCATAACTGCTATCACTGGGTCCAAGCACAGGAGGTGCTGCACATTACAGGTAGCCAACATACTGTGGTCCAATTTTATAGAGAAATAGACTGTTTCAGATAGAGTTTGGTTTTGTCCAAAGTCAACTGTCAGCGTTTCCTCCCCACTCACAGCTAATCTGCAGCACCTTCTCACCTCGTCCCATACTTAACCCACCAGCCAATCATGCATTTGCTCAACAACGCCAGGTTCCCTGTCACAGCACTTTTTTCCTTTACTGCCTGAACTATTCAGACTCCATTGGATCCTATGGGTGTGTAGGGCCTCAGATACCTCCGAGCCAAATGCCCTTCCTTGAACTTTTATAAGACTTTTATATGACCTCTGTCCCCAAGGCAGGTTGCTTAGCAGCTTGACAAGAGTAATATAGCACTTAGAGAGTTTGCAGCAATCATAGAAAGCATTAACAATACCCCCTCTTCATAAGAGTAAAGGAAATTAACTCCGGGCACATGTGCACTGTAGAAGCAAGTACCAGGCTGTGAACAATCCAAACAAGTATGAATTTCATGTGTAAAATTGTTTCCGGCACTAAGGACTATATTTGGTAGTGTAGAAGTCTGGAGAACTCTGGTCTCTAAGAGCTGGGTGACAGGAACTGCTCTGAGGCAGCCAGTGTTTAAATCAAGAGATTAAAGACAAAGTCTGCCAGGCCTGCATCCAGCATGGTGCACAGCTAGCTACGCCTGGCAATGTGTGCACTGCCATACCCAAGTGGCTCACACTAGCCCTCTGAATGTAGAGGACATAAACGTGTCTGAAATAGTATGTCCTATGTCTCACCCTGCAATATGCAAAAAGGCAGCCCCCTCACTATGTTCTCAAGATCCCTCTCTCTCTCTCTCTCTCTCTCTCTCTCTCTCTCTCTCTCTCTCTCACACACACACACACACACACACACACACACACACACACCCTTCTTACCTCAGGAACCTGAGGTGCAGCTAGAAGTGGTAAATAAGCAGGGTAGGGATGAAGGTTCTGCAGGACTCTGCTCATGAAGTTCAGATAAAACAGAAGGGACCCTTCCTATCTGACAACTGTATATAGATGGATGTGACATTCTATTATTGAGTTTTGTCCCACAGTCCTTGGCTCCTACCTCAGAAACCAGGACTTCTTTTCCCTAAATCAGATTCACAGAAATACTAACCCTTCCCCACCCCTCTGTGTTGGAACTAGCTATTAAGAATGAACTCCCCGGCCCTGTGAAAGTTCTGTGCCCCAGTGTAGGGGAATGCCAGGGCCAATAAGTGGGAGAGGGTGGAG
>NW_022196895.1:32405840-32413552 GCF_008632895.1 Mastomys coucha | reverse complement strand
AAAAGAATGAACTCTCTTAAGGGCTGGGCATGGTGGTGCATACCTTTAATTCTAGCACTTGTGAGTTCAATGCCAACCTGGTCTACAAAGTGAGTTCCAGGACAGTCAAAGCTATATAGTGAGACCATGTCTCAATAAACAAACAAACAAACAACAAAATAAAACAAAGGTAAATTCTCTGGCTTACCCTGAAGTAGGTCAGAGGTTCTTCCTTATTCTCTAAGGATCCTGCCCAACAGCCCTGGAGGGAGGACTGCAGCACTGACAAGGCATGCTGGCTCCCCCTGCTCTATTCATGTCCTTAGCTCACCCTTTAGTCCAGTGCTTCCCAACCTGTGGGTTGTGACTCCTTGGGGGTCAAATGGCCCTTTTACAGGGTCAACTAAGACCATGGAAAAACACAATATATTTATAATTCATAACCAGCAAAATTACAGTTATGAAGTAGCAATGAAAATAATGTTATGGTTGTTGGTCACCACAAAATGAAGAATTGTATTAAAAGGTCACAGCGTTAGGACACTACTTGAGTCCAATCATGGATGCCTGTGCAGTATCTCCATAAAACATTCTAAAGGGCAGAGTTTGGGGCCAGTTCCTGGAAATGTCAGATCTGGAGAGGGCAAAAATACAACTCTCTGCACTCTCAAGTTCTACATTACTTTATCTATGTCTTTAGTATTGGCTCTTATAATAAACCAGCAAGCATAAGTTCCCTGAGCCACTCAAGCAAACAAATGAACTGGAGGAGGAGGGTGTGGGAACTCATGTAAGGAGAAAGTTGACAATAGAAACTGGGTCTGGCATCTAGACGGAGGGGCACATGTAGAGACTGAGCCTTCAACCTACAGGAGCTGATGCCATTCCCGGTGGACAACTTGAGGAGTGGCTCAGACGATGCCCAGGCTGGCCTCTGGTGCTACAGAACCAGAGGCTTGCTTCTTTGATGGGGAGACTCCCCAAGCTGTTGTTTGAGGTCATAGAAGCCTTCTGTATTGATGGGTAATAAGGGGATAAGGGAATGTACAAAAAGGGCCACTTTGGTTTTCCTGGGCATCCTAAAGGGATGTTATGTTGTTTCTGTAAACCTGACATAACCTGAAGTCATCTGGGAGGAGGGGGCCTCAGTTGAGGAATTGCCTGGAATGTAAGCAAGTCTGCAGGCCATTTTCTTGATTGATGGTTGATGTGGGAAGGCCCAGACCACTGTGCTATTCCTGGTCAGGTGGTCCTGGAATGTATAAGAAGTCGGGCTGAGCAAGAAATAGAGAATGAGGTAATAGGAGCAGCACCCTTTAGGGGCTCCACGAGAGTTCCAGCCTTAGGTTCCCTCAGTGATGGACTGTGATCTGGGCATTTGAGGCAAATAAGCCCTTCCTTCTCCCTACGTTGCATTTGGTCATGGTCTTCTCACCGGTGGAAAGCACACGAGGACAGATGTCCTCAATCCAGGTCATAAACCTCAAGACATCATGTCTCAATTTTGTTGGGGGGAACTGCGTCCACATTTTAGAAGAGTGATTTAATAGAACATATTAAGTTGAATTTATACATACAATCATCTACTTCCTAGCCAAGTAACCTTGGGTAATTAATAGTCTCTCCTAGCCTCAGTTTCCTCTGTCATATAAGAAGGGTAATATTGGTGATCTGCAGCCAAGAAAGTTGCTGGGGAAATCAAAAGACATCATTAGAGCAGCACTGGCACACTGTGAATCACTCAGTAAACAAACTGAACTAGTACTGTTATTCACATGACTACGAGTTTTCAGGCAGGGCCCCTCTTGATCAAATGAGGAATGGTCTTGCTGTGTAGCCCAGACTAACCTCAAACTCTTCGTGCCTCAGACTCCAAATGCTGAAATGATAGTCATGTGACCCCATGCCAGACAAAAGTATGCTTCTTAGAGGCAGATCTAGATAAAAAAGACTAAGAGGGGCTCCCTTGGCCTCTGGGGAGAAGCTTGTGGAATAAGCAAGAGGTCAGGAGGCAAAGCCGCATGCTGTTCTAGAAGCAAGGCACCCCACTAAGTAGCAAAAGAACAGTTCCTGTGTGGGGGAATAACTGACACTCTGTGGGAAGAGAAAATGAACCAGAGCTGCTGGGCCTGTGGGAGGAGAATGGAAGAACTTTAGGTTGGAGGTAGCCTTGAAATTGGGCTCTTGCCTGTGTATCTTCCCTTGCCCGAATGCACACACATTCCCACACAGTTCCTGTCGTTTTTCCTTTGACTTCATTCAACATAATTGGAGTCTAGGTCACACTTTTAGGAAGTCCAATGCTTAGAAGCCCAGCAAGGTCCAGGTAGAGTACTTCCAAGAGCAGTGGAGGGGATCTTACATACTGAACCTGAAACAGAGAGGAAGCACTGGTAGGGAGGCATCAGGACGATGGCCCAGGGAAACAGACATAGGTACAGTCAGACAGGTCCATGCCCAATAGAAATATGCCTCATCCAATGAAGGCCTGGATATCCTAGGCACCAGACCAGGAACTCTGCTCCTCCCATGGGTTTCATCTGCACCTGCCTAGACCACCTGCTGTGCCTCCCTCCCAAAGATCCAGAGTGGGCAGGAACACCTATGAACAAGCACGCCCATCCACCTCCAGGAACTGGTCTGGCTGCATATCTGTTGAATAACCCTTCTTTTTCCTTTCTCAGTCAAAGGCATACCCTGTAGGGCTCAGGGAAGTCAGCTCCGAAACCACCTGCCTAGCTCATGAGCTGACTCCTCCCAAGGTGTTATCAGAGACTCAGTTCAAGGCTGGATTGCCTTGTGAAAATACCATCCTTACCCTCTGCCCCATGACACCTCTGATCCTGAGAGTTATCTGCTTGTCCTCTATAGCATTCCAAACAAACTCAAGACAACAGTGAGCACAAAATGCAGGCCACAGTCCTGACAGGTCCCTTGTCTAGCTCAAACCTGCCTGATGCCCCTTCCCTCCCTAGTTCAGCCCTGCTCCTAACTTGGGCTGTCCTTGTACCTCTCAGAATTGATTTTGGTGCTTTGTAGTGAATGCCCAAAGATGGAAATGTCTTGTCAACAAAATACCACTTGATTATTCTTCCTGCCTCAGCTGCCATGTGCCAGAGCAGTTGAAAAAGGTACCTGAGAAAAGTCAGGAACATTCTCCTCTGCTTTGCCCCACCCAAGTTTTGGCAGCTCCTGGGAGAGGCTTCTGTGCCTTCTCCAGACCATTAAGGCTCTTTCAGGCAAGCACACTCTCACCTGCCAGCATGCAAAACCAGCCTTATTAGCTGAGCTCTGAAGCAGAGAGAGAGAGACAAGTCAATATTCAGATGAGAAAGGACGGACTCCAGGCCAGCCCAAGCTGCACAACGCATCGGTAAGAACAGAGTGAGCTGGAGTAACACGGGCTATGGCTGGTGATGCTTTCCTGTTCTGAGCTCCTTGTTTACACACTGGCCCCTTAAGGCCTGAGATTCAGGGAAGGGTGCCAAGAACATGGGCCAGCAGGATCTCTGCACCATTCACATGGGCTGCTTGGCCTACAGTCTCGGTCCTTAGCGTGTCTGTGACTCTATTGGTCTAGAGAATTTCTAGTTAACAAAGAAAACACCAATGACCATTAAGACCTCAGCTTCACACAACTAGCCATCTCCACTTCTAGCAGTAATGCCAGGCAGGCAAATACAGAAAGAGCCAGGCCCAGGAAGCCTTCCTTCTATATACAACAGCTGCAGCTATATAAAGCCTACTCTCACACAGGTGTGTTATTAGCCCGGGCAACTAGTTGGGTGGCAATTCCCAACAGCACGGAACTTCACAAGCGGACCATTTTCTTAGGGAATACCTACATGTAATTCCACTTATGTTCTACAAGAAGCAAATGAAACAAAGGCAGATTATCAAAGCCTGATGCTCCTACACAAAGCTGCTGTGAGTCCTCAGGCTTTAGCTACTCATGATTTCAAGTCTCAAAATGGAGCCATTTCTAGGGACAAGCCCCCCAAAACCAGCAGGGTTCTATTTAGCCCAAGGCTACCCCTGCAGTTACAAGGGACTCACTGACTTGAGAGCTCTTAGTGGAAAGTGATATGTAAAAATGCAGCTATAGCCTGTTATGAAAGCTGATCAGATATCAAAATGCAGTGTGATGCTGAGATGCCACTCAGAGCACACTGCAGCCTAAACTTAGAAGATGAGTAAAGTCAAGCCCTCAGGGGAGGAAGGTAATTCATCGGCAACTAGTCTTTAAAGACATCCTGCTTTAACACCCTCACCCAAAAAACTGAATGCAGGACCTGAACAAATATTGTATACCCATGATCATTATTCACACTACTTGAAATTATTTACAATGGCTGAAAGGTGAATACAACTCAGTATCTACCAATGAATGAATAAACTAAATGTGGAATATATCTTCAATGGAATATTACCCAGCCTCAAAAAGGAAGAAAAAAGTGGATAAACACTAAAGACACACCACATGAAATCAGCCAGTCACAGAAGGACAGGTACTATGATTATTATAATTCCATTTATCTGAAATTCAGACTAGTCAAATCCACAGACAGAAAGAGGAATGGGGTTGTCAGGGGCAGGACAAAGGAGAGCATGGAGATCTGTTATTCAAGAGGTGTCCAATTTCAGTTTGGGAAGAAAAACCAATGAGGGAACAACAATGTGAATGCAGCTACTGCCAAAGAGCTATGTCCTTGGATACAGTCAAAAGAGTAGATTTTAAGTTATGAATATTTAACTACATACTTTTAAAAACTGTAGTTTTTTAACTACATTCTACTTTCAAGGATCCTGAGTGATATCAAAATCTTCTTCAGGCTCCTACTGACTCATGAGGCTTCCAGGGCTCTTCAACATTCAGGACAACAGAGCTTAGGTCACAGCAGTAAAATTCTTTAAGGTGGTGGCACAGGGACATTCTGTTCCAGCAGCAGCTTCAATTCTCCTTAGCCTGGACTCCAGTCAGCCAGAGGCGTGTCACGGTTACCAAAATCCAAGCCTGTTCTACCTTGGTGACTGCCTGCTCTCCTGGCCTGTAGACTCTTCCAGACTGCTCCCTCCAAGCACCTCTCACACCCAGGGCTCCAGGAGAAACCAGCTGTGGTTTCTCCTCAGTCTCCCACCTCAGTGCTCACTTCTCTCTTCCTGACACAGCCAACCCTGGAGGAGAGTCCAGAAAAGAGAGACTAACTCCAGGCGCTCGCAGAGCACTTGGAGGGTTGACATGAAAAAGCTGCACACAGGTGCATGCTAGAATAGGGAGAACCAACAGGTAACACAACTGAAACTCAGTATCAGGACAGGGTCCTCCGGTCGTGAGCTGTGGGGATGGAGGTCAGTCCTGTGTCACTGTTGACTGGCCCTGGTGAGGGACTGGAGATGTAGCTCAATAGTAGAGTTTGCCCAGCCCTCTAGGTGGCCCTGAAAATAAAAGTGTTAATGATGATTTTAGTGAGCTAACCAGAAATCAGGGAAACCCCTGCTGTTTTGGGTTTTAGTACTAGAATTACAGGAGAAGGGGAAATGGAGAGGTTACTGTAGGGGGAGCCAGCTCTCTGGAACTTGCCCAAATGGGCAGAATCACCAAGGAGGAAGCTGCTGTCTTACCTGCTCACGTCCAGGCACAGAAAGGCACAGGCCACTGTTATCAGCAATGTCGGCCTGACTCATACGCAGTGCCAGCCCTACGAGCCTCATTCAAACAGTATCTACCACATTCTCCAGGAGAGCAAACACGGCCATATCATTTCTACTGAATGCAAAGCATGCTTTATCTTAGGTATACAGACCACAACTGGCTTCTACCAGGAACAGATTTCTAGGTTACTAATTAACAGCTCCCACAGATGTATTTATGCAAAAACACCCCAGGCTGTTTTCTTCCTTGACCAGACATAATTATATGACAGTAAAAATAGCTGTTTTCTCCTGAGTGCAGTTAGAGCCCTGAACCCAGTGAGTTCTGAGGTCAAGTATGAGACAGGACGACATTGTCACTGAGGGTGGTGATATGGCACAGCCCTCACTGGGAAGAACTGACTGGTCTATGTCTCCCCTCTGCGTACTGAGCACACTGCCTAGAGTTAGAGGATGAGGTCATCCTTGCAC
Organism: Mastomys coucha; assembly: GCF_008632895.1. Taxonomy (NCBI): domain Eukaryota; kingdom Metazoa; phylum Chordata; class Mammalia; order Rodentia; family Muridae; genus Mastomys; species Mastomys coucha. The sequence goes on along the minus strand of NW_022196895.1, from coordinate 32,407,450 downwards.
ATTTGGAAAGAGCAGTGTGAGGTGCTCTGTGGGTCACAAATGCTGTTTTTCTAATTATGACTAGCCAACATCCACCTGAAGGTCAATGCCAATGGTTCCTGAAAAACACTCTCTTACATAGACACACTTATTTGTTAAAAGAGAGGCCAGAGGTTTCCCAGTGGAGAAAGAGAGATAGGGGATGCCAGCCTTTGTGACTGGAACTCTACTAGCCTGGGAGACCAGAAACACCCTTATTAGAGAAACGCCATTCTCCCATAATCAACACTATCAGTCTGGCCAGCTTGTCACTAAGGCATTCAAAAGATCCATTACCATCACATTCCCACTCAAACAGGCAATAAAACCCTGAAATAAACTCTTTTCAACAAAACTCTGAAATGGGTTGGCCGTGGAGGCAAAGCATGCTACTTGGAGCCTCTGCTCGCCAGGAGGGCTAGGACACAGTTGATTTTCCCCAAACCACTGAGGAGAGTTCAGCTGCTCAAGGCAGAGCGAGTTTATTTATAGTGCCACCATTTAGAGAAACTGGAGACAGAGCAGAAGCACTCTCAGAGAACTCTGGAAGTCCACCATACCCCACTCTCACCCTATAGAACACTCTTGGACAGTCTGCAACATTCCACCAACTATCTACTTGTGCACGGGCAGACCAGTATCTCACCTGGCAACCAGCCCGCTCAAGGAACACAGTGCAGAGAAAGGAGAAACAGCTTCAGGCAGGCCTCTTGCACCTACCCTCAAGGTCATTCTTAAAGCAACAGTTTCTCCCAGCCTTAGTTTCCCCATCTGTAAGATGTATCCATTTCCTCACTGAATTAATACACACAGGCCAGTGTCTGGTACACAAGTGTTCAGTGTACATTAGCAGCTATTGCTACTCCCCAGACAGATACCTAAAGAGAGCAAGGTAGAAGCCCCATGGGGCTGAAATAACCAGAAGCACTATGGGCATTACATAAAGCTGATAGAGTCTATACATACTCCTACATAATAAACTAAGGCGTTTCTGAAGGACCAACAAGAGACAGGGAATGGGTAAAAGAGGCATCAATGCCTGTGACTGGGTGACAATCCCGAAGGGTCAGGAGTGCTTGCCTCCCAATTTAATAACACTCCTTACCACACAGTCATCCTTACCACTTATGCCCACAGTACCAGAAGGCTGCTGCTAGCTGACATCAAGAACCCTGTAGTACCCCTACCCTGAACACTCATGAACGAAAGGGGCAGTGATCTTACTTAGGAATCCCTTTTGATCTCCAAGAAAAGATCTGGTGAGCTCCCAGCTCCTACTTCTACCTGGATAAAACTGTTCAGGACTTCAAGGCCATGTATCACTCTTTGCCCATAACCTGCCATAGGGAATTCAGTAGGCCTAGCGCACAGAATGAATAAATGAATAAGCAATTTGTTTTATGCTTACAATTGCCACTAGAATACCTATTCAAGCCCCACTTGAAATCAAGCTGCAGGTACAGATTTAGCTAGCTGCTCTCTGAAGAAATATAAATATTAGTAAAAGCAATAAAATCAACCAGCCCCAAGTACTAAAAGAAGACAGTTAATCATAAATTTTTTTTTTTTTTTGGGACAGGGTCTCATTAAAT
>NW_022196895.1:32399562-32405741 GCF_008632895.1 Mastomys coucha | reverse complement strand
CCACCATGGTCCCTGCTGTTTGTTCCTCCTGTCAGCTCAAACACTTCAAACAAGATCTGGGTATACACCAAACTTCTCAAAGGGGGCTGGTAGCAATCCCTGGCATCAGGACCATCAGGAGGATAAAGCAAACAGATGGAGCTGAGATCAGAGGTGCCGCTGAGCAGTTGGCCAAGGAGAGCAGGCCTTGAACCACAGAACACCTTTCCACAGGGGACTTTTTGGAACCTTTTCTTCAGTTCTATAGCCCCAGAATATCCTGCCCACAGCCCTGGGACATTTATGGTTACTCAAAGGCTGACAGAGGGTCCTGGACAGGGTTTTTTGGGAGACTCTAGTAAGACAAAGAAATTGAGATCCATAAATTACCTAAGATAAACATGATACATAATACAAGCAAAAAAAAAAATCATTCTGCCCTTTTAAGAGCTCACAATAAAATATCTTTTGAGGTTGCTTGTTTATTTTGGGTCTCATTATGTAGCACTGGCTGTTCTAGAACTCACTATCACTAGGTAGACCAGGGTGGCCTCTTAACTCACAAAGATCTGCCTGCCCTTGCTTCCCAGGTGCCCAAGTGGTAAGATTAAAGGTGTGTGCCAGGATGCTTGGCCTTCTCAGGTCTGACCTTCATAATTCAATCTTACACTGCTGCTGTTGGGCAAGTGCTTGAGAGTTAGTGGTGTGGCTCAGTGGCAGGGTGTGCCCTTAAATATAGATGAGGCCCTGGGCTCTCTCCTCCAAATTCAGAGAGAATCTAGATACTATTAAAAATAAAATAAAGACCTAAGGAGATTCTACCTCCAAAAAAAAGTATAAATAAAAGGCATAAAAATCTTTTCTAGGCTGCTCCACTGGCCTTTCTGGGAACAACTGTCTTAGTGGAAGGGAAGGAGGTCTGATGCCTAGGACCCCAAGCAGAAACCTGGGCTATACCCCAAGAACAGGAGCTTATGCAAGCATGTGCAATCTATTCTTCCCTCTTGCTCCAGAAAGGTGATGTCTAAAATGCTAAGAGTGAGTCAGGATCCTCCCTAGGAGGGGGATCTTTTCCAATCAGTACCCCTGTCTAAATACATATGCCAACTCCTCCAGCAGGGAAGGAAAAGAAGGGAAGACAATTGGCCTCTCAAAACTCGAGAGTTGCAGCCTTGACAGCATCGAGTAGCAGGCTTCCTGGTGCAAGCTGGTAAGACTTTCCCTAAGAGTGGATAGGAAAGTACTTCTTGGAGAGGAGACCCACTCTTCCCGGGAGCCAAGGCAAGACAAGAGGTTTAAGAGCAGTAACTCGAATACTGCCAGTGTCCAGCCACTGTGTCAGTTTCTGTGGACTCCAGGTTCTTGCCAGCTTCTCAGCTTAGCTCAGCAGGAGGTAGGCCTCTTCAGTTGTGTATGGCCAAGGCCCAGCTCTGAGAGACACAAGGTCACTAGATTCAGGTTATGTTTAATATACTTGGCATAGTCCATCTAAGTCAAATGCAAGTCCCTTACCCTCTCTGTGGCTCAGTTTCTTTTACTGAAAAATAGCTACAAAAAGCACCAACCTCTTAGGACTGTTATAAAGCTCATATGAGAAAATCCTTGAAAAGCAGTCAGTACCTAGCACAGAACAGAAGAAAAGTGTGGCTGTTACTGTTATTGTTCTATTTCTAAATTAGCTGAGGGCTAAAAGGCAAAGCAATCTTTCTGTAGTGCTTTGAGAAACAGGTGGGTGGGCAAGTGCTCACTGTGCAAGCATGAGGACGTTAATTCAGAGCGCCAAGACCCACATAAAAACTAGTCATGGTGGGACATGCCCATAACCCCAGCCCTTGGGGACAGTGGCCAACAGCCAGACACCAGGGACTTGACCAGCCAGTCTTGCAGAAACAGTGAACTACAGGTTCAGGAAGAGATGCTGAAAAGGTAGAAAAACAAGTGGGGAAGGACATCCCAATATCAACATCATAGGTGAGGCATAGATTAGATTGGGTAGAGGAAAACATGAGACTAGCATCTCAAGTGGAGATCTCAGTATACACCGATACCTATTCCTGAAGATTTGAATTCTCTGGGGCCAAGATGCAGCCAAGGTTGGCCTTGACAATTTAAAACGTTAACAGAAACAAGAACCACAGAACACCTAGCACACACTTACGCAGTACAGGATTAGCCTCAAATATATCTCCTGGATAAAGACCATGTATTAGATGAATTAAAAAAGAACTGCATCATGGACTGCTGAGGTGGCTCAGCTGGCTGGCAAAGGCGTCTGCTGCTAAGCCTGATAACCTGAGTTCAATTCCTGGGACTTACGTGGTGGAATCAAAGTGCATGCTGGTCACAGGCTCTACCCCTGACCCAACCCAAGTTCTACCATTTCCCTGATTCAGGAAGATACAACTGTATAACTTACAAGGTTATTTTAAATGATTTATTTTTACTATTTTTAATTATGTGTATGTGCATGTATCTGTGTATGAGTATGTGCATATGAGTGCAGAGGCCATGGATGCTAGAGGCACTTGATGTCCCTAGAGCCGGAGTTAAGGGAGGTTGTAAGCCACCAAATATGGGTGTGCTGGGAATGGAGTTCAGTCCTTCAGAAGGACAGTACTTGCTTTTAACCACTGAGCCATAAAATCTCTCCATAAAATGATTATTTCCTAAGTGGGCAGGCTTCTTGGCGTAAGAGCCTAGGTCTAGCCAGAGCAGAAGCTCTGACTGTTAAGAGAGCCAGCTAAGCTGGGCTTTGGAAGAAACCAGCTCTTCTGTCACTGGTGAGTCTGGACCTGGCCTTCACACAGCCACTGTCTGCCAGGCTGAGTCCTCACTCAGTAGTTCAGACAACAGTCCTTGCAGTTTTCTTTGTCAGCAGCCTAATGATAATCATCCTGTGGTGAATCCCAAATTCCAGATTGTCTCAACTCTGGAGAGCCACAACAACCGTAGAGTGCAGACTTTTAAAAAGGAACCAATTCCTGGGTAGCCATTACTCCTGAAAGTGACTTTGATAAAAACCCAAGGGAGACTTCAGTTGTAAAGAGGTTTTCCTCAGGCTTCCAGTATGGCTAACCACACTGGCCGCTGGGACGCTGGGGTAGGTGGCTTTGGGCATTGTGCCACATGGGCAGCTGGTGTGACAAGAACCACATTGCCCTGTGCAACCTGGAGCCTACAGAGCAGCTAATGCCTTATTACGATTCAGAAATAACTATATAGGGGAGATTCCTGTCACCTTGGTATCCCCATAACTAATGACTTGAAAAATGGTCTTTTTTGTTTGTTTGTTTGTTTGTTTTCTGAGACAGGGTTTCTCTGTATAGCCCTGGCTGTTCTGGAACTCACTCTGTAGACCAGGCTGGCCTCGAACTCAGAAATCCACCTGCCTCTGCCTCCCAAGTGCTGGGATTAAAGGCGTGCGCCACCACCGCCGCCGGGCTCTTAGCTGCCTCTTGTACAGAGCAGTGTTTTCTGTGACTTGTTGCTTTGCCCACCAAACCAGTGTCTCCATAGCTTCTACTGGCCCAACGACAGAATGCTCCGTGAAAAGCGAAGCATGCATGAGCATTCTCTTTCAAAGTGAGGTAGAGTGATAGTGGAGCAGAAAATCCAGGCTGTACATGGACTAAGGAGGTGCTAAGAATTCAATGGCAAACTTGTCTCAACAACCCAGCCTGCTTTCAGCTAGCGGGCACTGTATATAACCACCAGCCAGCCAAGGAAAAGGAATATGCATAAAGTAGTTGTGTTTTCACACTTGTTACCTCTAAGTGCTGGGCAAGCCAAGCTAGCCCTTCAAAAAAACAAAAACAAAAACAAAACACAGAGCTACCCATCTGCCCCTGCCTTCCAAGTGCTGAGCTTAAAGGCAAGTACCAGCACACTTGGCTAAATTGTCTTAACATAACCAACAGGTCTATGAGACTTAGCTCAGTTACCAAGGAGACCACCCTTAAAGTGCTGGACCTAGTTGGTGCTAAGTCCCTGAGAGACTCCTAAAGGCCATTCTCACCTGACTTGGTGATGTTGTCTACTGGGTGTCACCACAGAGAATTCATTCACAAGTCCTTTGACAACTAATAAATGGTGTGTGCTGCTGCTAATGCTATATTTAAAAGTCCTTTTGCAACTAATAAATAGTGTGTGCTGCTGCTAATGCTATGTTTAAAGGCTATTCCCTAAGAGAATGCAAAAGGGGCCTAAAAGTTAAGAAAACAGCTTGAAACCAGATAGACATGGGTTCACACCAGGCTCACCTAGCTACTATTGCAACAGACCATAGGAAAGTCGTTTTATTTTCTCTCTCCCTGGGATTGCTGATTGGGTTAAGGAAGATAATGGTCACCAAGCACATAAGTAAGGTCTGATAAGACACAGCAACATTTATGACCAGCCCTCAATTATGAGATGCATATAACTGGCCGAAAAAGTGGTGCTTCCAAGGTTATAAATGTTTCAACCTTTTAAAATGCCTTTGTGTGGGAAGAGGTGGATGACCTTGAGGGAGTTGGCTCTCACACCACGTGGTCTGGGACTCAAATTCAGGTCATTAGGCTTGGTGGTAAGTGCATTTACTCATTGAGCCATTTCCCCCATAATTTTTTTTTAACTTGTGCATGGGAGACCACATGATACATAGAAAGAAACAAGTCAGCTTTTGACCCGAGTGACTGAATTAAGACCTCATAGCATCTGTAAGTGTCTAGTCTCATATGTGTGTTACCATGTATCCTGGAAGACTGTTAAGATATCAGAAATTATTGGGGCAGTGGTGGCGCACCCTTTAATCCCAGCACTGAGGAGGCAGAGGCAGGTGGATCTGAGTTCTAGACTAGCCTCGTCTACGGAGTGAGTTCCAGGACAGCTAGAGCTACACAGAGAAACCCCATTTAAAAAAAAATAAATAAGAAAAGAAAAGAAAGAAAGCAAAGCAAAGAAAAGAAATCAGAAGTTAATCCATGAACCTCTTAGCCCAGAACCAGGGACTGCAGTTCAGTGCCTAATCAAGTGGCCACTGCCAAGGAGCTCAGGCTCCAGCTCAGACGGCTGGGCTGGGTCTGAATCCTAGAGCTTTACTGGCTCTTTGCTGCCCAGGGATATGTTGGTCCCTACACTTCTTTTTATCTATATAGCAGCAATAACAAGAAGGCTTACCTCAGAGAGTTGTCCTAAGGACTAAATGAGTTAGCATTTAAAAGTGCCCAACATGTGTAACTAGTTGGCAAATATTTGCTCTATCATTTAGATAGTATTTATTCTTTAACAAAAGAACTACTGAATATTTAATATTAAAAAGAAAAACCACTGGCCTGAAAATTTTTGTTCTAATGGCTTTAATAGAGGAACTAGTAGCATCCAGTTTTCTAACCCTAAACTGCATAGAAATAAAGCTTGTACAGTCCAGAAGTTCTACACAGTTCCAATTCTGAAGCCACTTTCCCCAGCAGGCCAGCGGAACTTGCGCTGTGCGCTTCAGGAGCAGACCTAGCTGGTTAGGAAGGCCTACTCCTTCCCTGGACTCAAAGGCAACGAGCCATTTACAGTTTTAATGACTTTCTCTACAGCAGTGTTTCTCAAGGGAAGGGGCTAGGGACCCTTCGAGAACATTTGGTAAGAGCTGGAGACATAACTAAAGAGCATCTGCGGCAGCTAACACAGAGGAGCACAGCTGCGCACCCGACAATGCTGCAGGAAAACACCCATCAAAGATTTCTGGTAGAAGGGTCAATAATGCTGAGAAATCCTGTCCTACAGGGAAGTTGCTTGTAACAAATACACAATAGTGTCCACAATATAATAGTACAGGGTCAGCCAGATACAAAGGACATGTGCGTGTAAGCAGCAACTGCCCAGGAAATACCATGAAAATGAATGGAGATGATGGAGTGTCTGGATTATAATTGGAACTTTTTAAAAGTCCTAAGACTATTATTAGTATTTTCTGAGCCAGGCTTCATTCAGCCAGTTCATATTCCTCAGACACTTGTGACTGCTGGTGTCCTAACAGTGCTCCAGGCTTCCACCACACTGTAAACACTCTGCTCTAGTCCACGACCAAAAGTGAACAGGGTAAGGAGGGGAAAGTACTCGGTCTTCTCTGCAAAATCAAGCTGGGTTTAACAACTTGAAAGGCTCTTCCAGTTTTACCCTGTGCTGTGCTGCATCTCTCTAAAGTGTTCCCCTATCTCCCTCCCTCC
>NW_022196895.1:32353984-32399362 GCF_008632895.1 Mastomys coucha | reverse complement strand
GTGTATGTATGTATGTTTGAGCTTCTCTCTCTCTCTCTCTCTCTCTCTCTCTCTCTCTCTCTCTCTCTCGTATATATATATATGTGTGTGTATATGTGTGTGTATGTATGTATGTTTGAGCTGTCCTCAGTGTCCTGCTTCTGCCTCTGCCTTGCTGGTGCTGAGATGAAAGGCGTGAACCACCACACCCAGCTAACACTTCACAATCACTTTCAAATAGTTATTGGGGAACCCAATGGTCAGTCAAATTGGACAAGATCTATCATGGTGCTTTTAGATTGGAGAACAGAATTCTATAACTAAAGGCAATGCTGTAAAATTCTGAATGAAGACAGCAGAGTGAAAGACAGACAGACTTAACCCCAACTGGGAGGTGAGCACAGCCATGTTAAGGACCAACGCTACTGAGAAATGCCAAGCCTTCCCCATCCTCAGCTCAGAACTGCAAAGGCCTTTCTCTGGTCCAAGTGTGAATAGTTAGGAAAATTCAACAGTGAGCACAAAAACTAGCAACTGGAGCTTCTTCCTCCCACATGTTTACCAAGACTAGCTAACCCCTCCCACTGTGCTGTATATAATAATGACGCTGAGGTTCCGGGTTGTGTGGTAGCTGGTGCCGCTCTATCGAAGTGTACACAGCCCATCCGACCCCAGCATTCTGTATGTATGACTGTCCTTTCTTCATTCCTTTGATGCCTCAGTCTGGATGTGAACAAAAGAAGTCACAGAGACTACTTGTATCCAGCTAGTCAGAAAGAGGTGAAGAATGTCTCAAGCAATACAGAGGAGATGGCATTTGTAAGAGATGAGCAGGAATGAGTGCCTGGGGAGACCAAGGAACAAAAACTGAGCCTGAAGCAGAGCAGACCAAGACAGGCTCAGGCCTTCTGAATCCTGGCCATTAGTTTAAAAAACAGAAATCCATGCTGTGGGTGAAGCCTCCATCTTAGGAGGGCAACAGAACACTGCAGGGAGGAAGGAGAGGATCAGCGAGCTCTCTGGTACAGAGGAAGTCTCTGAGTCAACCATGAGGATAAACTTAAGAAGGGTCACAAACCCTGGGAAGAGCACATAAGCAACCTATCTTCTTCCAGATGAGAAGCCAGAGCAGTCTGGCCTGCTGGCCACCAAGAGCTTCATGTCTCCATTCCAGCAAGAATATGTGTCCAGATCTACATGCTGGGTCAAGAACCACACGCATCTCACACCTGTGACATGCCCAGAATACCAGAGATGCTGTCCAGGCCTATATAAGACCCAGGGAAGCTGGGCAGTGGTGGCTCATGCCTTTGATCCCAGTGCTCGGGAGGCAGAGTTGGAGGATATCTATGAGTTCAAGGCTAGCCTGGTTTACAGAGTGAGTTCTAGGACAGTCTGGGCTACACAGTGAAACTCTGCCTCAAAAGGTAAATTAAAACAAAGAAACAAACAGAAGACCCAGGAGAAGTTTCCCAAAGGATTTTTAGAACACTCAAAGGAATGTCCCAGGATAGGAGTTAAGAGCTAGAAAGGCGGGGGCTGGAGAGATGGTGTAGTATATGAGAGAATACACTGCTCTTCCTGAGGAGCTAAATTCAATCCCCAGCATATCAGGTGGCTTACAACTGCCCCTAACCGCAGCTCCAGAGGATCTGACACCTCTGACCCCTGTAAGCACTTGCATTCATGTGCACATACCACCACCACCACCACCCCACAGGCCATATACATAATTAAGATAACAAAAATAAATCTTTAAAATAAGATTATTTAAATCTTTTAAATCTTTTTAAAAAGAAAAAAGAGACACTGGGGACTAGTTTGAATACTATACAAAGGACCAAGGGAGGAAGAAGCAATCAGGAGGTGGAGAAGGAAGAGGAAGAGGAGGAAAAAGAAGAGGGAGGAGGAGGAGGAGGAAAAAGAAGAGGAGGAGGAAGAGGAGAGAGAAAGGCTTTTCCAGACTTCTACCCAGCGTACTAGGGATGTGAGCAAGGGAAGAATTTTGAGGAGACTGAACAGGATAAACTAAGGAAGGCATTTTGCACACCAACCAAGTCTTGCTACTGAGGAATAGACCAGGATGAAGTCAAAGGTGGAGGAGGAAGCAGCCCTGGAGGCACAAGGCACACCAAGTGCAACCACAGTCAGATCTGGAGTAGGAAGGCAGCAATGGAGCAAGCAGAGTCAAAGGAGCTGGTGCCTGGAGTGGGTGGGGCAGCCGAGGCAGTGACTGCAGAGAGCAGGCTCTAAGCCAAATAAATACCACTGTCAGCTGCCAGCTCTGCCCCCTGCTAGCTCATGTCTTGAACAAACCGCTTCTTTACTAGACTCAGTCTTCTACCTGTTTACCTGCCATGCCGATTGAATGACAAAGGATATGCATGCAATGCTCAGCACTAGGGCTGACTATGATAGGAACCCAGTAGGTTCCACTCCAAAAGCACAGGAGGAAAGGGGAAGGCCTGAGAGAGAACTGTACAAGACAGCTGAGGGGACACTTGGCCACTCAGTGCTCAGAATTCAGTGGTGACTGTAGCATGAAGAAGCGGGGGCAGGGAGGGCTATGGAGCCAGTGCACCAGTATGCCAGGGAGGGGAAACAGTAGACAAACAAGAACACTAGGGGCTAGTTTGAGTCTATACACAAAGACCAAGGGAGGAAGAAGCAATTAGAAGACCTTTCTAAGCTAGGTAACAGATAAGCAAGACTAAAGGACAGTAAGCCTGGGGGATGGGAACCACCTAAGCAAAGGGCCTGGAGTGAGTCCTGGCGAGTAGCAAGCAGCAGCCTGAGAGGCCAGAGAGTGGCAGTGGCCAGCTCACATAGGGCCTTGCTGGGTACCCTGCAAGGACCCTGGTTTTCATCTGAGTAAAATGGAAGCTACTTAGGGGTCTGGGTAGGAAATACATAGCAGGGGTACAAGTCCAGCTGTAGGTTACAGGAACAGGAGAGACACCAGCGGGCCTTGCACAGCAATCAGGACAGACCCTTAGCACACAGTCCCCTCTCCTCTCTGTACCACTCCTGCTCTCCCACTTCTGTTCATCTACAGTGAAAGTTAAAACTGCCACTGATGTGTCATAAGCTGAACAAGTTGCATCCTTTACTTTTACCGTAGGCCTATAACCCCATATTTATAGGATAGGAAGCTGTCATCCACGGAACTAGATAAATAAGTGAATGTTAGCTACTTAGAGTACTAAATTAATGTGGTGTTTGGTGGTTTTTCAGTGACCTGGCCAGAGAAAGAAAAAAGAAATAGAAAAAGGAAGGAAGGGAGGGAGGGAAGAAAGGAGGGGAAGCTTCTCAGAGAACAAAACTGCATGATCAGGGTTCAGAGTCTCTGATGAGGGAAGGCACAGAAGGCTCACACAATCCAGGCTGCAGTCCCACACAGGCCAGCTATCCAGAGAAGCCAGAAGCACCACATCGCCATCCCTTTTATTCTCACAGTGACTGATGAAAGCAGTGAGGCATCAAGAATGGAGCACAGAGAGAGAGAAACATGAGTCGCCATCACCTCCCCTCAGTCCTGACGCGATTATCACTAGCCAGGAGAAATCAAGCCCTGAAAAGGTACTCCCCTTCTTTCCTTCCTTCCTTCCTTCAGATTATAAAGAAGGAAAATGGGGTCAATGGGAGGCTCCCAACTTAGAAACCTAATTCTAAGGCCAACTGGGCTTTGTAGCTCCACATGGGAATCCCAAAGGACAGTGCCGTAAGTAGAATTCATATTAAATCAGTATTTTGCCAGATCCCATAGTCCTGTCCTAGAACACTATGTATCAAACCAGGCCTTGTAGCTAAAAAGCAAGGAAAGGATCTCAGAGACTGGGGAGGGGCCCAGATGACTAACAAATTCACAACCACTTTTGGAAACATTTCCACTCACCCAAGACATATGTATAGAGTGTATGTACATGCATGTCAGTTCTACATATACATACATATATATGTATACCAAGTATTCAGCACTGCTCTAGAAGAGACAAAAGAGAAGAAACTGCCCTTATGAGATTTCCAAGGGGAGGCAGGGACAGTCAAAGACCAGGGAGGTTAAGAAACTTGCCTGGATGCCGAGTGTGGTGACAAATGCCTTTAATCCCAGCACCTGGGAAGCAGACGCAGGTGGATCTCTGTGAGTTCAAGGCCAGCCAGGGCTACATAGTGAGATCCTGACTCAAAAAAAGGGGGAGAGGTGATCAAGGAGAAAAAGGAAGAGGAGGAAGAGGAAGAAGAAGAGGAGGGAAAAAAGGAAGAAGAGGAAGAGGAAGAGGAGGGGGAGAAAACTACTAACTTATTATAATAGGTTATAACTAGATAGGCCGGGCAGTGGTGGCACACGCCTTTAATCCCAGCACTTGAGAGGCAGAGGCAGAGGCAGGTGGATTTCTGAGTTCGAGGCCAGCCTGGTCTACAGAGTGGGTTCCAGGACAGCCAGGGCTATACAGAAAAACCCTGCAAAAAAATAAACAAAAGAGCTCACTAATCCTGGCAAATCACTGATGGCTTTGTGGTATCCGTTTCTCTAAAAAGAGGGAATTGGCTTAGTAAGAAGAGTAAGATACATGGGTCCATGTGAATGAAACTCAAATGTAGTCAACAATGACTGCCTAGCATGCGTGGGTGAGGATTATGAAGCTGAACCCGTGCATAGCAGGAATATGGATAATGGATCAGTGATGTTTGCTGTGACCTGTGTGGCTCTGCTGCTACGATTAACCTGGGGTCACCTGAGCAGGATTCTTTCAGCTCTCAGGACTGATGTACCTGAGTAGGGGTCATTTTAGCTTGGGGAAAGTATTAAAATCCCTTTGCATTCCTTTTAACAGATTACAGAACTTTCCTTAAAGACTGATTACTTATTTTCTCTGTAGCCTTGGCAGGCCTTGTATGTGATCCTCCTGTCTCAACTTCTCAGGTAGCCAGGATGACAGACACTCTCCATCAAGTCTGGCACCTGTTTTCTGACACAAGATTAGAGAGATACAATTATGTTTAATTCTCTACTCTTAACTGTTTACACTATTGTACGTTCAGAAGAAGCTAGAGCTGTTACTTAGGATATCTCACTGTATAGGAATTTACCTGCCACTGCTAGGACTGTTTCCAAAGACCTTCCATGAATGTGGCATTTTGTAAAATGATGCCACCATCTGACGAAGGAGTGAAGTCTACTTACTCCCCCGCCTGGAATGGAATGTATGCTAGAGAGCTGTGACTGACTGAGAGAGTCGGGGGTGCATGCCTGTAACCCCGACACTCAGAAAGGTGAGGGGGACCAGGCTGAAGACCAGCCTGAGCTACACATACATAGCATGATCCCACATCCGAGTACGGTAGAACAGTATCACGCCTGGCTTACTGAGGGCAACAAGAACATAACAGACGACTGCACTGTGAGTAGGCGTGGCTTGGGGAAGTCTGGGTGATCTTTATTACTTTTGCAATGTTTATATGTGTCTGAAATTATTTCAGAATCAAGTTAAGTATTTTGTTTATTTTTTTTTTAAGATTTACTTATTAGTATATCTAAGTATGCTGTAGTTGTCTTTGGACACACCATAAGAGGATGTCAGATCTCATTACGGATGGCTGTGAGCCACCATGTGGTTGCTGGGATCTGAACTCAGGACCTTCAGAAGAGCAGTCAGTACTCTTAACCGCTGAGCCATCTCTTCAGCCCCTTGTTTATATTTTTAAACTAAGGTTTTGGGACCTAACCACCCTGAAGCTGCCCACGGAAGGAGACAGAGAGGCAGGGAAAGAGACATCCAGCACCAAAGGGCTTCAATCCCCCAACTAAGGTGTTTGCTTGTTTGCTTGTTTATTTTTTTATGGAGTTCTGGTTAAAATAAACCAGAGTACAAATTCCCAACAAAACTAAAAATATTGACAGACAGCATGTGGCTCAACTGAATGAAACCTTTAAAGAAACTAAAAATAAAAAACAAAAAAAACATAGCCAGTTAGAGTAGAGAAGCCTGAGGTTGGGAAACACACAAGAATAAAGGTGTTCAGGTACCTTTAACAACAGCATCTTCTTAGCTGTCCGAAGTCAGTCTGCCCTCATGTTTCTCTCCCTCTCAGACTCTTGAAGATGCTCCAGAGAGGAGCAGCTGCAGCTCTTTCCCGCAGTGCAGGGTAAATTGAACCAACAGCACCGCCTGATCATGATGCAAAGCCAGCAGCAATGTTTATAAAAACTTACTACAGGGCAGACATGGGGCACTGGTGTCTGGCATGGTGGTGCAGGTCTGTAAGCCAGCATTTGGGAGACAGAGGCCAGGGGATCAGGAGTTCAAGGTCATCTTCCTCTACATAGTGAGTTTGAGGTCAGCCTGGACTATATATAAGACCCTGTCTTAAAAAACAGGCAGGGGTTTGGCCGGGAAGCAAGCACACTGTTATTATGATCTGTGTTGCAGCCCTAGTAAGCAGCATTCAGAAAAGAGATGAATCAACCTTCCTGCAAAGCCCTATCTAAACTACAATTATAATCTCTAGTTGCTCAGAGGCCCAAGTGCATACCAAACTTCCACTGGCAGCAAAGGCCTTAAACTCTGCGTTGGCAACATTCTGGTTTGCCAGATCTGCCTCACATTTAATCCTACGCTGGGATCTTTCATATTCTTGGCTAAGTGCTTCTGCCTTGAGCTTCCTTTTATTCAGCATCCCAGCTTATTTACCTCCCCATGTATCTTAAACATATTCCAGGCTTTCCTCCCCCTTTATGTTGTCCGTGGCTTTCTGCTCCCTGTAGCCTCTACTCCCAGACTTCCTTCCCCACACCTCCCCAATTTGGACCATCATCTTGATTAGGCAGCAAGCAGTTCTCTGTCGCTCATTAATAAGGGCTGAGGTTCTGTCATGCACCCTTACAACTCTTGACTGAAAACAGTTTTAGTCAAAGCCTAAGCTACTACAGTAAAAGTGAGGCTACTTGAGTTTGGGCACTGAGGAGCCAGACTGAATATAAGTGAAGACTAACCGAGTATGGGGAGAGGAGATGCTTTTGAGTCCATTGGTGTGCAGGTGGAGTACACGGAGGGGTAACTGATCTGCAGAAATGTACAGAGCAGGGCGGGGCACAGTGGGGGTGAGGAGCGAGTGTGAGAGTAGCATGGGAAAGATCAGTAAGAGGCCCAGTCTACAGAGGGTACTTTAGTGATGGATTTTTTTTAAAAGATTTATTTATTGTTATATATGTAAGTACACTGTAACTGTCTTCAGACACACCAGAAGAGGACATCAGATCTCATTATGGATGGTTGTGAGCTACCATGTGGTTGCTGAGATTTGAACTCAGGACCTTCGGAAGAGCAGTCAGTACTCTTAACTGCTGAGCCATCTCAACAGCCCAGTGATGGATTTTTTTAAACTTTTGTCTGTATGCATGTCTATGCACCACATGCTTGCTTGGAGTCTGCAGAGGACAGAGAGGGTGTCAGATTCCTGGAACTGGAGTTACCTATGGTTATGAGCTGCCATATGACTGTTGGGAATGGAACCTGGGTCCTCTAGAAGAACAGTCAGAGCTCCTAACTGCTGAGCTTTCCAGCCCCTCAATGGTAGATCATTTAAGCTAATGTAGTTATTGGCTAAGATACCTGGTGCTCTTGGATATGAATCTATTTACGAACTGCAAAACATATCTACTTCTAAGAATGGGAGGCTAGTCTACCCAATGAAGGGGAGATGTGTATAGAGAGGCCCATGCGGGCAAGCCAACACTCTATTCATGAAAGTCTTAGACATCCCAGCCCCTGCCAAGCTAACAGCTGAATTAAATCATGTGACCCCACAAGAGATCACATGAAGCAAAAGAATCTCCCTGCTAATTATCACAGAATAATGATAAGAAAATCATTGTTTTAAGTAGTTGCATTTTGGGGTATACTGTTATAGATACAATAAATAGCTGAAATACAATCTTGATGAGCCTCAGACTCCCCCTCTATAGCATGGGGCCAATGTTACAGGGTTGCTGTTAGCATTGCATGAGGCTGATAGTGAATGTAATATAACAAGACATACTTGTCACAGTTAGGAAAAGTCATACGAGGTCCTAAACTAAGTTGCCTGCATCCCCTTTGGGAAGTCCTTATCCTTATAGGCATGACCACTTATGTGATTTCCAAAGGCTGGGTTTCTGAGACAGATGAAAGGGTTTTTTTGTTTTTTGTTTTTTGTTTTAGTTTGAGCTATAATTTCTTCCTAAATTTTTATCTGTTTCCTTGCTTGTGTGTCTGTGTGTCTGTGTATGGACACCCTCATGCCACAGCTCAAGTACCTGAAGGTCAAAGGACAGTGTGCAAGGGCAGGTTCTTTCCTTTCACCAGGAGGGCTCAAACAGGTTGTCAGGTTTGGGAGCAAGCTCCCTTGCCCACTGAGCCATTTTGCAGACCCTTGACTACAAGGCCTGAAAAATAAACTGTGTATCATATATAGGTGACCAAAAAAGCTCTTAGATTAGCTACCTGTCCATCCATGTATCACATCCATGTTAAGCCTTTAGTAATTACCAAAAGTCAACTAAGAATGGCTGAAGGAGGGCTGTCGAGATGGCTCAGTGGGTAAGAGCACTGACTGCTCTTCTGAAGGTCCTGAGTTCAAATCCCAGCAACCACATGGTGGCTCACAACCACCCATATTGAGATCTGATGCCCTCTTCTGGTGCATCTGAAGACAGCTACAGTGTACTTATGTATAATAATAAATAAATCTTTGGGCCAGAGCAAGCAGGAACTGAGCAAGCAGAGTTGACCAGAGCGAGCAGAGGTCCTAAAAATTCAATTCCCAACAACCACATGAAGGCTCATAAGCATCTGTACAGCTACAATGTACTCACATACATAAAATAAATAAATAAATAAATCTTTAAAAAAAAAAGAATGCCTGAAGAAGTTGGGTGTGGTGGTATACGCCTTTCTCCTAGCACTTGGGAGGCAGAGGCAAGTGGATCTCTGAGTTTGAAGTGAGCCTGGTGTAGTTCTAGGATAGCCAGGTCTGCTACACAGAGAAACTTGTCTCAAAACCCCCTCTCATCCCAAAAATGAATAGCTGAAGGATGGCCTCGTTGCTTTGAAGGAGGCCTTCCACCTGTGCAGCTATTAACCAAAAGAACTACAGCATGCACTTAAAAAACTTCAGTGGAAAGATAGAGCCGAAGCAGATAAGTCTAAAATCTTCTCCTGGAGAGAAAGGCCTAAATTTCCATACAAAGCTCAGACACATACTAGAACAGCAAATGGTTCTGACTGGAGATCCCAGAGACAATACCAAGGGCGAGGAGTGAAACAGGTTCATTCTACAATGAAGTCACCTCCAGAAGTCTGTCCACAGGTCCTGGGCCCTAAGTGAGAAAAGCAGCTGACCGGGTGGGTGCCAGTGCCTGCTTTCTCTGGGTACCTAATGAATGCAGGTAGTTAATGATTCACAATTGCAGGAAAGCATGTTAAATACCATTCAAACGCATTTGTGAATTATGATTGCTAACACTAACTAAAGGAGCCTTTTAATCTTAAAAAATAAAGAAACCTTCTCTTAAAAGGGCAGATATCAATATTAATTAAACCAACAAAAAGAAACTCAAATATGTATTTTCTGCATGAAATCCACATCACCTAAGATACACTTGTTCTAGACAAACTGAATAAAATTCTAAACTCATCAAATGCACACTAGAGTAAGCTTGGAATTGGCAAAGAGTGTTTTAGGTGAAGGATGAAACACCAGATGAGCATTTATGAATTTCAGTTTGGGCAGAATCTACTAGACAAGCCAGATGCTGAACTAATTTCTTTTTACATTGGCATATAATGCAGTAAAGTGCAAAACCCTAACTATACACCTTGAAGAGGCGTACACCTAGATTAACCATAAAATACGATCGGCAGGAGGGCCATCTCAGGGTAGCACTTGTCTAGCATACACAAGACCCTAGTTTTGCTCAGAGTTGTTGCAAGGATTAAATGTTGATATATATAAAGCTTTTAGGAAACCGTTTGGTAAAACGAACTGTTTTTAAAAGCTGAAACAGCTATTCTGTAAACCAAAGGGTTATAAAATAGTCACAAGACATGTATGTAGCACAATGCTTCTCGACATGTTTTATTTTTTTAATCCTGCACTGATTGGGAGTTTTATAAAGAGTGATGATATACTGGACTGTCGGGAATGTCAAGCTGCTCTTTTTTAGCATTTGCTCTCACTTTCTTTGGTTCTCACAGTCCAGTAACAGTTTACTCTTCAACAAATGAACTGCCTTGAGAAGCATGTTCTAGCATACAGACTTAGGAAACAAGGGCAATCTCAAGAAGTAGACTGAACAGAATTATGACAATAAGAAAACCAACCTCAGTAGCAAGGCTGGAGGATGACTTGAGGGCCAATGAGCTAACAGATAAAATAACCCCAATATGCTAACACAAACACAAGCAGCTGCACGAGGAAGACACCAACGAGTATTTTCCCTACCAGTGCTCCAGGAGAAATCCCCTAGAGAACATGTTGGCCAGTAAGTCATCACCTCAGATGGTACAAGAGGCATGAAGGAAGAAGGCAGAACTGACTGGGGCCTCTTGAGTGAAAGCCACTCTGAGCCAACCAACATCAAAAATCAATCAGAAATCACAAAAGTCACAATTTTCTGCCAATGAATCATGCAATCACTCTCCAAGACATGCATATTCTCATATTCACACCTACCTGTGGTCTTAGGAGGCTCCTGAGGTCCACCCTGCCAGCCGTACTGTGGGTATCCTTGATAGGGGTACCCCTGAGGCGGTGGGTAGGGGTACCCCTGAGGAGGTGGGGCTCCCATGGGCCCCATTGGCTGTGGTGGATAAGGTGGGTATGGGGCTGTTGGGCCAGGGCCCGGATATGGTGGAGGGTTCTCTGGGTTCATCAGGAGCCTGGCAATGCACCTAAGAGAAAAAGAGAATAAAAATTATTTGCATATGGAAATCACTAGAAAAAAATTTCCAACTGATGAGATCATTTACTAAATGCCTTAAAGGTGCCTCAACAACTCTGGAAAGCCTTAAGCCTTGTCCATCTTGGTTCATTCTCATCACAACCACACAGCTATTATCTTACTATCTGCTCGTTTCTCTTCTGCTTGTCCTCATTTCTATTCCAGATAGGAGGCTGTGACAGCAGGATCAGTCAAGTCAGTTTTGATCACCACCATGTCCTCAGAGGCTTGCTTCATGCCTGTAGTCTCCTCAATGAATGTGCTGAATGAGTAACATGATACGTTGTTTTTAAATTCCCTGAAATGTCCATAAATGTCGTGGGCTAGCGTTAAGGTAGCAAAAAGTCTAATAACACCATCAACCAGGTCAGAAGATGCTGGTCCAGTACTAGGAAACCCTCCAATAAACAGGCTTGGGCTACAGTGGTGTCTCCTAAGAGGCAGCACTGCTTACCAGTGACCAGACACACCCCGTCTTGGGCTCTAGGATAGTATGGTTGTTCTTTCCAGACCCATGGCTCTAAGCAGTGAGCTGTCTATACAGAATGCCTAGCAAAAATTTCCTCCAAGCTTCCACACTCCCAGGAACCTTTGAAAGGCTCACCAGGAACCTTCACAAGTTCCTGTCCTCAGTGGTTTGTCTCTAGGACAGAGCCCATGCTTCCTGGCCCTCGAGCCTACTAAATATTCTCTTGACTGGGCTTGAAGCTTTGAAGATATAACCTAAGATGCACTTGTTCTAGACAAACTGAATAAAATCCTAAACTCATCAAATGCACACTAGAGAGTAAGCTTGGAATTGGTAAGGAGTGTTTTGGGTGAAGGATGAAACACCAGATGAGCATTTATGAATTTCAATTTGGGCAGAATCTACTAGACAAGCCAGATGCTGGACTAATTTCTTTTTACATTGGCATCCCCTATTGCTTCCATCATATCTACAATCACCACAGTGCCTGGCACAGAGACGTCCAGATTAAAAGCAAACAAATCATAACTGGGGAACAAGGTACACTCTACATGAGTCACTTAAACAGCATGACTCCTGTGATGCCATACTGCCTCACTGTTAACCATGTCCTGGACTAATATTTAACCTATTTTGAGTTATCTTCTAACCCCAATTAATAGTAGAAAAGAATCTAATAACTATGAATTAGTAATCCCATCAATTCTTCTTTAGAATAATCTTAAGTGATTTTATAAAGGCCAGAGTAGTCATAAGATTCCCTAGGGATTCTGGATTAAAGTAACAGATTACTTATATAACTTTCATATTCTTCCTCCCAAATAGTATTGGATTTCCAGCTAGATACCATCAGTTCTTGCT
Organism: Mastomys coucha; assembly: GCF_008632895.1. Classification (NCBI taxonomy): domain Eukaryota; kingdom Metazoa; phylum Chordata; class Mammalia; order Rodentia; family Muridae; genus Mastomys; species Mastomys coucha. Next base: position 32,387,072 of record NW_022196895.1, on the reverse strand, counting down.
ATAGTTCATGTGCTTCAAGAGAAGCTCATCTAGTTCCAGCTCTAGAGGAAGCACCCAATCTGCTACCCTAATCAAGGTCAGCATCTCCCTTTTTCATCACATTATATCAGTTCTGGCTCAAGGAACCCAGAACTGAGTTGATCATAAATGCCACTTCCTGGTCAGCAGGACTGACTGATGTAGTAGTTCCGTCCTTTCAGTAGACAGATCTAACAACCCAAGCTCCCCTTGTCATTAACACAGGCACATAAAGGTCTATGAAAGCTATGGTCTACCAAATTGCTACTAGCCAATCAGCAACTGTTAGCCTTATGATGCAGTGGCCACTTCAAAAGACTGAGCCAATCTAACCTACTGGCCTAACTTAAACTATGTCTATAGTGCTCCTAGTCCTGGGAGCCAATGATAAGCATGTCAAGTAGCAAGTAATGACATACAACTAAACATACATCCAGGAAGTGGACTAAAATAGTGAGGAATTGGTATCAGTGTGACTAAAACTCTTGTCTTGGACAGATGGCTGAAAGACAAATACAATGACTGCTAGAGTAATGGCTTAAACCTAGCAGAGGAAGTGTGGGTAGGGGGAGTGTTCCTTGAAGGCAATTATAAAACAATGCTAATATGGAATCAGGATCTTTTTTTTTACCACATATGCATTATGCCTCCCATTTTAAAGACTTAATTTTCCAGAGTCTGATAGAGACTCAAAAACAAAACAAAAAACCAAACAAACACACAACTAGTGCAGCTGAGAAGGGCTCGGCGTGTGTGCTCAAGCATGAGGACCTGAGGTAGAGTCCCCAGAACCTACACAATGCCAGGCTCAGGGGCACTTGTATGTCTGTAATCCTGCTATACACAAGAGGGATCCTGTTTCAAATACTGTGGAGGGTGAGAGGACCAACACTGAAGGATGTCCTCCACACACGCATCATGGCAAGTGCACATGTGCACTCACCACACACACACACACACCCTGCACATCCCAGGAACAAATAACAACAGAAGCCACCCTTGATCGTCCCTGTCCTCTCACCTCTGTTATATGCCAGTGTGACACCCATCCTAACCCACAGTGACTGATACTACAAAGCATCACCCGCTGGGAAAACACTGACCACATGCGCATTTTGTCTTGTCTCTCCAGCAGGAAGCTGATTAACACAGAAATCATTCTTATTAACTTACATATGGCCATTTTTAAGTCGTCAAAGTAGAACACAGCCAGCCATTGTAACCACTCTGTCCTGAAATTCAGTATAATGACCTACCTTCATTAAAACTGTGGTTTAACCTGATCCAGCCAGCCAGCCTATACATTAATGGAAATTCTCATTCTAGGCAAAGCCAAAGCTAGTTATCCCTGACTATACTGTCCTGAGAACAATGAGCAATGGAGAAGAAAACAAAACAGGAGAGCTCAGAACTGCCACACTTGGCACCTCCGTGCTTAGCCACCTGCTTCTTGACTATTCTTAACCCAGTTGTTTGTTTTCACTCCTCACTGTTCTGTGCCATTCTTTCTGAATGTCCTTCCTCTCACTTGTGTTCCCCCCTCACTTTTAGTATGAGCCTTTCTCCCTTATCCAAGGTACAACATGCCTAAGGAGGAAGAAAATTATCTGACACCTACAGAAAGCAGAAGCCATACAGTGGCTCCAGCAACCATAGCGCCCTTCCCTCCACACTCATCCTACATTTCCCAGGCAGTTGTCTTAAAGAAACAGAGATAAGTCAGTGTCCAGTTTCTTCTAACAACAATGACGACAAAAACCCATTCATAACAAAAGAACAGCAAAAGCCACACAAGAGAGTCTGAACGAAATCAAAGGTCCCAGAACTTAGAGTTTGAAAAGCAGGGCTTCACTTGGGACAAACCTATTGTTCTCCAGCCACCAAAGAAACTGGCCTGACAAAGATCACCTAATACAGTCACATCGCTACAGACCACACTGCATAAGCAAAGTACTAATGAGTTTTAAATTTGAGATACTGGACTTGTAACTTGACTGGTTTCCCTCATAAATTTGGTAACGCATAAGCCTTGCCAAAGTAGAGTATTACTACAGGTTAAATGTAAACACTATGAAGCATTGAAGCTAAACAAGAGCTTCGAAGGGAAGACCCTGAAGGGGTACAACAGCCAGGATTCATTCACAGACTAGACCACCTACTGTTCTCCCAAGATCTTATTCAAGACAAAGACACACACAACACAGTCACAAGATTACAATCATTCTCCAGTGCAACAAGAAGGGCAGAATCTATCTGTGAAAGTTGTTTTCAGACATAAAGTACTGTAAGTTCTCATCAAAATAGATAGCCAAGAAATAAAAATATAATAACCTTGAAAAATATCATTGTTCACATCTACCTGGCAGCTGCTGGTGCTGCTCCTGGGCAGTATGGTAAATAAGCTTCCTCCAGAAAAACTGAACAATCTCAATGGTGAAAAATCAGGTACTGAGCTGGGGCAGTGGTGGCACACGCCTTTAATCCCAGCACTTGGGAGGCAGAGGCAGGTGGATTTCTGAGTTCGAGGCCAGCCTGGTCTACAGAGTGAGTTACAGGACAGCCAGTGTTACACTGAGAAACCCTGTCTCAAAAAACAAAACAAAGCAAAAAACAAAAACAAAAACAAAAATATCAGGTACTGACTCATGCCCTTAATCCCAGTGCTGGGGAAGCAGAGGCAAGCTAAGCAGATTTCTGAGTTTGAGGCTAGCCTGGTCTACAGAGTGAGTTCCAGGACAGCCAAGGCTACACAGTGAAATCCTGTCTTAGGAAAAAAAATCAGATACTGATACAGGAGAGGACAACAAAGAAATAACTTCTCCAGCCAACTATGGTAAGACCATGCACAGAGGACTTCTGACTTTTTATTGCTTCATATATAAATAAATGGACAAAGATTATCAGGCACTGGAGGGTGAGGCCTTCAACATAAGAAACCAAAAAGGGCCAGCAAGATGGCTTAGCATGTAAAAATGCTTCCCTCCAGGCCTGATGGCCAGAATTTGATCTTTGGAACTCACTGGGTGGAAAGAGAGCCCTGGCTCACACGTTATCCTCTGACCTTCATGCTGGTACTAAATAAAGCAGGGAAAAGAAATCACAACCTACACACCTAAACAAGGAAAAGCTACTACAGTACATCTATATAATTAGTTTGTCTGTGGGTGGGTTCTGTTTTCATTTCTGTGTGTATATATCTATGGGGTCTAGTGCTGAAGACTGAACCCACGGCCTCACACATGCTAGGCAAGTGCTCTACCATTAACCTACGCTCCCAGCCACCAGTTCTATGCTTTTGAAATAAAACGTAATGCTGTGCGGGAAAATTTAGGAGCTGGTGAGGGGGCTCAGTTGGTAAAGAACTTACCAGGAGTGCATAAAGACCTGAGTTCAATCCCAGAACCTATGTAAAAAGCTAAGCACAACAGCCATGGGTTTATAATCCAGTGCTGGGGATGAGAAGAGAATACCATGGGGCTTCCTGGCCTGCTAGTCTAGCCAAAAACGTGAGTTCCAAGGTGGGTGAGACTAAAAATTAAGATGGAAATAGAGAAGAGGGGAGGGAATATGAGACAGAGTAACAGAAGGTGAAAAAGACTACTCTGTGTGTGTGTGTGTGGTGTGTATGTGTGTGGTGTGTGTGGTATATGTGTGTGTGGTGTGTATGTGTGTATGTAGAGTGTGTGCGTGTTTGTGTATACAAAACTGTTAAAGCATACAAAACATGGAGACTAGAAAAAGTCATCAATCTCTGACCTACTCGTGTACATGCGCACATTCATATCATACACATATGTACAATCACACAGAAAAAAAGAAAGCTATATAATGTACACAATCTCATGTTTTGTTAAAATAAATACTAATAAAAACATCAATGTAAGAACAGTCCTGGACTAAAGACATAGCTTAGTTGTAAATTTCTATGCAACCATATGACTGCCAAACACACTCTCTCTCCTCCCCCACTCTCTCTCTCTAAGAGTAAATAAAGCTCAATTTTTTATTTATTGCAATTACCCAAATGTATTATGCTTATTTGTGTGTGTGTGTGTGTGTTGAGCATGAGTATACCATGACACTGTGTGAAGGTGAGAGACAGACAACTTTTGGGGGTCAGTTCTCTCCTCCTATCATGGGGGTCCCAGAGACTAAACTCAGGTCATCAGGTACCTGCTGAGCCATCTTGTTAGCCCCTAAATTAAACTTTAAAACATTTAAATTGAATGACAAGTCCTAAAGCAAATTCACACAGTACAGTCACTTAATTTAACATAAGGATACCACTACCATTGAGAAAGGAAAAGATCCATGTTTCCAGTAAACAGCCTGGATTTAATTGGCTATCTTGAGGGTGGGGGTGGGGAAGCTCCTAGTTCTATATACAAAAATAACACAGCACATCACAGAACTATAAATAAAAACTAAAGTATCAAACTTTCAGGAAAACTCACGTCATATGTTCAGCTTGTCTTATGACTCAGCAGTTCTTGTCCCGATAACCAGTTATCCTCAAGTAACTGCAGAGTATTTCTGAGAAATCAGGGAGGCTACAGGGTCATGCTTTGTTTGAATTTCAGCATAAGTTCTGAGGAACTGTGTCACTGGTGACGCACCTGTACAAATACTTTTTACAAGCTATAATTTCTACTGTCTATCACTAAGCGGTTTAGGTGGGACACTGTGGTATATGTAGCTGTTGTTGGTCAAAACATAGTATGGGTGCTGAAGGGAAGAAATGCAGAAGCCTACACAGGCAGATGCACCAGAGAAGCTTTGCATTAAAAACGCTCCAAACTGGAAACGATCTAAACCAGCAGCAGACCAGATTAACCTTGGTGTATTTATGTGGGCACACAACAATATCCTAGCAGTGCTCAAAGAACTATTCCTGGGACTCCCAGGGCTAGGCAAGCAAACCCAGCTGGAATCAAGCACCACCATGATGCTCTAGGATTCTGTTCACCCGGGAGCAACATCACACCCAACTTTAGGACACTGTAGGGCACAGGTGGAACTTTCAGTGGCAGAAACGGTCTGAATCGTGAGCTGGTCGTGTTTGCATAAGAACTATAAATCCACCGGGTGAACAGTCAAGTCTTCATATTCTCCACAGGAAAGCAAACAGATAGTACTTAGCTCTAAGGGAAAAAATCTACAGTGGTTTGCTTAGAGCTCTGAAATCAGAAGTAGTTTATTATTATTATTATTAATTACTACTATTATTATTATTATTTATACTTAAAGGTAGCTGACATTTTTGGTAAGCTTGGGAAAATTAAGTTTTCTTAGTACTTTTTGATATGTTCATGCAGTTCACTCCTTTTAATGTCTACCTCACCTCTTAGGACTTGGTCACTTCTGAGAAGCCAATTTCCCTCCGGGTTACCAGCTTCATCTCAGTAACTCTCTCCTGCACATCTGTTCTTGGAGGCTTTTTTGCTGTGGCTTTTGTAGTTGTGACTCTCTTTGTCTGGGTATAAGACAGGGTTAATACAGTTGCTTTGGGTTACATCCACACTTCCCCAGGTGTAATTCTTGTTATTGAAGCCTGTAGTCAGGACACTTGTAGCCTTAAGAATCTTTCCTGGCAGCTGGGCAGTGGTGGTGCACACCTATAATCCCAGCACTTGGGAGGCAGCGGCAGGCGGATTTCTGAGTTCAAGGCCAGCCTTGTCTACAGAGTGAGTTCCAGGACAGCCAGGGCTACACAGAAAAACCCTGTCTTGAAAAAACCAAAAAAGAATCTTTCCTGGCAGTTTGTATAATTGTCTTTAAAGTTAGAAAAAAAAAACAAAAACAAAAACCCATGAGAACAGATCTTAACCTAAAGGCCCCTATCTCTTTTAGCTGCCCCTCTAACAGGTCCTTCATAAATTGACTGTTTTATATTCTAGGCCCCTCAACTTTTGAATCTGCATCCTTAATTTTGAGTGCAGATTGTTGAACTTGGCTCTAGGATTAAGGTTTGTACCACCATCTGTCTCCATGATTTATACTTTTCACTTAACTGTAACCTTGGCGTGTGGCCTTATGCTATTCACACAGGTCATTTATTCAGTCCATGAAAACGTCCCAGAACATCAACTGTAACTCAACACTAGCAGTTCCAGGCACTACTGAGATAGTGTGTGCACGAGTCAGTTCCTGTTCAGACTACAGAGACAGTCAGTCAGCAGCAGCCATTACAGACCAACCTATAAGACGGGAAGCAGAGTACTATGTGCACAAAAATAAATAAGCAGCCAGGGAAGTTCAGTTTCTAAGCAGAAGTGACGATCATTTCAAGAGCTAAGCAGACACAGAAATTTCAGTTACTCAACGTCCACACATTAGTCAGAGGCAACAATCTGGGGAATAACAAAGAAAAGAAGTACATTTCAGAAATGGACAGGGGTCACTATGGTGGGGCGCTGTCACACAGAAGAGGCTAAAGGTGAGATAGTTGCTCAGGATGCTTTTTTATAGGTACTCTTTACTGTTTTTGAAGAGAATCTTAGAACTTTGTTTACGTCTGCTTGCCAGGTACCACCAGCCAACCCAATCACTCAACCACATTATGAAATAACCACTGCAGAAGATCTCTAACATCAGTGTGGGCTTTACCAGCCTTCTCTATTATTGCATTGGGAAGGAAACTCTGGAAGTTTTCTAATTTCAAAGGAATTGTAAAGTAGTCTACTATTCTGACTGGACAAACTGGAGTTAAGAGAGGCAGGAGCTGTATTTCAGAGCTACACAGTGAGGTACAAGCAGAACAACCCTCAGTAGGGAAGTCAGACTACAACAGTAAATGTGCAGCTAGCTGAGGGAAATATCTCAGATTCAACCCCAAACTCACAAGCACAGGTATTTACTGAAGGACTTCTACCTCGCTCCCTCCTAACATCTCCTATGTAGCCTGGGCTAGTCTGAAACTTGAACTCCTCCTGCCTCAGCCTCCCAAGTGCTGGAATTACAAGTGTGTGTCACTATGCCCAGATCCTATTTAAAATTATACCTCAAATAATTAAATGAACATATTATCTTTTGAACTGGAAGGCCTGCCTCTAGGGGTTTCATCTCACATTATATATTACAGAAGTATGCTAAAATTCTAAAACTTTTCACATATATGCACAGGTTTATTATTGTAAATTTAAATCCCAGGCTGCCCTGCAATACACAGTGAGATCTTCTCTCAATCAATCAAGCCATCAAGCAGTAAGTAAGTAAAATCAATTTATACTGTTAAAGACTATAATCCTAGAACCTGGGAGAACTAAACAATAAGATTGCAAGTTCAAAACTATCCTGGACTACATACTATATTCAAAGTTACCCCACGCTACACTCAAGATCCTATCATGAAACACAAAACAAAAACAAAATTTAGACCACAATAAATGGTTGTACTAACGAATACAACTATTGAGTACATTGTATATATGTTATACTTTTTTGAGGTAAGGTCTCATTCTGTAGCCCTGGCTGGTTTTGAGACAGGCTCTCACTCTGTGGCTTCTCTGTCCTGAAACTCACTATGGCGACTAGACTGGCTTTGAATTCACAGAGATCTGCCTGCCTCTGCCTCTGCCTCTGCCTCTGCCTCTGCCTCTCCTCTGCCTCTCCTCTGCCTCTCTCTGCCTCTCTGCCTCTGGAGTGCTAGGATTAAAGATGTATGCCATCATGCCCTGTATGGCATATGAACAATAAAGGTTCAAATTCCTGCTGGTTATCTTTGACTAAATTGCCTCTCCTCTGCCTCTCCTCTGCCTCTCTCTGCCTCTCTGCCTCTTTCTGCCTCTCTGCCTCTGGAGTGCTAGGATTAAAGATGTATGCCATCATGCCCTGTATGGCATATGAACAATAAAGGTTCAAATTCCTGCTGGTTATCTTTGACTAAATGCCACATGGCTTTTAGGAAAAACAAAAACAAAAACAAAAACATTCCTTATTTTACTGAGAAGAAAAGGATGCTTCCAACTACAAGGAAAATAGAATTTGTCCCAGAAACCATCAGGGACATCTGGCTGCAAGGCAGGACCCATAATTGCAAGCAGACTAGTAGGTTCCCAGGCAACCTCTTCCCGTCTGTTCCAGCCTTCACTGTGTTGGATCCTGTGGCAAAAACCACAGGTCGTTCGAATGTAGACTCCCTTTGCCTTGAGCTTCCAGAAGGAGTCTCTAGGGACACAGCACAGCTCCTTGCCTGACTAAGAACTGTAGAGAGAATCTCTTATAAACATCACCCACCAATAAAAAAGGCAGTGGTCAGTGTACAAAGTACTGCTGGGAAACCCCCACCAGCTTCATAGGAGGCCATACCTGGAGCCTCACTCAGCCACTCAGCTCAGACTCTGGGTCAGTGCCATCAGGGCTGCTATCTGAAAGCCCACGGCAGGCTGCTCCTCAAAAAAAAAAGGATGGGGCCTCTGAAGAACATCCAGTCACAGGACAGCACTAACTCTGGAACTTCAAACAAGTCAGCCCTCAAAGTGAAAAGGGAGAGAAAATGAGGCCCAGTGAGAGAAAGGATCAAAAGAGGGGGCAGCAAGTGAACAGAACAGAAGGCGAGGGAAAGGGGGAAGAAAGCTGTTAGCACAGAAAGTGAGTCAGGGAAATGAAAGGAGAGGTTAGAGCACAGAAAGCCAGAGAGAAGGGAAGAACTCTGCCCCCTGCCAAGTTGAGAGGACACACTATAAAGGGACACAGCCATCCCTCCCTACAAGCCTGATAAAGCCACTTCCCAGGTCAGGTCCCCCACCAGCACAGCCCCTGAAAGGCAGGTTCCACTACCCTCCCAGGGCATTAGATTGGGCTTTGTGGGAAAGCTGCCATCTTGATCGTTCAGTAAAAGGCCCCTACAGCTTAATGTGCTGGCAATTTAACTAAGCGCTCCTGACTCCTGATGAATACCCAAAGGCCCTCTTTGCTCCACCATGAAAGCCACTTTTCTAACCCACAGAGCGCCACAGCTCTGTCAATGCAGCAGGTAGCTCTCTTAACAGACAACAGTAAATTCCAGCTCACGCCTGTAGTACCACCGATGCTACCCCAGCAGCACTCTCCCACTCTGCCTTCTAACATTGTTAAAGGGATAATAAAGACTAGAAGAAACAAATGCTAAATGACAATTTTCTGTCACTGTTAACACCCAAAGAGAACACTCGATGTGCAAAAAAAGACAGAGGGTTCAAAGTAGTTGGTGGCACCAGCGAAGCTAGAAACAAATAGCATAAATAAAACCTGAGTTTACCAGGGGCGCACTTGCAGAGAAGGGATGGAACTGCATCACAGCATCAGCAAAGCCAGGTTCCACCCAGCCTCCCAGAGCGTTAGCTTGGCTTTGTGGGAAAAATAAGTAAGACAGAGGCTTCACTGGGCGGTGGTGGCGCACGCCTTTAATCCCAGCACTTGGGAGGCATAGGCAGGCGGATTTCTGAGTTCGAGGCCAGCCTGGTCTACAGAGTGAGTTCCAGGACAGCCAGGGCTAGAGAAACCCTGTCTCAAAAAACAAACAAACAAACAAAAAAGACAGGTTTCTATATTATACTTCTTTTCTTTTTTTTGGAGACACAGTCTTACTATGCAGCCTAGTCTGGCCTTGAGCTTGAGCTTGTAACCCTTTTAACTCAGTTTCCTAAGGTAGGTTTGCTGTGTGCTACCTAGCTACTTAGTCTCCGTAACTAGATTCTTCATTTTGTGGCTTTCTTAGTATCAAACTGTTGCACAAATTTTAGGACAGGGTTTAAGGAGACTTCTCTGAAGGTCTGCCTACCCAAACCAGCCCTACCACCCACCAACTGCCACCTGGAAACTTTCCATGGAGGAGTCATCTCATTGGGTAAACTTACCATGGAGGAGTTATCTCATTGGGTAAACGGGTATGCACTATGATTTAGAGATCATGTACAATTTTAGTTTATAATATTCACCGTCTATTTGTGGCATCTGATACAGTAGTTTTCAATTTAAAGGCAGTGATAGGATAGTTTCCCTTATAAATAAAATTTCAAGTTTAAAATTTATTACATTCATTTAGTATGTGTGTACGCACTCCAGCACACATATATCATACGGCACAGGATATGCCAGTAGAGGTCACAGGATAACCTGTAGGAGGTCAGTTCTCTCTACCATGTGAGTCCTGAGACCAAAATTTTCAAGTTTTAAAAACTGAGATGATAGCTGGGTGGTGATGATGCACGTCCTTAAATAATCCCAGAACTTGGGTGGGGTGGAGACAGGTGAATCTCTGTGAATTCGAGGTCAGCTTGGTCTATAGAGCAAGTTCTAGGACATCCAGTGCTAGAACAAAGAAACCCTGCCTCAAACAAAATAATAATAACAACAATAATAATAAACAATAATAATAGTCCTTTAATAATGGTCAGACAAGAATAGGCTAATGGCTCCAAAATGTCTCTTGATGCCAAAGCTCATGGGTACAGCATTTTTAAGGACAAAACTCGCAATTACATCAGTGTTCAAGGGGGCTGGAGTAGCCTTATAACATGTCCTTTTGCTGAGCTTAGCACTATTTTCCACACAATATACAACAATTAATTTGATTTGCACTTCCTCTAGTCATTTTAGTTTTATGTTTTAGCTTCCACAAACATTAATTAATTTGGTTAACATCTAGACCACGGTCAGGATCATGGGCAGTCCCAAAGCCAAGATGAATGCGATTATTGGAGGGCGGAAGGCTGAAGAGTGTCTAGGCATGCACAAAATAGTTAGGACAAGATGTGGTTACCCTAGTCACTTCAGAATCACTTTAAAAGTGTTATGGGGCTGCAGAGATGGCTCAGTGGCTATTCTTCCAGAGGGCCCAAAGTAGAAGATCCCCAGCACCATGAGGCAGCTCCCAATAGTCTTTAAGTTCGGTTCCAGGGAATCCAATGTCCTCTTCTGCACTCCATGGGCAACCAGGCATGCATGATACACAGTCATACATACAGGCAAAACAGGCATACACATAAAAAAATTTTCTGTGATGAAAAAACGAATTTTTAAAAAAACAGCAAGGAAGGCATGGAGATAGGACAGAAATCACACATATGGAACACAAAGGAATCATGAGAACCACCTTCGGTTTCTTCTTTTCACTTGCAAAAGTTGGTCCCAGTAGTTTCACAGCCACCCTCAGACACTGATGAATCAGCAATCCCGATTCAACTGTCAGCAGAGCTAGAAGGCGGAGGAGGCTGCCTTCTGCTGGGGAGCTGCCATTAGCCTGACAGTGGGCTTGGCTGGGGCAGCTGAGTGAAGGGAGATTCAGAGCAGCTGGAGTATCCAGGAGGCTACTCCGGGCATCAGGGAAGCATCAAGGACTAACCCTGCCCCAGGCATGTTCCTCCAAGTATCTGCTCTTCACACACCTCACCAACTGCTCCCTGCCTCCAGTCCTGATGCTGAAGTGAATGTGGAAGACGCCTAGGACATCCCAGGTTTTCCCCTCCCTGGAAATTTCTGTGGCTCAACTGTTCACTATTTCTGCCCTGCTTTTGTCACTGAGCATGTCTAGATAGTTTTCAAATGTGATACGTTTTCTAGCCAATGCTCTCGGGACTAGGTAACAATTCTTAAGCACAAGTCATCAGGGAACTAAATGAACTAATGACAGGCATCTCTGAAGAAAGAGTTTACTGCCTAATGAGTACATTCAGGTAAAGTAAACTGTCCTCCCACCATGGCTACCAACACTCTCTCAAACCTCAAACCATATAATTAAGAGTTCAGAAAACTATCAATCCCTTCCGCTGTCTGTGGCTCAAAGGTCAGACTCAAACTATTTGCCTCCCTTGTGGTGAATGTGAGGATCCTACTAGTGGTACATATTTGGCCATGAGGCCTAAATCAGTCCCAGTGTTCCTCTGCTTATGATGGGGTTACACCCAGACAAACATCTATGAGTTAGAATATCATAAATTTTAAAATGCAGTTACTACTGTAAATAACCATAGCTGAGCTCAGCCGACCTTAAATGTACTTGAATTACCATTAGACAGAGAAGTTGTACAAAAAACATTCAAAAAGCACATTCTACAAAAAAGTATTGAGAGCCAGGCATAGTGTCACATGGCTATAATCCCAGCACTTGGGAGTAGAAGCAGGAGGACCAGATGTTCAAGCGTAGGCTCAGCTATATGGCAATTTGAGGCCAGTCTGTTTGAGATGAGACCCTGTCATCTTTTAAAAGATCTCATTAAAAAAAAAAGAAAGAAAGAAAAGAAAAGAAAAGAAAAAAGTGTATGTAGAGGTATTGAAAAATCTCTTGTAATTTACTGAACATTATACTAAGAAAAAAAAAAACAAGAATGGTTATGTGGGTAAAATGTTGTTCCACTATAAAGCAGAAAAATATTAACTTGAAACCCTGGTAGATTGGGTACCAAAATTCTATATTTCCTAAAACCTTCCTATTGTTGAACCCGTTTTATCCAGTTCTCAAGGGGGTATGAACTTTTGCATATGAGGCTAGAGTCGACTCCTATGCAGTGCTCCTATCCTGCTGTCTTTAATTGCTAACTCCCATTTTATAGCCAAGCCAATTATTTGCCTTGGACAAAATGTAGGGAGCTTTGAGGACTGGGACATAGCACTTAGCTTAGCTTGAGAAAAACAGATGTCTCTTCTGTCTAAATTTCCCTCAGGTAAGAAAGCAACAAATGTCAGAAATAGGAAGGCTAACCTTCACAGCTCCATAGAGTCCCTGCAACAGCAGCAAGGCCTGAATCTCACTACAGCCAGACCTGTGGCTGAACAAGATTGGAAAATGTCAAAGAAAACTATTCAATTCTTATCCGATGTAGTGAGCAGTCATGCAGACTTCTCTACCTCTGATAAGCTGTAAGTTAGAACTATCTGACTAACTTCGTAAGGCCTGAGCCAGTTTCCAGTAACAATCTTGCTGTCAGAGGATCCTGGCTAGGAAGCTGCCAGCCCACAGCCTACCCTGTTACTGGTTTACTGCAAATGCTTGACAGAATCAACATGTGGTAATAGAGAAAGAGTATAAGAAAATGAAACATGTATTTATTTGCACATGAAATAAAAACAGGTATGTAATCTCAGGCCTCTAGATCTTGATCACAGGTTGATTTGTAACTAATTCTAAAGACTCCGGGGGAGGGGGGTGGGGTTGGGGTTGGCAAAAGGCCTCTAAGTATAAATGGTATGTCAGTGTTTGTAACTTTCACCTCTTTTTAAAAAATTGCTACATCTCAAAATACAACACTCATCCAGGAATTGAAATGTCCTGCTTTGGAGCAGTTCAAATTTCATATAGCTGCTGCTTCTCCTTCTCCTTCTCCTTCTCCCTCTCCCTCCTCCTCCTCCTCCTCCTCCTCCTCCTCCTCCTCCTCCTTTTTTCCAGACAGGGTTTCTCTGTTTAGCCCTGGTTGTCCTGGAACTCACTTTGTAGACCAGGTTAGCCTGGAACTCAGAAATCCACCTGCCTCTGCCTCCCAAGTGCTGGGATTAAAGGCCTGTGCCAGGCAAGAGGTAGAGTTTTGGTTCCTGGGTTTAGGGTCTGAGTTGAGACCAGACTGGGAGAAAAAAGAGAAGGTGGAGAGAGGAAAGGGGGTCTTGGGGTTATGAAAACATGGGCATGAGGGCTGACCAGTTGGACTTAAGAGCTGCCCAGATGTAAGATGGTAAGTTCTAACTCCGGGTTATTGCTAGGGAAGTAGACATAATAGCTTAAATGGTGAATATCTGCCCAGCTCTAGCACTTTTAAGGCTTATCATAAATATAATAGTTTTGTGTCTTCCATCTGGGACAAAAAAAAAAAATCTAATGTGGAATAGAAACCCAGGACTGAGATTAAATTATTACCACAACACAACACCAAACAACTTTTTCTTGATGCTGGGATGGACCCCCATGTGGGTCACATGTATGCTTGGCAAGCACTCTGACAGTGAGCTGCATCCACTAGTCTTTGGCTCCATTCCATGTAAGGAAAACCTTGTGTCTTGAATGTTGGAAGGCCAGCCCTGGTGTTTATCACAGCCCGTGTTTAGGGAAGTACACTAACATTTTTTTCTCCTGACAATGAACTCTTTAAGTTCTCTACCAATGAGAAAACATGTGGGGGTGGCCAGGGTGAATGAAAGTGGAAAAATTCCAAAAAAGCTCTCAGCCTGCTTAACTGTCCTGGCGGCTCCCAGTGACTGGGAGAGGGAAGACAGGAGGAAAGCCTGTTTCTTTCCAGAGGAGGCGGAATTAGTTCAGCAGCTGAAATATGATCAGAAATTGGGAAAACTTTATTTAACAGGAAAAAAAATGATGTGCGCCAAGGCATCTAATTTCCAACAATTCTTAGGTTCCTGCAGAGACTTATGTACTTCCGTGGCACTCACCTTTAACCCAGCACTGGGGAGGCAGAGGCGGATGGTTCTCTGTGAGTACCAGGACAGCCAGGGCTACACAGAGAAACCCAGTCTCAAAAAAAAATAAAATAAAATAAAATAAAATAAAATAAAAATAAAAAATAAACAAACAAAAAAGAACCCTCTTGTGGCCTTTAGGCACATGGCAATTTTGCAGTTGAACGTGTTTTAAAATCGCCTCTCAGGACTTCCTTTACAGAGACTGATTTCACTCAGCTGACTGGAAGCCATTCATTTTCCCTGTCTCAACCACTCTGGACAGGCTCTCCAGAGTGCTGTACCAGTTTCTACATTTAACACATAAACCGGCTGAGGACACCTTCTAAGGTCTCAGCAATTCCCTAAACTGTTTTTTACTGTACAAAATCCCCAGAGGTCCAATTTTGTTTTCTGAAGTCAAGCAAATACAATACAAATTGGTTTGGTCACTCCGATTCTTTACAGAAAACAAAATATTTGATGTTTCAACAGCATCAATATATTTTAGGGAATACAAAAAAATATATAAACCACCAAATCATTCCTCCTTATAAAACCAAAATACACTTTTTGGGCTTCTCAGGAAATCAAAATAAAATAGCCTACCATTTAAACAAAGCTTAAGTGCTTTGTTTATGGTGTATGCCTGTAAACCCATTACTTGGAAGGTAGAGACAGGAGGATGAGGTGTTGAAAGCCTTAGACTCAGCTGTAAGAGGGCAGAAGCCAGCCTAGACTATGTTCAAGACTATCTCCTCAAAATCAAAACCAGAAACACACACACCCTTCATTCGCAGCAAAGTTAAACAATCTTACTCTGAGAGAAGTTGGGTAGAAAAAAAATTGAGCTGAAAAAAAAATCCATCTTAAAATTTACATTTTACTCAACATTCCATATCATAGTTTGGTGCTAATTCCTTTTAGTAACTTCCCATATTAAAACTCCTGTCAATCAGCTTGGTTTGAATTTCACCTTAGGGTTAGGGGTATTTTTTTTTTTTGCAAGACATTCTGAAGTCTCTGAAAGGCAATGTGCTGAGAACATTCCAGTCTCCAAGCAAACAGAGGGAAGAATATATGTCTCATCCTGTTATTCTGTCCAGTCAAATGGAATGCAAGAAAATAAGACACGGTTGGGTATGTCCCTTCTAGAATAAAGACAAAAACCTGATGAAATGTTACCGGCAGTTTGGCTGCCTGAACCCCGACCAAGTTTATTATAAATATATTAGAGTTCAAGTGTTGTCATCTCTTTTCACCAACCACTCAGGTCTTCTTATCATAATGTTCCCACGTCCCCAAACCTGTCGTCGTCTTAATGGCTCCCTAGAGCATACAATGCCTCAGCTAGTTGCTCCAGCTTTTTCCCAACAGGTCCCAACTTCATGCTCTAAACTCTCCATCCCAGACAGGCCCAGTAAGCACTCCTCGGAGTTCAAGAATCGGGTCTTTTTCCTCTGAGGTACCCCCCTTTCCCTGTCCTCACTCCAAACCCTTTCCGGTGTCACCTCCTCAACAGGTGTACCCTCGGATCCTGCGCCCTTAGCAAGCGGCAGGGGTTCCCTGAGCCCACACCTACTCAACACCGGCTCACTCCGCCGCCGGGCTCCCACTCCCAAGCCAGCTCGACCCTAGCCAGGTCGCGGAGCCTCAGAAACCGCAGCCTAAGGCGAAGAAATCCAGCAGCTTCCGCCGACATCCCTGGAGACAGGGTGGGGCGAGCCCCGCTCCGCTCCCAGCCCGCGGACTCCAGAGCGCGGCGGACGCAGCCGACTGCGGGAAGCACTCAGTCCGCCCCAGGACGCCGGGCGATGGCAGCGCAGCGGTGGGGTCCTCTCCCCTCAGGAGCCTGGCGCCCCAACCCGTCGCTCCGCGGGTCCCTCCAGCTCTCCCCGCGCAGCCGCCCGCGTCTCACTACGCCCTAGCCCGGGCTGGCCGCCCCACTCCGACCCCAGAGCCCTCACCTCTCAGCTCCACGAAGCAGCCGCTCGCTGACCCGGTCTGGACGGAAGAAGACTTGGACCCGACTACGCTAACAGCGCCGCACCTGCCGCGAGCCACTGAGCCGCAGCGGCGCGCCTGACGTCACCCGAGCCTCCAAGGCTGGAAGCCGGGAGTCACCTGATCTCCCTGGCAACGCGCGAGGGGGCGGAACCCAGCGAGGGCGGCGTCACAGCGCGAGCCCCGCCCCCCCCCCGCCTCTCCGGGTCCCCACACCGCGTTGAGGGACTTGAGCTTGTTTGTCCCTTAGTTCCCTGCGGTCCCCGGGCTATATCTAGAGTTTCTTTCCGGGTCCTTGCGAGCATCGCCGCCCCACGTCGATAAGATGGGAGCTTGGGAAGAAGGGCAGGGGCCCTGAGGACCAGCTCGGTACACAGCAAGTGGGGCTGCTGTGAGCGGCTGCTGCCTGGCCTCTTCTCCTCCGCTGCTAGGTTCAGGAGCCTTCTATGGAGCTGCTGTACGGGAGGGGATGAGAGCTGAGGCTGATAACTAAATTGCACTTCCCATAAACCTTGCCGCAGTAGTGTGACCAATGCATGAGAATGTAACGAGACTAATGGCAAGAATACGAAGGGTAGGGCCAATGTCCAGACCAAGACCTCTTGTTCCTCAAGTCCCCTATTGCCACAGGGAGAGAAATTCCTGAACCGGTCCCGGAGAACACCCTATAACAAGCTTCCTAGTTCTACTTCGGAAAAAAAAAAGCCTAATTTTTCATTTTGAAAACTGGTTTGTTGTTGTTGTTTTGTTTTGTTTTTTTCAAGACAGAGTTTCAATGTCCTGGAACTCACTCTGTAGACCAGGCTGGCCTCGAACTCAGAAATCCACCTGCCTCTGCCTCCCAAGTGCTGGGATTGAAGGCTTGCGCCATCACTGCCCGGCTGGAAACTGATTTTTCTGGGCTGGGTGGGATGTATATGTATTACAGTGGTTGCATGCTTGTGAAGCATGTGCAAACCTAGACTGACTCCCTAAACCTGCCTAGAAAGGAGAAAGTGGTCCGAATTCCTCGAGTTGATTGCTATACTGGTATCTTTACACCTTTGTCACTACCCAGTCTTAACAAATAGATAGTGAAAATGTAAACAAATGAGATGAAAATCCGGAAAGGGCCTCACTGTTGCTGACTTCCACTTCAGCTTTAGTTTCCCACTCCCTGAACCTCTAAAAGAGGTTTTCTGTCTATTGTCCCTGCCTTTCCCACAAAAGGATCTTTGACCAAGAAGTTAATTTACAACTAACTTCTACTGAGTATCCTTAAAGGCAGGCTGATTAAGATATATAGCATTGGAAAAATCAAGAATACATAGGTAGCCTGACCATAGTTCATATCTGTTGTTTTGTTTTGTTTCATTTTTCACAACAGGGTTTCTTTGTGTAAAAGAGTAGGAAAAGAGCAAGAACTCTGGCTGTCCTGGAACTCACTCTGTAGACCAGGCTGGCTTCAAACTCAAGATCCACATGCCTCTGGCTCCAGAGTACTGGGATTAAAAGCATGCGCCACTACCGCCAGGCCATTTTCTCAGTTTATTTTATTTATTATAATCAATTAATCTTGAAACAGGATCTCATGTTTCCCAGGTTGAACTCCCTATGTAGTTGAGGATGGCAAATCTCTGATCCTCCTGCCTCTACCCCAAGTGCTAGGATTACAGGTGAGTGAAATTGTACCTGGTTTTATTTGCTGAGGATCAAACCCATGCTGAGCAAGAACCCTACCAACTAGTACATCCTAGCTTCTACATTTAGATATTGTGTTTTGTTTTGTTAATAGTACATACATGGAAGAAAGACAGCTGTGGAGAGCAGAGAAGCACCCCGGCTTTACTAAGAGCTAAAAGAGGCCGGGCGGTGGTGGCGCACGCCTTTAATCCCAGCACTTGAGAGGCAGAGGCAGGCAGATTTCTGAGTTCGAGGCCAGCCTGTGGTCTACAGAGTGAGTTCCAGGACAGCCAGTGCTATACAGAGAAACCCTGTCTGGAAAAGCCAAAAAAAAAAAAAAAAAAGCTAAAGGAGAAAAGAGACTGAAAACAGGAGCCTTGGACTATAATTCCAGCATGAAAGGGTGTGAGCTAAGAGGGTCATCACAGGTTCAAGGTCAGCCTGGGCTGCAGAATGAGACCCTAGTTTGTTTATTTTAATAAAAAAGTAAGAAAGGAGCCAGGCAGTGGTGGTGCATGCCTTTAATCCCAGCACTTGGGAGGCAGAGGCAGGCGGATTTCTGAGTTCGAGGCCAGCCTGGTCTATAGAGTGAATTCCAGGACAGCCAGGGCTACACAGAGAAACCCTGTCTTGAAAAACCAAAGAAAGAAAGAAAGAAAGAAAGGAAGGAAGAAAGGAAGAAAGGAAGAAAGGAAGGAAGGAAGAAGAGGAGTCCAGGAGGAGAACAATGAGGAGGAAGCGGGTACAGGGCAAAGCAGGCAGGCCTGGGGTGTCTGGCAGAGCCGAGAAGACCTACAACTAGACAACAAGTCAGAGCTGGGATGAGGGGAGAGAGTTGGGTCAGAGTGAATTCTGAGGGACCCTGGGGCCTGGAGGAAGGGAGATGTGGGCAGTGTTTTTGGCAGTGATGAAAGGGAAGAGGAAGTAAAGGTGGGCTAAAAGCATCACAGGACATCTGAGAGGCTGCAAGGAATGAAAGGAATGAAGAAACGGGCTGTGGGAGATGACAACACACACACCTGTGGCAGCTGACGTGGGCTTCGAGGCCACATGATAGGCTGACAGAGAAGAGCTGCCTTGTGCACAAGCCTCCAAGGACTAAAGGTCATCCAAATGTACCCCCAAAACTATTCTGGGACATCATGTGGTTTGAGCCACTATGCAGAACTATGAAGCAGGAGGAAAAGTAGATGTGGGTGGATCCATAACTGCATCCAAACAGTGTTCATCAAAACGTGGTCCTGTCAGTTCTGTTCGCCTAGAGAACCCTGACTGATACAGGCTTTGTCTTTTTGTCTGGAATATTTCTAGGCCCTTGCTAACATGTCTCCTGTCTGTACTCTGGTGAGCAAGGTGGAGATGAGGAGGAAGTATAATGACCTTGAAAGAGAAGAGCTTCAAGACGTCTGCTTAAGGCAGAGACATAGGAGGGCTGTTCTGGGGAAGAATAGGGCATCTTTTCAGTATGGCCTCTGATTCCTCCCTTTTTCTGAGTAGGTAGGGCCACAGCGAAGGGACCATTATCAAAGAAAAAGCAAAACATTCATTACTCTACCTCCATTGATGATGGAAGGAGCTGCTAGCTTGTGAGTAGAAAAACTCAGGGTTGCTGCTGACAGGTTCCAAGAACCAGTGATGTGGCCGGCGGGTGGCATAGCTGTCTGCCTTTCTTCTCAGATTTGACCATGTCACAGGCTAACATTAGGCCTTGTGTAGAAGTTGCTGGACTTTCATTGGATTTCTTCACAATAGCAATAGTGGGTGTGTTTCTGTTCCTGGAAGGAAAAAAAAAAAAAAAGAAGTGTGGTAAAGCATATTTCTTGGGAAGTCCACTAACCACAGAAGTTTCAACATGTGTTCGTTCATAGCTGTCATCCAAGGACTACGGAGGCAGCATGGGTCTGTGAAAAGAATCTATGCTCTGAGGTCTCTTCCTCTGTGAACTTTGGCAAATCTCGCTTCTCTCAGTAAAATGAGGGTACCACTCACCTCACAAGACTACTGTAAATTCGGAGGGACTCCCAGGGCACAGAAAACCCAGATTCATAACTTTTGATTTATCACTGAACTATTCTCCCAGAGACTTCACACTTTTGTTTTGTTTTGTTTTGTTTTTGAGACAGGGTTTCTCTGTATAGCACTGGCTGTCCTGGAACTCACTCTGTAGACCACAGGCTGGCCTCGAACTCAGAAATCTGCCTGCCTCTGCCTCTCAAGTGCTGGGATTAAAGGCGTGCGCCACCACCGCCCGGCGAGACTTCACACTTTTAAAAGCCTATTGCAAAAACCATTCTAGGAGGTATTGATGTAGTTTGGTGGATAGAATGCTTGGCTAGCCATCCATGAAGCCCAGTATCTGACCTAGAACCACATAAGCCAGGGATGGTGGTACACACCTGTAAACACAGCACTTAGGATATAAAGACAGACGGACCCAAAGTTCATCCTAGCTATAGAGAATTCACAGTGAACAGTTCCTTTTTAAACTAAACTGCTTCTTGGACTAGGGAGTGTGGTTAAGTTGGTAGAGTGCTTTCCTGGCATACATGAAGCCCCGACTGAGATTCTACATAAGACTCTATGACGTAAACAGTAAATAGTGCCATATAAAACTGGGAGTGGTGGTACATACCCTTAGTCCCAGGAATTGGGAAATAGAAGCAGAAACATCGGAACTCTTGTTCAAGGTTGTTTTCAGATGCATAGCAAGTTCCAGAGCACCCTGGAATATATAAGACCCCATCTCCAAAGGAGAAGGAAAGAGCTAGTTTCTAATTACCCTGGCTGGGTCTTCCAGACATCTAACACCTACTGGAAGACCTGGCAGTGTGGGAATTCCCCGGCCACAGTGAAACTGAATTATAAACTGCCATATCCTTTGTGCCCTCATTATTCATGGAAAGAGCACCGTGCCCATTATGTGGGTTAAGGTACCTTCTAAGAAAGGGAGGGTCTAGACCAAAGCCTTCGTAAAAGTGCGTATTCTGGGTGTCAGCACATCTGCATCAGGGGCTCAATGAATAAACAGATGAAGGCATAAGCAAAGGTAACTGTGATTTGTGATGATGTAAGTTCAGCCTGATGGACTCCTTATTGAGTGGATGAAGGAGTGGATGAGTGGTTCAGCACATAAGCAAAGATGACAGAAGAGTGGTAGACGGCTAGAAGACCAACATAAGCAGACTGTAAAAACCAGGAAGTTCTGGAAAAGAGACACCGAACAGATCGTAAAGGAGTTTTTCAGATAATGGATTCTTCTGGTAGGCACCCAGGGTGTGTGGGTCTGGAACGACATAATTTTAGTGGGACACTGTGACTTACTGGCCATGTGACCTAGAACCAGTTGACTTAACTGCTGAGCAATCATCCCCTAGATTATAAAAATGGAGATAAGATTGTTAATTGCTTTACAGCAACCCTGAGGATAGATTGAGAAATCTATGGAATCAAAGCCTGGGGCCCAATGAGTGTTTTATTAAGAGCTAAGCAGAAGAGGCTGTACAGAAGAGGGAGTACAGAGATGAGAAGGAACCACCCACCTTCCTTGAATTGGGAAATGGGAACAGAATGCATTGTTTTGTGAAGAAACATTTGGGAGCAGAATGCAGGTTGGGTCTGTAGCACCGTGGCAAAGGCTCAGCCTCAAAGGGATCAAGGGCTGACCGGTAGCTAGAAGCTACCACGCCCAAAAAAGAAAGCATGCCCCACCCCTGGTGGTCCCGGATGGGAGTTGGAGCCTGGCACAACAGCATTTTCAGCAACCCTATTAGTGAATGTCAGTAGGTACATAAACTGAACATCTTTTTGGAGTTTACAAGGCCAACAGGAAATGCTGGAAAAATTCTCTTCAGTCAAGCACAGCCAATTTTAAAGTCCAGGAGAAATCTACCAAGACCTGGCTCATTTCAGGGCCACTCCCACTCCCAAGGGAGACAAAAGACAGATGTGAATGTGACCAGACGTGTTCAAAACTCAGGGAAGAATGGCCAGAGTCTCCCTCTATGAAGTAGGATTAAAGAAATGAGGGGGGAGGAGGAAATCACTTCTAGGCTGGTAACACACGCCTGTAAATCCAGCACTTGGAGGTGGGGGCAGGAAGATCAGAAGTTTAAGGCTAACCTGGGCTATACGGCCTGTGTACCTGTCCCAAAACCGAAACCAAAAATACTGTTTCCTAGCCCGTGGAATTTAAAGTGCGTGTGAAGGAGAGAAACTCGAAGTTGCTGTCAGCCTCCGGCCCTGGGTCTTCATCTGAGCAATGAGTATCGGCTTCGTGCCTTCCTATTATCTACATTTGCAAATTCCGATCTTCACATCACAACTGCCTTTGCTGCAAATGCTGAAGGACTAGTCAAATCACTTTAGGTGGAAGTGATATAACATGTGGATGCCTGAAACCTAATGTCCAAACATTGATCTGAGCGACAGCTGTACCTGGATCCAGCAGGAATCTCCTCTCTGGTTCTCTCCCTGTTTCCTCCCAGTGTCTTCAGGACTACTCAGGCAGCCAGTCTCTCAGTGTCTGAGGACTTTCTCCCAGCTGGAAGTTTCCGTAGACTAAAGGCTTTCAACAGCACCTGGAAAGCTCAAGGATGAAATCTTGGGTTTGAATGGCATGCGGAATTGGCTTTCTTCTGAATGCGTGGTTATAGGCAGGGGTGTGAAGCCTTGGCTTCTCATCTGGAGCTAGACATTAACTCAATTCTCCTCAAATTCCACAGGAGGAAGAAATGACTTCCCAAGGAAAGCAGAAGTTCAGTAGCCAAAAGTAGGTGCTGACCCCTACAAGCCACCAACACTATAACCATCTCTCCACTGAAAATTCTAGAAGGCTTAGGTCATAGACCATTCTAATAGGCTTCAATTCACTTAAGAATCACTCACCTTCTCTGGTGTTCCAGCAACAGGACATCCAATGGGGAGGCAACTCCAGCACTCTAAGACAAGCCACTGAGAGCAATGGACTGGCGTTTGGTTTTATGGAAATGTATCCTTCCCTGAAAGCATAGTTTCTAAGGAAGGCACTTCAAGGAGCACTTAAGTGTGTTTGTTCAACATCCGGGTCTCTCAAGGGGCAGCACATAAATGCATGCATTTAAAATTGTAACCCTCGGAAACATTGATTTCTGACGTGGCCGGGCATCCTGATAGTGATCTTAGAGGAGCCAGTCCTGGAGGAGAGCACATTTTTCTCCTGGGCTGGTCTCAGCTGACTACAGTAAAGTCCCAACGACTCTGAAACATCTTCCTGCTTTTTAACCTTTTAAAGAAGGTAAACCCATCAGTTCCTTTGCATTTCTATTTAAAAAATAAGCCAAGGGCCGGGCGGTGGTGGCGCACGCCTTTAGTCCCAGCACTTAGGAGGCAGAGGCAGGTGGATTTCTGAGTTCGAGACCAGCCTGGCCTACAGAGTGAGTTCCAGGACAGCCAGGGCTACACAGAGAAACCCTGTCTTGAAAAACAAAAACAAACAAATAAATAAATAAATAAATAAGCAAGCAAACTAAGGATAATTTAGTATGGGACACACTAAGGGTGAAGTCAGGGAGACATTAAATCCACATATCCAACACATTTGCAGAGTAATAATCATGTGCCAGGGGTTATATCAAGAAATGTAGCAACAAGGAACATATTTTAGCCAGTTGTGGTGGCTAAAATGAACTGTTGGCACTGGGGAAGCGGAGACAGGAAGATCAGGAGTTCAAGGCTATCCTTGGTTTCATAATGAGTTGGAAACCAGCCTGGGATACATGTGACCCTGTCTTAAAAAACAGAAAGGCAAATCATATTCAGAGGAACATGGAAATTAAGTGGCAGGGCTGAGGCTGAGATCCATAGACCCCTACCAGCCTTTAGCTTTAACATTCTTCTAGCTTGTAGATGGAGGTGATTGGGGGTGGAGGGGACTACAGTGAACTGGAGAACAAGCTTCAGGCAAAGGAGGCAGCTACTCTATTCAAGTACCAGCAATTTGTCCAGGGGAACATGGCTCCATGTGGCCACGCTCTCTGATTTGTTGTGGTGGTTTTAAGATAGGGTCCTGCTATTTATCCCTAGCTGGCTTTGAACTCAGTCTGCAGACCAGGCTGACCATGTTGATCTTCTTGTCTCTGTCTCCTAAGTGTTACCATCCAACTCAGGTTTTGTAATACCCCTCTCCCCTTTCTTCTCTCCTCTCTCTCTCTCTCTCTCTCTCTCTCTCTCTCTCTCTCTCTCTCTCTCTCTCTCTGTGTGTATGTGTATAGGTCAGAGCAGAGAAAAACCCGCATTGTCAGTTCCTATCTTTCACCTTGTTTGAGACAGGGATTGTTGGTGCTTGCCTGTGCACACCAGGTTAGCTGGCCCATGAGCTTTCATCTCTGCCTTTCATCTCACTGTAGAAGGGCTAGGATAACCAATGTGTGCCACTCTGATCATCTTTATGTGGGGTACAAACTCATCTTCATGCTTGTGTAGCAAGTAATTTCTTTTTTTTTTTTTTTTTTTTTTTTTTTTGAGACAGGGTTTCTCTGTGTAGCCCTGGCTGTCCTGGAACTCAACCTGTAGACCAGGCTGGCCTCCAACTCAGAAATCCGCCTGCCTCTGTCTCCCAAGTGCTGGGATTAAAGGCGTGCACCACCACTGCCCAGTAGCAAATGATTTCTTTATACACAGAATCATCTCACCAACTCCCATTTTCTTTCTTTCTTTCTTTTCTTTCTTTCTTTTCTTCCTTCCTTCTTCCTTCCTTTCTTTCTTTCTTTTTTCTTTCTTTCTTTTCAACAAAACCCAGCAAACAGTATCTAATTAAAAAAAAAAAGCAAAACCAAGTTTCAAAATACTGTAATAGTCAGACAAAATCCGCTCAGCATAATCCTAGCACAGATCTGTTCCAGTGTTTGAGGTCAAACCATGTCCACTGGATCCCTGAATCTAAATATGAGAAGAAAACTGCTTATATCTCTTGAGTTGGTTTTGTTTTGTTTTGAGACAGGATTTCTCTGTGTAGCCCTGGCTGGCCTGGAACTTACTCTGTAGACCAGGCTGGCCTCAAACTCACAGAGATCTGCCTGTCTGTTTCCTGAGTGCTAGGATTAAAGTCATGCATACCACCACCCAGTCTCTTAGGTTGATTATATATATATATATATATATATATATATATATATATATATATATATATATATAGAGAGAGAGAGAGAGAGAGAGAGAGAGAGAGACTAAGGTAAGAGAGAAGCAAAGGCCTTTGGGAATGGTAACTGGGAGGGAGTAGCTGGAGCATTCCAGCCCCATGGCGTGGAGGAGGTTGGCATAGAACTACTTTACACAAGGCTGACAGGCCATGCTTATCTAAAAGGGAAAATTTAACTTTAGGGCGGGCTTCGTGTTATATCTGAGGTCCTAATAATGATCATTATGCTGTCAGCACACAAGACTTGGTTCAAAATAAGTCACAATCTCTTGCAAGTCACAATCTACCCACTTCTTGGTCCTTCCATGTCGCCTCTGCCTGGGGCCTCCCACACCTGGCAAGCTTTTCATTCTTGCTGGCGCATTTGTCAAAAGATGGTAGCAACAGGGGAACATGAAAGGTTTATCCAGGGTGGTCTGTAATTGGAGTTGGTCTCTGGTGGTGCCAGGGCATCTTCCTATCCTGGCCTTTGGAGAGAAAAATAGAGGGGAGACACAGAATAGCTTCTGCCACCGATAGAATAGCTCCAGCTGGCCTTGATGGAGAATGCCTGTGATCCTAGCACTGTTCGAGGCTGATGCAGAAGGGACATGAGTTCAGTTAGCCTTGACTATATATGGAGTTTAAGGCTAACTTTGGTTTCATGATGAGACCCTGCCTCAACAAAACACCACCACCACCTTGGACTGGAGAGATGGCTCAGGGTTTAATAACACTGCCAGCTCTTGCAGAAGATTCAGGCTCAGTCACCAGCACCCACACAGTGGCTCACAGCTGCCTGTAACTCCAGTTCCAGGGAATCTGATGCCCTCTTCTGCTCTCTGAGGGCTCCTGCATGCACAGAGTGTACATATATATAGACAGGTGCACACATCTATCTATCTATCTATCTATCTATCTATCTATCTATCTATCTATCTATCTCTGTGCACATTTGCATCAAGCCAAATGTTCTAGCCCATGCCTATAAGCCAGCTTTATAGAAGCTGAGGCAGGAGAATTATCCAGCAAGCAGTACTCAAGGCCAGCCTAGGCTACACAGTTCCAGGTCAACCTGAGCTTCAGAAAAAAACACTCTCAAAAACAAAACAAAACAACAACAAAGCAACAAAACCCACACCATCAACAGATCATTACTCCACAAGAAAATATTCATACTTAAAACATATAAAGGAGGAGACTGATGACTCAGTGGTTAAGAGCACTGACTGCTCTTCCAAAGGTCCTGAGTTCAATTTCCAGCAACCACACGGTGGCTCACAACCATCTGTAATGGGATCCCATGCCCTGTTCTGAAGACAGCTACAGTGTACTCACATACATAAAATAAATAAATCTTTTAAAAAAAAAACATATAAAGGAATCTCATCCTTGGATCTTAACAAGATCAGAAAACCTCTGTTTACTACAAGAATTGTTTCAGAAGGAAATGAGATCTGGCACAGAAAAAAAAAAAATCCCAGTTCTATCAGCTCTCAAGATAGTAACTTTACAACCATCTGCCAGTGTGTTTCATCAGAGCAAAACAGCACTGCGGAGCAAGGGGGACAGCTTTGCTGTTGCTGCTGCTGTGGCTGCCTCCACCACCTCCTTCTGTTGCTTGGATAAAGCACCGGCATGTGGCACTGCTGCGAGATTCTTAGAAGATCCAGACAAGTGCTGCTGGCTGGAGCCTTCTACTTCTGTTTGCACCATGAGGCTCCAAATTCCAACTCCTCTGGGATCTTCTCCTAGGAAGCCAGTCAAACCACACACACACACACACACAAGGAGGACTTCCTTGCCTTCTGGGAATCAGGAGCATGGCTTACACACACATACACACACACACACACACACACACACACACACACACCTTACCCTGTGGCTTCTCTCTATTCTGGGGGAGGGAACACAGTGCTATGTGCTATGTGAGGCTAGGAGTGTCCAGGGGGCAGTGGTCCCCTACGTTCTCACTTCGGGACCAGAAACATTAAGTTAATATTTTTGAGCCTCGATTTCCTCATCTGTTAACTGGGAATAACAAAAGGACCAACCACCTAGAAGGCTCAGGTTCAACCTCCACGGCCCCTGGAACTTTCTGCTCAGTCCATTCACACCACACAGGTTAAAAGGTTGTAGTATGCTGGGTGGTGGTGGCACACCCCTTTAATCCCAGCACTTGGGAGACAGAGGCAGGCAGACTTCTGAGTTTGAGGCCAGCCTGGTCTACAGGGTGAGTTCCAGGACAGCCAGGGCTACATAGAGAAGCCCTGTCTCAGAAAAAAAAAAAAAGTTGTAGTACTTCATTGCTGAAAGAATGAAAAAAAAAAGGAAAAAGAAAAAGAAACCAAGAGATCCAACAATGAAGTACTACAACTTTTTTTTTTTTTTTGAGACAAGCTCTCATGCACCCAGGCTGATCTTAAAACTCTCACTTTGAAGTTCTGATTCTTCTGCCTCCACCTTCCAAGTGCTATAATTACAGGAATGTACCCCCATTTTATTTACACAAGATGATCAGGAGCCATTGTGATGTGGGGTGGCCAGGGCCAGTCAATCGCTATTCTTCAGCTGCAGCAGTAGAGACACAACCTTTGTTAATGTCACATCCAGAGTCTTATATATGCTGCCTTTACCTGGCTCCCTGGCCACTTTAGCCTCAATCCAGATGAGAGTGTGCCCATTCTGCCTCCAACTCCAGGAGCTTGGAGAGGCTGGCAGCCACAGATATGGAGCCCACCTGTATCTGAGGAGGCACGAACCACCACACTTAGCTGCTTCACTCTTTTCTTCCTGAGGCAGATCTGATCTTCTGGTAAGTTGTGCACCTTTTTGTTTTGTTTTTGTTTTTGTTTTTTTTGGTTTTTTGAGACAGGGTTTCTCCGTGTAGCCCTGGCTGTCCTGGAACTCACTCTGTAGACCAGGCTATCCTGGAACTCAGAAATCCGCCTGCCTCTGCCTCCCAAGTGCTAGGATTAAAGGCGTGCGCCACCACCGCCTGGCAGTTGCACACCTTTTAAGGCACACAGTTAATGGATTTTGACAAATCCCCTGTATCTATCACACCACTCAAGTAATATTTCCGTAGCCTGCCAAATTTTCCTGCACGTCTTTATGTATGTGGATTCTTGGGTTCCATCCAAAGTGTGAATCCAGAGTTTGGAGCCTAAGGACCTCCCAGTGTGACCAGCCCTTCTCAGGCGCAGGTGCACATCAACTTTGGCAGTTATACTCTCTTGGTCCGAAAACTCTGCAGCTCTTTTCCTCAACCTAGAGGGGCCAACTGATGACTGGCAGTTTGTCACTTCCCCAGGCCCCGCCTCCACCCCTTCAGGCCTTCTCACACTACACCCTGGTTCCTGCTCTCTGCCAGCCTAGACTGGAGATCTAGCTTGACGTATAACCTCACTCTGAGATTCCCAGACTGAGAGTCCCCCCACCCGCCTTCCCCTGGGGAGGGGGGTGTCCATGCCCTGCAGGATCTAGGCTGAGAGAGCAAAGCCCCCTGTCTCCTGCAGGAAGCACTTCAATAATACAACATATGAGGTCTCTGAATGGTCCAGGTGGCCTCATACCTGTGGGCATCTTAGACACAGTACCCTCCACTGGAAAGACCCCACCCACTCGAAGGCTCTCCCGCTCTCCCGCTGTCACGTAAAATGTCACCTCTGTGAAGGCCTTTCAGAAGCAGCACTGGCTACTCTCTGCTATCACCCTTGACTCTTGTTTTGTTTTGTTTTGTTTTGTTTTAACTCACACCTTCGGAAGAGAAGTCAGTGCTCTTACCCGCTGAGCCATCTCACCAGCCCCCAACACCTTTGACTCTTAGATGTACCTATCTGCTCACTAGACTGTGAGGGATTTACATTTTCAAATTCTAAGTCTTTATCAGGGCTGATCAGTTCTTGTAGGATCTGGCTTTTGCTCCCTCTCTCTCTGCCTGATCCTCCTGGTCAGTTACTACAGCCTTCAGATTCACCAAACTTCTTCCTGATCCAGGACTTTGTCCTTTTTTATTTGGTTTGGTTTTGATTTTTTTTTTTAAGATTTATTTATTTTGTTATTTATATGAGTACACTGTAGCTGTCTTCAGATACACCAGTAGAGGGTATCAGATCCCACTACAGATGGTTGTGAGCCACTATGTTGTTGCTGGGAGTTGAACCCAGGACCTCTGGAAGAGCAGTCAGTGCTCTTAACCGCTGAGCCATCTCTCCAGCACTAGTTTTGGTTTATTGAGACAGGTTTCTCTGTGTAGCCCTGGATAACCTGGAACTTGCACTGTAGACCAGGCTGGCCTCAAATTCACAGAGATGCACTTGCCTCTGCCTCCCGAGTGCTGGGATTAAAAGCATGTGTGCCACTTCCAGCTCAGGCCTTTGTTAAATACCCTTTGGTGGGAATGCACTCCACCTTGTTTTTGCATGGGTAGCTCCCTCCTGACACTTACTGCTCAGATGTCACCCCTCTCCTGGCTGACACCCACTGCTCAGATGTTGTCCCTCTCCCTGACTGGCCAATCACACACTGCCCAGATGTCGCCCTTCTCCCTGGCTGGCTAATCACAGCCCTTCCCTCATTAGTCCCTTTTATGAAAGGGACTAATATGACATTTCTTTCCCACTAGAATTTATTACTGTTACAGCTCATTCATTTTGTTGCTTTGTTTGTTGAGAGAGGGTCTCCTGGACTCTTTCTGTCTCCCTCCCTCAGTCTGGCTTGTTTTAGGATGTTGGCTGAAACATGCTGCCATGCAGTCTTCTGTCTAGCTTCTTTGACGTAGCCTGTTTTTGAGGTTCACTCATTATATTAGTTGCTTTCTGTTTCTGTAATAAAACTCTGACCAATACCAACATAGGGACGAAGCATTTATCTGGCTTACATTTTCAAGTCACAATCCATCATTAAGGGAAGTCAGGGCAGGAACTCAAGCAGGAACTCAAGCAGGAACCTGGAAAAAGGAACTAATGTAGAGGCCATGGAGAAATGCTGCTTAGGGTTTGTTCCCTTACAGCTTGCTCATCCTGCTTTTTCTTTCTTTCTTCTTTCTTTCTTTCTCTCTCTCTTTCTTTCTTTCCTTCTTTCTTTTTTTTTGGCTTCCTCAAGACAGGGTTTCTCTGTGTATCCCTGGCTGTCCTGGAACTCTCTCTGTAGACCAGGCTGGCCTTTAACTCAAGAATCTGCCCGCCTCTGCCTCCCAAGTGCTGGGATTAAAGGCGTGGGCCACCAGTGCCCAGCTCCCCCTGCTTTCTTATAGAACCCAGGACCACCTGCCTAGGAGTGACACTACCCATGGTGGGCTGTGGCCTCCCACATCAGTCATTAATCAAAGGTGAAAAAAATGTCTTCCAGACATGCCAGCAGGCCAATCAGATAGAAGCTATTAGAGGCGATTCCTCGATTGAGGTTTCTTCTTCCCAGAGAACTCCAGTTTGTGTCAACTTGACAGAATTAATCAGCATACTCACAAACTCTTGTTGTAGCATTTGTCAGTCTGTTATTCCTTTTTATTAGTGAATGGTAAGCCATTGTTGGAATCTACCATAATCTATTCACTGTTGATGGATACCTGGGCCATTTCCAGTTTGGGATATTGCGAGCAAAGCTGCTCTGACAATCCCTGTCTTTGTACGACCAGATATTTTCTTCCTTCTCTTAGTGAATATTTATTATGGAGCTTATGAAAAGAGTATGTTCAGTTTTATAAGGAATTCTAACTTTTCCCCAAAGTAATTGTTCTAGTTCACACTCCTTTTTGTTTTTGTTTTTGTTTTTTGAAGACAGGGTTTCCCTGTGTAGCCCTGACCTTCCTGGACTAGTTCACTCTCTTGTTAGCAACATGCAAGCTTTCTTTCTTCCTTCCTTCCTTCCTTTTGTTCTTTCTTTCTTTCTCTTTTTAAAAAAAGATTTATTATTTATTTTATGTGAGTACACTGTAGCTGTCTTCAGACACACCAGAAGAAGGCATCAGATCTCATTACAGATGGTTGTGAGCCACCATGTGGTTGCTGGGAATTGAACTCAGGACCCCTGGAAGAGCAGTCATTGCTCTTAATTGCTGAGTCATCTCTCCAGCCCTTTCTTTGTTTTTTTAACTTTAACATTTATTTTTAATTATGTGTATGTATGTATATCTGTGTGGGTATGTGTGCCTGCGTACAGGTGCCCTCAGAGGCTGGAGGCATTGCATCCCCCGGAGCTGGAGTTACAGGTAGCTGAACATAACCCTAGATGGGTGCTGGGACCTGAACTCTGCTCCTCTGGCAAAGCCACTCCAGCTACTACGCTAGAATTTTAATTGTTCCATATTCTTACCAATACATGTGACTTCTAGTTCTTTTTTTTAAATTATTATTGTTGTTGTTTGTTTTCTTTGAGACATGATCTCACTATGCCATCCCAGCTGGCCTATGTAGACCAGGCTGGTGTTCAATGCACAGAGATCCACTTGTCTCTGCCTCCTGATTGCTGGGCTTAGAAGCATGTGACATTTTCAGTCTTTCAAAGTTTAGCTATTCCAAACTTTGGTAGTTGCCTTTAAACCCCAGTATTTGGGACACTGAGGCAGGGAGATTTGCAAGTTCCAGGTTAGCCAGGACTACATAGTGAAACCTTGTCTAAAAACAAACAAACAAACAACAAACTTATCTATTCTAATTGGTGCATAGTATTACATCATTACCTCATTGGAATTTTAATGTATGATTCTCTGATGGCCAATGATGTTGAGAAACTTTCCATGTGTTTATTAGATATAGTTTGAGGACTTGTTAAACTCTTTCATCCACATTTTAATTTGATTGTCTTAGTACTCTGAATTGTAAGATTTCTTACTTAATAAAAATCTATTGTGAAAACATATATATTTAGGGCTGAAGAGATGGCTCAGCAGTTAAGAGTGCTCACTGCAGAAGCATGAGGACTGAGTTCTGCTCCCAGCACCCACATAACAACTGCCTGGTCTCTCACATGCCTGTAATTACAGCTCTATAGAGGGCAGAGGCCAGAGGATCACTCAGGCTTGCCAGCTACTCAACTAGCCAAAACCAACCAAACAAGAAACATACAAATAGACAAATATAACTCACTGGGGATCCAGGCTGCCTCTGAGGGTCTCTGTTACTTCAAGGCCAGATTAATAATCTACATAGGGAGACTATATGGTGGCTCATAACCATCTATAATGAGATTGGGTGCCCTCTTCTGGCCTGCAGGCAGAACACTGTATATACATAATAAACAAACAAACATTTAAAGGAGAGAACCCATCTTAAAGGAATAAAGCAGAGAGTCTTCCTTTGGCCTCCGTGTGTGCGCACACTTGCACTGCACTTGCTCACACCCACAAATATGTGCAAACAGATAGTACAAGGTTGTTTCTAGTGTGTGGCCTATGTGTTCATTTCCCTGTCTTTCTCTTTCTGTTAAGAATCAAACACAAGGCTTCACACATGCTTCAGTAGTAACTTAGCTGGAGCCCATTCAAAAACTTCAAAAAAAAAAAAACTTCAAAAAAAACCACAAACCAGTCAGTAGTTGGGTCTATTTTAAGCATTGTGTGAGGTTAAGACTGAATTGCAATGTTTTCCATATGGATATCTAATAATTCTTTTTTAAAAAGATTTATTTATTTATTATATATAAGTACACTGTAGCTCTCTTCAGACACCCCAGTAGAGGGCATCAGATCTCATTATGGATGGTTGTGAGTCACCATGTGGCTGCTGGGATTTGAACTCAGGACCTGTGGAAGGGCAGTCAGTGCTCTTCATCACTGAGCCATTTCACCAGCCCCTTAATAATTCTTTTTAAATTGTATTTATTAATATACGAGGTATGTGTATGGTGTATTATGTGCTCTCTCTTTCTCTCTCTCCCTCCTTCCCTCCC
>NW_022196895.1:32294278-32353974 GCF_008632895.1 Mastomys coucha | reverse complement strand
CTCTCTCTCTCTCTCTCTCTCTCTCTCTCTCTGTGTGTGTGTGTGTGGTGCTTTTGCCAACGTACTCTGTAGAGGTCAGAGGACAACTCTGAGGAGTCAAGTCTCACCTTCCGTCAATTATTCTAACACTGTTAAAGAGTCTGGTGGGTCTGGAGGCTCACACCTTTAATCCCAGTACTTGGGAAGCAGAGACAGGTGGATCTCTATGAGTTCAAGGCCAATTGTTCCACACAATAAGTTCTAGGCTATCCAGGGCTACACAGTGAGATCTTATCTCAACAAAACAAAACACTTGGGAGCAGGTGCAAAATAATGAACAGATATAATTAAGATGCATTTTATATATATATATATATATATATAAATTTCAGAGAATTAATTAAATTTTTTTGAAGTACCACTTCACCTATAATTATTCAAATGTCCATCTTTGAATTAGTATTGATCTCTCCCACTGGTCTGTAAGTTCCACATGCTTGTTCTAGTTTCTTTTCCATCTCTGCCATTTCCTTGCAAGCAGAGAAAGGAAGGCTTGCTTGATCCTGTTAAGATATTATCTGGAGAGCAGTAGTAAGAAGGGTCCTGGAGAGCAAAATGATCCTCGATGTGGGACGCCTGGGTCCTGACCCCGTGGGAACGAACCTCAGAGCAGTGTAGAATGCGCCGGTGTCCAGAGAGCGTCAGAGAAAGGATTATGTTTCATTGGCTTCCAGTGTCGTGCACCAGGCCTCCAGGAATCCAGAGGGGCGGGAAGAAGGGAAGCAACCCCTGAGAAGGGCGGACAGGCCAAGCAGCTCTACTTACTGCAAGTTGGTTGCCATAGTGACAGCAGGGGAAATGAGAAGCACAGGATGGGGGGGGGGAGCGCAAGAGGTTTCCTAGACACACTCACCCCACACATACTAATGCTTCTTGTGCACCATGTACGATCTTTTTTTTTTTTTTTTTTTTTTTTTTTTTTTTTTTTTTTTTTTTGGTTTTTCGAGACAGGGTTTCTCTGTGTAGCCCTGGCTGCCCTGGAACTCACTCTGTAGACCAGGCTAGCCTCAAACTCAGAAATCTGCCTGCCTCTGCCTCCCAAGTGCTGGGATTAAAGGTGTGCACCACCACTGCCCAGCCTCGGGTTTGGTCTTATAGTACAGCTATATACTATGTCACTATTGAGGGAAACTGGGGAAAGGTTAGGAACCTGCTGACTTTGCAACTTCCAGTGAGAATAATTATTTCAAAATTATATACAAATACATTTTATGAATGAGTTGAAAGTAATTAACAAGGGCTGGAGAGATGGCCTGGTGGTTAAGAGTGCTTGCTGCTATTGCAAAGGACCTGGGTTTGACTCCCAACACTTACTATCAAAAAGCTTCAAGTTTCAAAAGTTTACATATAAAACAGCCAGGGTCTGCAGGGTTAACTGCTCAGCGGTTAAGAGCACAGACTGCACTTCCAGAGGTCCTGAGTTCAATTCCCAGCAACCACATGGTGGCTCACAATCATCCGTACTGAGATCTGATGCCCTCTTCTGGTGTGTCTGAGGACAGCTACAGTTTACTCACATACATAAAATAAATAATTCTAAACAAAACAAAACAAAAACAAAAACAACAAAAAGCCAGCCAGGAGGTGGTGGCACACACATTTAGCACTCAGGATGCAGAGGCAGGTGGATCTCAGAGTGAGTTCTAGAACAGTCAGGGCTACATAGAGAAACACTGTCTCAAAAACCAACAACAGCTGGGCGGTGGTGGTGCACGCCTTTAATCCCAGCACTTGGGAGGCAGAGGCAGGCGGATTTCTGAGTTTGAAGCCAGCCTGGTCTACAGAGTGAATTCCAGGACAGTCAGAGCTACACAGAGAAACCCTGTCTGGAAAAAAACCAAAAAACCAAACAAACAAAAAAACCAACAACAATAACAACAACAACAAAGAAAAGAAAAGAAATGCCAGTCAGTGATGGCACATGCCATCTTGGAAGTCAGAGGCAGGTGGATTTCTGAGTTCGAGTCCAGCCTGGTCTACAGCCTGTCTTCCAGGACAGCCAGGGCCATACAGAGAAACCTTGTCTCGAAAAACAAACAAACACACAACAAAAAACAAAAACAAAAACAAAAAAGAAAAGAAGACAGTCCCAGTAGATGAGTTAAAAAGCAATACAAGACTTAATGATTTATATTTTCTTTTTATTTATGCGCTCGCTTGTGTGTGTGGTGTGTGTGTGTGTGTGTGTGTGTGTGTGTGTGTGTGTGTGTACATGTCTGTAGGTGCCCAAGAAAGCCAGAAGCGAGTGTCAATTAATTCTCTGGGGACTGGAATTACAGGTGGCTTTCTGATGTAGGTGCTGGGAATTGAACCCATGTCCTTCACAATAGCATGGAGCACTCTATGTCCCCAGCCCCTATAAATTACCTCAACTGGTTCAGTAAATGTATGTTTATATTTAGAGGTTTTTTTTTAAAAAACATGGCAAAATGCAATCAATTACACAATCTAGGTGATAGGCCTGTAGGTTCATTGTATTGTTTATTCTCTTAACTATATATTGGAAATGTTCATAATAAAAAGTTGAAGGAAAAAATAAGCCAATGATGTGAATATTAATAAAGATGGATCTCCAAAGCAAGTCAGAACGGTGGTGGCAAAAGGCCGCTGTGGGTAGGGCTATAGCTCAGAGGTAGAGCATGTGCCTAGCTGGCACAAGGGCCAGAGTCAACCCTCAGCACCGAGAAAACAAACAAAAACCAAAACAACTATACAGAAAGCTACATGCACTGGGGCCAGCAAGGCCCAGGGGACAAAGCACTTGTCTCACATGCCTGATGACCTGCGTTTGAGACCTGGAACCCACCGTGGGAGGAGCAAACTGGCTCCCGTTTTAAAGAAAGAGCTGTCTCCTGATTTCTACAGGCATGCACTCTGTCTTGTCTGTCTGTCTGTCTCTTACACACACACACACACACACACACACACACACACACACACACACACACCTGTTTTAAAAAGACTACCCATGGGCTGGAGAGATGGCTCAGTGGTTAAGAGCACTGGCTGCTCTTCCAGAGGGCCTGAGTTGAATTCCCAGCAACCACGTGGTGGCTCACAACCATCTGCAATGGGGTCTGATGCCCTCTTCTGGTATGTCTGAGGAGACGAATGGTGTGCTCATACACATAAAATAAATACATCTTAAGGGGGGAAAAAGCTACCCACTATACGATTTCATTCAGATTGAAGGAGGAGCTACAAGAACAGAAACGGGGGCAGTGGTGGTCAGTGGTTAGAGCTGAACGATATATGAGTGCCAAAGCACAGAGAAAGGTTGCTGAGTCCTCAGTGGAAGAGTACTGATACGTTTTGGTCATGATGACGGTTACATGGCCGCATTTGTCAGTGCTCATAGGACTATATCCTTAAAAGGGTGACTGCCTGCAAATTGTGCCTTTAAAAAATAATGTCGAGAACACACCATATGTAGAAAAGTCATTGAAAGACAAGTTGCTGGAAGGCAAGAATTTGGTCGTCTTGTTTAATGTCTTTTAAAACAGTGGGCACCTAGTAAACTCAGAGAATATTAGTCAATATTCACAGCAAGTGTTTTTCCCAAATGAAATTGCTGTGTTGTCAGGACCCCCTGGCTGTGAATCACTGTGAATCACTATGGAGACCACCTCGGCTCACAGCAGGTGGCCAAAGAGTGCTTGCTGAACCTGGGGCTTGGCCCTGTGTCATTCCCGTGAGGTTTCGGGTATTTCCCACTGTATCCTCTGGAATAGGCTTCTTCGGTGTCCTGTGGTCTCTGGATGGAGGCCATTTAACAATAGGTGACAACAGCCGGGCGGTGGTGGCACACGCCTTTAATCCCAGCACTTGGGAGGCAGAGGCAGGCGGATTTCTGAGTTCGAGGCCAGCCTGGTCTACAGAGTTAGTTCCAGGACAGCCGGGGCTACAGAGAGAAACCCTGTCTCGAAAAACCAAAACCAAAACCAAAACCAAAACCAAAACCAAAACCAAAAACAACAACAACAGGCCGGGCGGTGGTGGCGCACGCCTTTAATCCCAGCACTTGGGAGGCAGAGGCAGGGCTATACAGAGAAACCCTGTCTCGAAAAAAAACAAAAAAAAACCCACCACCACAACAACAACAACAACAAAAACCAGGTGACCACAGATGTTTTAACAGGGACTCCAGTGACCCCAGGTCATTTTCCTTTCTTCAGTGACTCTTTGGGTCAAAATAAATTTTTTCCTACATGCTACAGAGATGTGGTGTGTGTGTGTGTGTGTGTGTGTGTGTGTGTGTGTGTGTGTGTGTGAGATAGGATCCTTACTATTTAGCACAGGTTGGCCTAGAATTCAGGCTTCTTGCCTCAGCCTGCCAAGTGTTGTCGTTATAGGTACATGCCATCACAACAAGCAAGAGCAGCCTATTTTAAAAAGAAGAAAGATGTTAGTAATTCCCTTTGCATACTTGAAGTGTGGAGTAAACACACTACACTGCTTTATAATACAACAAAACTCAACTGTTTATTAGTGACTCTCTCAATGCTGGGTCCCTCCAGGCACTCCTCGGTCTGTTATCCTCACACACCCTGAGCATGGTAGCCACCATACAGGTTGGACAGGTAAGGACCTAAGTATTGCAGAGGTTAAACAGTGTGCTTTGGGCTCCATTCCGAGGGATCTTTCAAAGCTCTTAGCCTTCTCTTCAGCATTCTTCCGGGGCTGCTCTGTGTGTAGCGTCACCGTGGAGACCCACAGTATCATGTGGGCCATCCACATTTCTTCTTCCGTCATAGAATAGGAATGTTCTTTCTGCAGCGAGTGGTCGCATCTAGGTCAAATACAGGAGGGAAGGGGGAGAACGCGCTGCAAAAACACCAGCTGCTCTTTCTAGCTTTTCAAAAACACAAGGCATTAGGGACGCAGACTTTTATCAGTCTGGCTCGTTAGGAGGAAGGGATGAGCAGGCTGTGTATGGAGAGAGGAAGAGTGGCTAGGGGCTGGGGTCCAAAGGCAATGACAAGAACAAAATTAAGGCACTGTGTGCTAAGTACTGTGCTAATTATCCCAGGTAGCCTCTTTACTCATTATTCTCATTCCCATCTTCAGAGTTAGAACATAAAATAATACATGTGTGTGTGTGTGTGTGTGTGTGTGCGCGCGCGCGCGCGTGCATGGGATTGAACCCAAACCTTGCGTATACTAGACAAGTTTTCCACTGTTGGGTTATACCTCCAACTGAACATCCTGTCTGTCTTTTCCCCCTCATTTCGTGGCGCTACACATTGAATCTAGGAGCTCACCACATGGCTAGGCAAAGCTCTCTGTCATTCAGCTAGCCTTTTTAGGTTAAAAAGAAGAAGGAAGGCCAGGTGGTGGTGGCACACGCCTTTAATCCCAGCACTTGGGAGGCAGAGGCAGGTGAATTTCTGAGTTCGAGGCCAGCCTGGTCTACAGAGTGAGTTCTAGGACAGCCAGAGCTATACAGAGAAACCCTGTCTCGAAAAAACAAAAAACAAAAACAAAAAACAAAAAAACAAAAAAAAAGAAGGAAGAAGGAAAAGGAGAAGGAGAGGAGGAGGGGGAGGAGGAAGAGGACGAGGAGAAGAAAAATTGAAACAGGGTTTCCTTAAGATGCCTTGGTTGGTCTTGAACCGTCTATCATCGTGTTTTAGCTTTCAGAGTTGGGCTTCCAGGCCTGTGTCACCAGGCTCTTCCCTGACCAAACATTTTTCTATGCACAAACCGGGGTATGAATACATTGAATGGAATCAGGAAGGGTATACAGTAAAGGACTAAGCTACCTAAGGAGTGCTGACCAAAGGCAGCAGCTTTCGTTTTTATTACATTGTGTAAAGTCTTTTATATTGGAAATGCATAACTATGTGTGAGCAATTAAAAAGCAAAACAAAACAAAACAAAACGGGATGTGCTACCGCCCGTGTACAAAAATTCTAGACCTAAGCTGGATGGAGCCTGGTGGCACAAACTGCAGATCCAGGGTCTTAGGCCTCACTGCCTTTCAGGATCCGCAGTGTCTGTCTCCTGCTGGTGTAGGGCCTCCAGCTGACTCCCAAGAGTCAGGGCCACAAGCTGCCCCTCCTCGTGGGTTTCCTGGGGGTGCGTGAGGGGTGGGGGGCGGAGGGCCAGCACCGTCTCAGCCTTTGGGGAGCCCAAGGACAAGTGTCCAACCCTGCAGCCCGCCCACTGTCGCCAAGAGGATTCCTGGCCAATCAGACCCTGGTGATGCCATACTCCAGGGATGAGAGTGGCAGGAAATCAAGGTCAAGGCCTCGGACACAATGAAGCCATTGTCGGTCCTCAGTCAGTTGACTTTCAAGCAGCGGTTCCCCATGCAGCACCCTCGCTCCCTCTCCCCACCTCTGCCCCCTGCCGGGAAGTCACCCAAACCTCCTGCGGGTTCATTAGCTTCTGCGCCAAAAGAGCTGCGCTCTGTATCCTACCCTAGGCGGCGGGGTCCGGCTACCCCAGGCAGTGTCCGCTACAACCACCAGGTGGCGACAAAGCACCACACTGGGGAGGGGAGGGAGGCAAGACGCCAGCTGCTCCAATGCATCAGGGCGTGGAAGACCCTACCCTTCCTGTTTTAGCCCAGAGCGTCCAAAAAAAAAAAAAAAGTCACGTATTGACTTCTGTCGCCATTAT
Organism: Mastomys coucha; assembly: GCF_008632895.1. Classification (NCBI taxonomy): domain Eukaryota; kingdom Metazoa; phylum Chordata; class Mammalia; order Rodentia; family Muridae; genus Mastomys; species Mastomys coucha. Next base: position 32,347,311 of record NW_022196895.1, on the reverse strand, counting down.
TCTGAAGTCACAGGGATCTCCAATCTCAGGAGCTCTTTACTTCAGAAAATGGCAAAATGGCCGTGGGCTGTAGCATTCTTTCCCCACAATCCCCCACACCTACCGCGCACGCACGGAAAGGAAAATGCGCGGGGCGGGGGGTGGGGGGCTAGTGGGCGGGAAAGCCTGGGTTCTCTGCAGCCCCGGCTGGGGCCCTGACAAACTCTCTGGTCCAGACTAACCAAGCGGCTAATTAGTCTGTTGCATTAATGTATAATCTTATCTCTGGCCACTCCCTCACCCTAAATTCTATTGCTCTTGTTATCACTCGGTGTCTGTTCTCGTTTTCCTTTTCATCGCATTACATTCCTTTCCTCACATTTGTAATAGGACACACATTTGCCTATTTCCTATTAGCCATAGACTCTACAAGAATGGACTCTGGGTTGGGTTTTTTCCTTAAGTGTCTGGTGTACTGTAGGTAAGTCCATAAATACTTGTCAACTTAATCAGTGCCCTAAGGGACAGTGAGGGTGGAATTTGCCTTCAGGATTCAGAAAACTCAGCGTGCTTGAATACACATAGCCTACCAAGTAGGACCTCATCCACATTTTCACCTTGGACTGCATGTCTCAGAGGAGCAAAAGTTTGGGACAAAGATATGCCCGCCCTGACCATGTGGCGTCACTCACTTGGATTTATGCTACAGAACTTTGTGGCTAGGGCTTTTCTTAGATTTAGCTTTCTCCAGTGTATAATGAAAACAGAAATGCTATTTCCAAGGGCTATTGTGAGGTGCCGAAAGCACAACAGGGCTTGGGGCATAAGGACTTAATGACACCAGCGGTTCGTTGTCTCTTTTTTCTGAAGAGGAAATTGACAACCCAGGCTGCAGCCTTGATGCTCCAGTACCAGGGGCTGCCACGCTGAGAGGCGGTTCTGAGCTGAGCGGGCTGTTCTTCTGGTTTGGTTTCTGCTGTGAACCGGCTCAGGAGGCTAGGACAGGGACAGGTCTTGCCTTCTGCTTGAATAACAGATCTGTCTCTGTTGGGGTTGGGGGGCGGCTATCCCACAGCTTCTCAGCTTCTAACTTAGGTGATGGGGCCTAGGCAAGTTTCCATTTCCTTCACTCATTTAACCTGGGCTGGGCAGTGAGGTCCTGGTGAGCAGACACACTGTGAGACTGCTCACAAATATCAAACAGCTTGGGGGTGAGGTAAAGCCCAAAGGGGATAGTAGTTTTGACTGCAGCGGGAGGCAGAGTCTGGTCTGGGACGTTTCCTGAGGGAGAGGAGATGAAGTCCTGAGCGCTGCAGATGAGCAAGAAGGGCTGGCCAAGAAGAGTCCTTCCTGGGAAGCACTATGATGGCCCAATGGAACTGGGCCTTCCTGGGCCTAGAGAGTGGTCATATGGGAGGAGGCAAAAGCAAACTCACAAGAGGATACAGGCTGCCAGGAACCAGCCGCCCTTGCTGTGAGTCTCTGCACACACCCACAGGATGTTAGGCCACAGCTGGGCCCTGGGGAAGGAATAAGGACTTTCAGGGAGGTGGCCAGGAAAAGCTTGTCACGAGCCTGTCAAAGGACAGGCGCAGGGGGGCTGAGCTCAGCATTTCCGGTTGTCACTGCCTGGGTAGGGAGCCAGCCAGTTGTGGCTATCCAGCCACACCAGTCAGGAGCTCACAGGAGTAGCTGACAACACGGAGAGCCATAGCGTCAGGGTACAGGACCTACCCCCCAGCTCTGCAGCTTGCAACTTAACCCAAGCTGTGGGGTGTGTCTGTAAGGTGGGGACGGTTGACAGCACCAGTCTCACAGAGAGTCTGTGTGTGTGCACATGCACGTGCACATGTGACTGTGCACAGAGGACAAAGGTTGATGCTGAGCCTCTTCCTCAATCACTCTCCATTTTCTTTCTTAAAACCGGGTTTCTCAACCTGAAGCTCACCAATTCTGCTAAACGGGCTGGCCAGTAAGCTCCAGGGATTCCATGTGTCTGCTTCCCTGGTTCTTGGATTACAAACCTGTGCTGCCACATCTGGATTTGTGTGTGTGTGTGTGTGTGTGTGTGTGCTGGACATTGAATTCAGTTCCCCCTGGTCCTCAGAATAGTTTTGAAGGTTTAGTGCAATAATCCATGAAATACACTGGTGTGCGGTGGGCACTTGATAAGCAGTGCTATTCATTTTTAAGAGCAGTTTTGGAATCATGTGCGTGTGGTTATGTGCACGTGAGTGCAGGCGCTCTTACAGGTCAGAGGCATCAGATCCTCCTGGGACTGGAGTTGTATTATAGGTGGTTGTGAGTTGTCTGGTGCGGATGCTGGGAATCAAACTCGAATCTTCTGCAAGAGCAGTATGCACGCATTCACTGCACCATCCTTCCAGCCCCGTCATGGGCACTTTTGCCAGAACTTCCGGCCAGTTCGGTGAACTAGGAACGTGAGACTCAGGGAGACTTAGAGTCCCACATCTAAAAGCAAAGGCATTGACATTTTAACCCAACTTTCTATGGCCCTAAAATCTGGACTCCTTTTTGGGAGGTGAGGGCAGATCCTGGGTTGGCCTGGAGAGAAACTGAGACCTATTAAGTCATTTGTTCGTGGATGCCACTGATGGGCACAGATCTTCTTGAGTAAGAGTGAAACGTCCCATTCTCCTTTTCTCAAGCACAGGAGTCATACAACCCCCCAAGAGTTCCTGAAATGATAAAAAAAAAAAAAAAAAAAAAAAGCACCAAGCACCGGGGCAGGTGGACACAGAGTCCCTGGGAGCTCTGCTGGGGGACGTGGGGCCCAGACCCTCGCCCCATCCATTCCCACCCCTTCTTTGCTGGCTTCAGCTGCAGATTTCTGCTTTGTAACTCACTCCCTCACTCATTTGGTTTGGGCCCTTCCTCCCCACTTCTGAATGCAGTCATTCCCAACTAACAAAAGCAACTATGGCTACTCTGACACACCCACGTGTCCCTGTGATGCTGGCCAGGCTGTGCCCAGCCAGTGTGCCAAGCTGAGCTCAGTCTTCTCATGTGCCAGGACACCCTGGCTTGCTGCCTGTCCACCCCTCATGAAAACCTAAGTGGTTCTCACTTTTGAGACACTAGAATTAAATAGCTCTGGGAGAAGTGATTAGGGGTGTGGGAACAGCAGAATCTTCCTGAGCCCTCTGGGATTTCTCGACAGCTCTGGATGGCCTACCTCTGGACATTCCTCTGGACAGGGTGGTGACAGACAGGTGGCTTTGTAGAGTGAGAATGTTGCCTGGGAAGTTTTGGGTTTGGGGGGATGGGAGTCGGGGTGGGGGCTTGGCTTGTTTCCCTAAGGAGGTGCTTGAGGGCTTATGTGGGTTCTGGAGTGAGGCAGGTCAAGCTTGTGGAATCAACTTCACTGTCCTGAGCCTCATCTGTAAAACAGAACTAAACTCTCATGAGAGATTAAAAAAAAAAAAAAAAGAGTGGGCTGGAGAGATGGCTCAGTGCTCAAGAGAACTGGCTGCTCTTCCACAGAACCCAGGTTCAATTCTCAGCACCCACATGGAGGCTCACAGCTGTCTCTAACTCCAGGATCCAAACCCTTCACAAAGACATACATGCAGGCAAAACACCAATGCACATAAAGTAAATAAATAATTTTTTTAAAAAAAGGTAATGAAATGAAAAATCATGGAGCAGAGCTGGGCCACAGAAAGTCTTAGGGAAGTGACATCACTGAGGCAGCTGCTGTTGGAGATAGGACTGAGGTGTGGTTCCATAAAGGGTGGGGGTGTGTCTGGATCTAGTAGCAGAGTAGGTAGCAGGCAACCCATCTTTGGGCTTCATATCAGAAGCTCGGAGGTCCAGTTTCACGCTACAGCCCTCCAGAAAGCTAGGAATCCTGGCAGTCTGAGAAGTGGCATCGGGACCCCTTAGCCTGAGGTGTCTCAGCTTTTAACTTTTGCCTCCACCAACGCCAGAGAGTCCGCTTCCCTGAAGCAGGGAGAAGAAGGTCAAGGCCTTGGGATGAGGAAAGGATGATGGTGGAGGTTCCCTGTGGAATGCCAGGAGGAAAGGAGCCATCTCTGTAATTTAAATCTGTCCAGCTGCGCCTCTGATCCCGCCTTTGGGGCGGGGTGTGCTGCTCCGCTGTCCCGACCTGTGTTCTCCTCCTGTGGAGGATACCAGCGGGACTGGTCCTGGATCAGATGATGCACAGGCCTGGGCAACAGTAGGGCCTCCCAGAACCTTGGTGACTCCGAAGTCCCGAGGTCCGTTCCTTCCTGACAGGATCTGTGTATTCCCCCCCCAACCTGGGGCTTTTGTCTCCATGTCCGCCCTCCCCTCCAGTTTCACTCGGTTCCCTCGGACCTGAAGACGAGGGAACACCCCTGGGCCTCCAGCTATTGGAGGGTTTCCGAAGTCCCCACTTGGGTCAGCTGGTTTGCCCCTAGCGAACTCGCGGGCCAGCAGGCGCCAAGTCCTAAGGCTCGGCCTCTGCAGCTGCCGATCTGGGCTGCGATTAGCTTGGAATGTTCCCAGGCTGGTTCGCAGCTAGGTCCGGGAGACCGTGGGAGGTTCTGGCTGTCCCTGTTTCCTCAGGCTTGGAAACCCACAGGTCCTGCCCCTAGGCCTTGACTTCTTACCTACTCATCTCTCTTCCTGACTCTGTCTACACCACCGACCCTATTACAGCAGCCTCAAAAGACTCATGTTTCAAGGGGCCCTCTGCGGGAAGGGAAACCCGCACCTATCAATCTGTGGTCCCTGTCTTGCAGATTATTCTTTCCCTTCGACTCCCTCACGGCAGTCCTGCTGATTTCTCTCCCTCTCTTCCCCTCCTTCAAATGGTCTGAGGGAGGTATCTGTCCTAAGTACGGGGACTTTGACTTCAAGTGGCCGTCATTATGCTGTTTCCAGCATACTTGCCTTCTCAAGTATCTGCTTCATCTCACAACTGCTATTGGCCAAGGGAGGGCAGGTCTCGTCTTTGGTCCCAATATGTAAGACCTTGAGTGGTGGATGCCCAAAGAGAAACATGCAGAAAATAGTCGTCAAATCCGGAACCTTTAAGAGCATACAGTTGAGTTGTGGGTGTTGGGTGGGGTACAGGTACTTGGAGACTCCTTTCCCACATTGCCCCAGGCAAGGCTTCTTTTCCCTCCTGTTTCCCCATCCCTTTGTCACACGCTGTAGGGTGGCTGTAAGGCTCCACAGGGATCTTCTCCCACAGGACGTCCGTCCCTTTCCTTGTTCTCCTAGAAGGGGGCCTTTGGAGAAGGGAGGGTAGCTCTGGAGCTCCTGTGGTAGCAGTTCTGAAACATCCATCCCCATGCCCAGCCCCCCTCTCTGGGCCACTCTTAGCTGTGCTTTGGGGGCGCCCTACTGTAACTGTGGTCCGTAGGGGAAGTTCCTGGGGGGCTGGGAAGTCACCAGTGACTGTGCTGAGCTCCAGATTTAGAGGCCCTGGGTTGCTTACCTGCTGGGCTCCATGGCTGTTGGGAGGTCACTAATTAGGCCCAGGGTGGGAGTGGAGGCAGGTAGCCCAGGTAGGTGGGGAGGTCAGCCACTGGAAGCATGGAATCTGAGAGCTGATGAGCCATGGCTGCTCTGCCCAACACCTGGAGAAACCGCTGGCCACCTTTAAGTAACCTTATTCAGAGCAGAGGAGACCAACTCCACGGGAGGAATAGAAACCATGAACTCCAGAGGCAAACAAGCTGGGTGATCTTGAACAACACCCCACTCCCCTTTAGAGACTGAGTTTTCCTGTATAGCCCTGGGTTTCCTTTAACTTTGCTTTGTAGACCAGGCTAGCCTTGGACTCAGGGATCTACCTGCCTCTGCCTCTGGAGTGCTGGGATTAAAGACATGTGCCACTACACTAAGCCTGATTTCCTAAGCTATGAAAAGTTGAGTAACAACAGTACATGTCTCTTAGAGACTTGCAAGGGCTAAATAAATAGGATTAAATGACTAATTAATTTAAAAGGATTAAACAATAAGATTCATGCATTTAGCTCTGAGTATACACATTAAGGTTTGTTTATTTGTTTGGCTGGCTGGCTGGTTGGTTTGGTTGTCTTCTCAGTATCTACTCAGGATTCTTCAGTGCTGTCCAGTCTGAGAGTGAATCTGTTTAGCACCTACAATACCTTATAGAGAAGTTCAAATGTACTACGATAAGGGAGCGACAGGGCCCCTGGGGTCCGAGACAAGAACTGCCATTCCTTTCTGTACACCACTTCCAGGTGCTGAGGAGCAGGGAGAATGGCTCAGGAGGGATGCCTGGGCTGTAACAAGAAAAAGAAGCAAACTAAGTTTAAAGGGTGCCTCATCAAGCACAGGCTGCTGCAGCCCAGCCGTTGTATTGGCATGGATACTTTATATTGTCTGCAGAGGGACTCCCATTCCCAGGCAGACCACCCTGGAGCTGTCTCCTAGGGAGAATACAGACTATATACAAAGACTTGGGGCACTCAATGATTGGGTCACATTGTTGCTCTTTTAGGCATATGTCAAGTTCTCAGTACTGCACAGAACACCTTCCCATCCTCCAGCCATGGATGTTGTTCCCACAGTGATGAGGAGCTTGCCTTTCTGATGACTCTTGCCAGCAGGCTCAGGGGAGTAGAGGGATTCTCAACTTTAACCAAGATAGTCTGTGGAGGGCTGGGCTATGGAAGGCTATTTCCTGCGTCTCTGTTCTAGTCCTCAACACAATAGTCTTCTGGTTTACCTAGAAGCAGGGCAGTCCACACTACCCAGATCCAAGCTAGACTGAGGTGCAGAAGAGAAACACAATCCAGGCAGACCCCTGCATCTAGGATGCCTGTGTTGTTGGAAGGCTCCCAGGCCTGGAGCTCTGCAGCTTAAGTCCTGCCACTCTGCTGAGGGATGGGGGTCTATCCCAGCTAGACCCAGGGGTATGGAGGCTACCTGAGAAGGGCAGTACAAAAACCTATTCTCCTGTCTTAGAAGTTTTTAATTACAAGTTCCAAACCCTAACTCGTCCTGATGGAGGACAAGTTGAGGTATGTCACCACCAAGCTGGCCAGGAAACTTGAGTGGCCATTAAGGACACTGTAGCTTTCTGTGGAGAGACGGGTTCAGGAAGGGTTCTGTCAGGGACGCTCCCTTCCACCAAACTGCCTTCTCCTCTCGCTGCCCCCCCCCCCAACATGTGCCCTAAACATTGTAGAATTCTTCATCACTGTTTGTTATTCTCTCCTGATGTCTGCATCTGCCACAGACTGGTAAACATACAGAGTGGTGCTCTTAGGATGACAGGGGTCATACTTGTCTTTAGGACCGACCGTCTCAAAGCTGCTTGGGAGGCAAGTCTCTTGTGGGCATCCTGGAGTGCAGTGGAGAACCCTTATTCAGGGTCCTCTCCCTCTCTGAAGGATTTGAGTGTCTACCTGATCAGTTATGAATCCGAATACAGGTTGATTCAGGTTTGACCTGACATTCCCGAGATGGAAAGCTATTCTGAATGCTTGGACATAAAACCGATGCTTACGTGAGACTTGAGAGTTAATTTATCCTTTAAACTTGAGAAATTACAAAACCCTCAGGTCTTGTCCAAACCAACTGGACCCAAAAACGTGAGGGACGGATCAGCACAGTAGCAGAGATGGTGCTACTTCAAGGATTTCCTTTAAAATGAAATCTCCGCTTGACTTCATTTTTGGAAAGGAAGGATTTCTTCATCAATAGAAATACCTAGAAAGGATGAAGGTTAGTGTGGACACACAGAGAGCTCCTCCTGCTCCCCACCTCCTATTCTGGCAGTTTTCATAACGGTTGATTTGTGATCCCAGAGTATTTCTCCATGGGAAGAACCTCTTACCAGTCTGTCTAATGCGGGCCTGCAACTGTTGTGAACTGCTGGGGTGTTAGGCTGCAGCATCCAGGAGATTCAGGGAGCAGCCCAGGAATGTAACTGTAAACTCGCCCCCTCCGCCCCTTGCCCGCCCCTCCTCTCCCCGGTTGTTTTCCTTTACAACCTAAAGCTGATCGGTTTCCACGTTGGGAGTCTACTGTCACCCGCCCGCCCGCCCGGGTGGCCTATGCCGCAGGGGACCGCGCGCGCTCCGGGGCTGCAGGCGGAGGCCCGCGCTAACAGGTGCGCGCCGTGCCCTCCCGGGAGCCGCGGAGCCGCCAGCGGCGGGCGCGGGGTCCGCCCCTCGCACCCGGGCAGAGCCTGGCCCGCCCGGCCTCGGTCGGTGGGGTGGGGGGTGAGAAGAGAGCGGTGGGGTAGGGTGGGGTGCAAGCTGCGTCTTTCCTCGCCCCTCCTGACATTCCAGCGTCCTCGGCTCGCGGCGCCCCGGATGCGGCCTACTCGGTCGCCGGCTTCGAGGTGTGGGCGACCGCGAGGCCGGGCCCAGGCAGCCAAGGGGACCGGATGGGCGGGAGGGAGCGCCACGAGCCCGCTCAGCCCCCGCGCACACTGTGCCCGGACACCCGGGAGACGTGGCCGCATCCCATCCCCAGGCCCGGGAGCCCCAGGCCGGGAGGCGTGCCCGAGGGTCGGGTTGGAGGTTGCCGAAAGCAGCGTCTCGCCCCCGCCGGACCCCTCCCGAGCGCCGTGCGGCCGCGCCTGGGTGCCCGGGAGCCGCCGGGCACCGCATTCGCCCCCTGGCGGCGCCCAGACACGCAGGGCGCGGCCGCCTTCGCAGCGGAATGAGCTGTCCACAGCAGCACTGGGCGCCGCCCGAGGTCACGCCAGAATCTGGCGCCCGGCTGGGAACCAGGGAGGCAAAGAGCCTTGGGGAGGGCCAGGGGCAGATGATGGGACAGAACCATCAGGAGACCTGAGGTTGTCTCTGGGTCCGTGTGCTCCAAATCCTGTGCGAGCCTCTCCACTGGTGTGATGCAGGGCGGACACCTAGGGGATCTCACCCTCCAGCGGGATCCCGTTTTCACCCAATCTCCTTAGGAAATCAGAGCCCCCCACCCCCTTCTCCTGCGGTGATCTGACAATGACAGCCGTGGCTCCAAGTTGGGCCCGCCACACCCAGGAGAGCTCCGAGGAAGTGGGTGTGAGGAGGTTTCCTCAGGAGAGACACCGCGTTCAGAAAGGTCCTTGAGTGACCCTAGGGGGAATGGCACTGTCCTGGCTTTAGGGAATTAAAGCTTTCAGCCTATGTGGGTGCTTTCCGTCTCAGAAGGCCAGTACATCTAACTGGGAGACAACAGGCACAGCAAAGGGCCCAGCAGCAGGTGTCCTGGGGAGGGGTGGGAATGAATGCCGAGCGAGGGTGGATAATGAACACCAGGCAATCAAAATGCCCCAACTGGACAGGGTGTGTAAAGAGAAACTGAGAATCCTCCTGGTCTGTCTGTCTGAAATGGGAAGGAGGGTGGCCAAACTCAGAGGCCCAATGAGGGTATGGTTCAGCATTGAGAAACGCGAGGGAGGAAGCGTCTCTAGGGGAGGCAGGCAAGCATTCTGGAAAGGCTGCCACTTACAGTCCCGAGCAGCACATATTGGGAAGTACAAGTCCTGGGTTTCTTTTAGAATCTGGTGAGACTCAGGAGTATCTGTCAGGAAGGAAGAGACACTTGGGCGGGGCAGGAAAGCAGCTCCCCATTAGGTTCAAAGGCAAAAATGCTTCAAACCATGAAGCAGCCATTCCAGTACCGGGCAGCAAGAAAGGGAGACCCGGAAGCTTCCTGGGGAGGAAGCCAAAGCCCGACTCCTCAGTCGACCAGCAGGGGGCGCAGGAATTTCTGACCCTTAGAGCCATCAGAGGGGACCAATAGCAGACAATCTGGCTACGTCAGTTTCTGCCCCATTACCCATTCTATTTCCCCATCAGTCATTCAGGTGGCTAAGCAGTTCCCATCCACACAGCCTCTGATTTTGTACAGAGACAACAAGCCTGGAATGACACTTGCAGGCTTTCCTGTGTCTTCCTGCCCAAATGTGGGTGGGGAAGGTCTCCAGTTACTCATGCTCCATTCTTTGACTTATAAAGCCATTGGCGGGGTGGGGGGTGGGGGGGTGGGGGGTGGGGAGAGCAGCTGGAGACAGACTGACCACTGAGTCTTATTTCAGCGGCATGGCTACTTACTTGATCGTGGCTTCCTGGAGGGCCTGTCCATGCCTGGGGGTGGGGCTGCCTCATGGAAACCCCTACAAACTGTCCCTATGGGAAGCCCCGGTAGGTCAAGCCCAGCAGTTAACCTGAAAATGCCAGACACCTCTGGCTGCGCTGTCATTTCCATGGGGTAGCGGGTGGAGGCTCCAGGAGAGTCAAGAGCTGGCATTTCTGAATTAACACCCATAAAGGCAGCTTGGAGCACGGCATTCCCATGCCACCCAACACTGAGAGTTTAGGGCAAGCTGTGAGATATTTGTCAGGTATGGCAGATCAGGAGGACACCAAGGGCAGAGGGCAAGCACTATGGCAAGGTCTTCTTACAGTAAGATCTCTCCATGAGAGAGGGCTAGCTCTGGCTAAGAGCCCAATGAAGTACCATCTAGGAAAAGAGGCAGGCAGAAAGGTTTCAGGGTAAGGGTGTGATTCTCGAATACACAGAAGAGGACAAGAGGAGGGGAGAAGGGCCCTGGCCTAATGGGACCACACAGTCTAGTGCTCTTTGGCCCAGGCCAGGTTTTCTTTCTTTTGTAACCGAGTCACAGCTAAAGGTGACTCCATTTACTTGTGATGCTTGAAATTCCTCCAGCATCAGTCACTCCGTCCCGTTCCTTTTCCTGAGAAGGACTGGGTGAAAAGTAGGAAGATCCTTGCCTCATTTACTCAAGCATGATGCTTAGTGAGTACAGCTAAGGGCACGTGTTCCCTGTAGCTTCTGCTCCCATTACACCTCTGTCCCCTTGAATCAGTCCCAGAGAAGGACGTGATCTTCCAGCCACCTTCTCTGCCACTCCTTTTTTTTTTTTTTTAAATTAAATGAACACAGCCATCAATTTCTAAGTCTCCTGTGTACCAGAGCTGTGGTTAGCATGATCACTGAGTTAGGGATGTTAGGGTCATGACCTTACTCATTCCTCACAGTGGCTCAGAGACCAGTCAAGCACTCCTCCTTGGCTGGCTCTTGTTTCCTGCTCATGCCAGGTTCGAGGGGTTGAAGTCTGCTCCCTAAGCTGACAGAGATAACACACAGCAGCCTTGGCGTCATGCACTGTGGGGTGACTCCGTAAATATTAATTGACTCTGAGGACAAGCTGTACTTTGACTTTACCTCTGACTAATTAAATAAACCTACCATGTAAATCAGCAGAGGGGACAGAGGTACTCGTCTATGCTGTAAAGAAACCAGGCTGAGGGTCAGTTACACCCTTGGCTTCCAAGCAGAAAATCTTGCTTTGTCTGATCTGTACTTCTTCAAAATTTTTTTTAAGCCAGGACTAGAGTAGTGTCAGTGAGAAATTATATCACTCCTCTAAAACATCCTGAAGAACTAGGAGGAAGTAGAGTTCAGAGGCTTCTTAGGTACTGCATGCTTGTAACAATGTATCTAAACTACAATGGGCATCACATACTTGTAACAGTGTATGTAAACTATAATGTTGTCACATCCCTGTTACAATACATCTAAACTACAATGGATAATGCATGCTTGTAACAATGTATCTAAACTACAATGGCATCACATACTTGTAACAATGTGTCTAAACTACAATGTTGTCACATCCCTGTTACAATATATCTAAACTACAATGGATAATGCATGCTTGTAACAATGTATCTAAACTACAAGCTATAACCATACAACCTGCCCAGCCATTTCCTCTCCTATTAATTCCCTCCCCTAAGGCATCATACATCAATACTTGTGGATTACCTGGGGGAAGTCGGGGAAGACTGGAAAGATGTGATATGAACATCCCTTCCAGCCATGCCTGGATATTTAAACTGCTGAGGCTGGGAACGTTACTGCTTTGTCCTTCCTTTTCTCTGTGAGGAAGAAAAATGTGCCATGGTGATGTTTCCCCAAGTCCTCTGATAGGCAAACAATTGGGATGCCAGGAGCAGGCTACTTCATCTTGCCAGGCCTGGTCTCTTCTTTGTTTGATAGGGAATAGAAATATTGACCTCACTAGGCAGTGTTGGTGCATGCCTTTAATCTCAGCATTCAGGAGTCAGAGGCAGGAAGATCTCTGTGAGCTCAAGGCCAACCTGGTCTACACAGCAAGTTCCAGTACTACATAGAGAGACCCTGTCTACAAAAAACAAAAACAAAAACAAAACAAAACAAAAAAACAAACAAACCAGAAGCAAAAACCCAAACAAATAGACAAAAACATAAATGGGGTTTGTTGAGAGGATTTACAGGATTACTGTTGTTCATTGCACAAAAGACCAAGTGCTCCTATTTGATTTGAAGAAGATGGTAACAACTGTATCAACAGGCTACCTTTGAAACGTTTTATGTGTATGGGTGTTTGTTTACCTGTCTATGTACCGTGTATGTGTCTGATACCCATGGAATCCAGAAAAGGGTGTCATATACCCTAAAATTAGAGTTATAGATGGTCTTGACATCATATATGTGTTGGGAATAGAGCCTGGGTCCTCTGGGAGAGCAGCCAGTGCTCTTGACCCCTGCACCAGCTCTCCAGTACCCCTACATCCACTTGTAAAGACAAGGTTTGCCTACTAAGTCCTCAAAGTCTTGATCCACTTGCCTCAGCCTGTCTGGTGCCTGGGTTACATCTAAATGCCATCACACTCAGTTTCAGTGTTTTGTTTTTTTAAGATAGCTCCTTTTTACCCCATATGTGAAAATAGAGGGTAGGTATAATCTCAAAATGATGCCTTTAAAGGCAAAATGTGGAAATGAAGTGAGTTAAGGCCAGGGCTAGGGAAAGGGCAGCTAGTATGAAAGCTATTGAGGAAGGATATGTAGGTGAAGCAGAATGCCAGGCCTTTTACTTCCCATCCATGTCAGGTCCTGACTCTCATTGATCCTGATCTCTCCTCCCATGGGTGGTGTTCAGAGGCCACTTCTGAGGGCCTGTGGCTCATGGCAGGCCATTCCTTACTCTGTCCTCTTTCAAGAAAATATTGCACCTGTCACCACAGTGGGCTAGCAGGGGGCCATGCATAGTCCCCTAGAGCTTCCAGGCAGGCTCAAGATAGACATTTACATTTAACACTTCGGAAGGATCAAATGTGGTTCTCAAAAAGCTCAGACTTGCAAGCTTTGGAGAAGGCCCAGGTTTGGCTGCCTTTAACTCCCAAATTCTTGTGGGATGTTGCAATTACTTGTGACAATCCCTTTCCCTGCTGGGGACTTTGATTTCAGATTTAGACATGTAAAATTGGGTGGCTGGCTAGGCTTTGAGCAACTTGGGGGCTGGGTGAGGACAGGCCAGGAAGGATCTTTGCAGAGGGTGACTTTGCAAGAGGGGATCTCCAGGAATGAGAGGCCGCCGAGGTGTTGTTTGTGTTAGCAAAACTTTTCAGCCCCTGTGGAAGATTCCTTTCTCTGCACTGGATCATTCTGGTGGGGGGATGGTTCCTTCTGCCTTAAAAATATTTGTTTGGTTATTTATTTAGAAAGGGTCCTGCTATGTTGCCCACACTGGTTTCAAACCTGAGCTCCCATCTCAGCCCCCAAAGTCATTACCAGTGAGTGCCACCTCACTGGTAATGAAAGCCTTGCTTTCATCCTCTGGCTTTCAAAACATAAATGTCTAAGGAAATATTTTGGGGGATAGTGTTAAACTAGGGAAATTTTCTGATTACTATTATGTATTCCACAGTGCTCACTTTTAAATTGTGTTCCCTGGACAAGCAGTGGATGAAGATGCCTCATGACCATATGTGATGGGATAGTGGAAACCTATGCTGATTTGGTTCCAGGGAAGCCTAGTGTAGGGAGACCAAGAAGATGCAGACACAGAGAGGAACATGGCTAGGCAAAAGGAGTCTATGTGTTGGGACTCTGTGGCTTTAGCAAATAGCTCGTGCTTTCACATTGCCATTGTACATATTCTTTGTTATTATTATTATTAGTAGTAGTAGTATTAGTAGTAGTAGTAGTAGTAGTAGTAGTAGTAGTAGTAGATTTTGGTTTTTCGAGACAGAGATGGCCTGCCTCTGCCTCCCGAGTGCTGGGGTTAAATGCATGCACTGCCATGCCTGGCTTCATTATTACCTGTTTCTAAAGTCCATTCATATCTTCTAGGGTACTATGACTAATGATGGGCTCCTGTGTTCTATTACTTGGTGGCCACATCTGGTAATGAAAGCCCATACAACTTTGATTTTGGCTCGATGTCCAATGGAACCATAAGCACTGGTCAGCAAGCCGGAGAAGAGTTATACAAGTTAATTCCAGATGAATTAAGGATCTATGAGGGAATCCAATTCTGAAAGAAGCACACACACACACACACACACACACACACACACGCACACACACACACCTATCTGAAAACTGATAGGGGAACCTTTAAGAACCATAGAACACAAAGCTGTGAAGGAAAGACTGATACATTTGATTAAACCAAAGGTAAAAACTTTTGCAAATAACATTAAAACAAAAACTGTTTGGCCAAGACTGAGGGGTGGATCATCCTGACAGGGAGCAGCCTGTGAGAAGAGGTGCTTCTGCTTCCCTGAAGGAGTTGACTGGCTGCAGGAAGGGCATGTCTCTCATTGTCCATCATTCCCTGTGTCCTACCATCAAGAGCTAGTGTTGCTCAGAGCTGTTCAACGTGCACTAAGGGGAGCAGGGTGTGGGGAGGAGGAGAGATGGTGGGAAGAGCAGGAACAAGTTTACCCCTGCTTCATGCAGAAAGTTGGAGGAAGGGCTGCCTCTGTGTACAGGCTCTAGTACACACAGATCCCCTTTCAGAATTTATTGGACACAACAGGGTTTCCCAAGTCCTCATTTTCACTGGGTGGAGGTGGCAACTGTCTTTAATCTCAGTACTCAGGAGGCAGAAGCAGGCGAATCTCTAAATTCGAGGCCAGCCTGGTCTACAGAGTGAGTTCCAGGACAACCAAAGCTACATACTGAAACCCTGTCTCCAAAAAACAAAACAAACCAATCCTCATTTCCCTTGCAAAGAAACATGTTTTGGAAAAGCATGCGAAGACAATGTCACACTGTGTGGGCTTCTTCTCCAAGAGACCCCTCAGATTTCCTCAGTTCTAGGATCATGGCCCCTGCCTCTTGTGGCACCCTGTTGGATAATCTGAGATTCTTGGCTGAGCTGGGTACTCTGACAGCAGTCTATCAAGCTTATGTCTTTTGGAGTTCACTTGATATCACGTCTAGCGAATACTCAGACAAGACCCTCAAAGGACAAATAATATCCTATGGAGCTTCCACCAGCTAATGCATTTACTTATGCATTTTGTAGAGATCAGGGTCTGCTCTTGGAGTCAGGAACCACTGTGCTAGGCTCTTCCTAGATCCCATTTCTTACTTGTAAACTGATTATAAGTTTACCTGGTTCACCTAGGATGCTGGTCACGTTCAACTCTTAGGGATCTCATGGTATTCAATGCCAATAGGTAAAATGGGT
Source organism: Mastomys coucha (assembly GCF_008632895.1). Lineage (NCBI taxonomy): Eukaryota > Metazoa > Chordata > Mammalia > Rodentia > Muridae > Mastomys > Mastomys coucha. The sequence goes on along the minus strand of NW_022196895.1, from coordinate 32,331,848 downwards.
TGAGCACATGTACCTGGGGGTTTGAGAGAAAGGGAGATGTTCTCATCAAGGGAGCAGATGCAGAACATGACCTGAGTTACAAGGAATTAAAGCACTGAGAGGAACAGAGACAGGTATCAGGTCCAGCCATTATTGGATAGGCTCTATGATGGAGCATACTCCAAGAAGCATCAGATAATCCCTCTGGCCCCAATTTAGATTTTAGAGATATGTTGTAGGATCTGTTTGTTTGTTTGTTTACAAGACAGAATTTGTCTGTGTAGCCCTGGCTGTCCTAGAACTCACCCTGTAGACTAGGCTGGCCTACTCAGTGGTCTGCCTGCCTCTGCTTCCTGAATGGTGAATTAAAGGTGTGTGCCCTCACAGCCTGGCTATACTGTAGGATTTCACGAGAAATATAAGGAGTGAATACATGCAGCTGGGATAAAACCAACACATCTGACTCCTCATGAAAGGATATCCCAGAGGTAAGGTGAAGAGAAGCCCTGGCCCTTGGGAAACTTAAAACAAAAAACTAACAACAACAACAACAACAAACTAGACTCAAGAGCTTAGATTCACTGTATCCAGAAGGAAAAGAAACAACTCCTTCCTATTAACTTCTGTGGGCCAACCACGTGTCAGGCATTCACGTGAGGGTGTAGCATGAAGAAGAGACTGTCACACTAGCACCAGTCCTACAGCCAACACATCTACCTAACAAAGCCAGCCAACTCTGCCTCCTATCCCTGAGATGACGTCACAGAAATCCTCTCAGGCAAGAGTGGGCATGGCTGAGTGTTTGCTATCACTGCACCCACATTTGGGGGTGGGGGAAGGGCTTACTGAGATTAAGAATCTCCAATTTCCCACACACATATGATGGGCTCCAGCTAGCCAGGGAAGGTCTACCGAGGAGAGTGGCTCTCCTCCCTTGCTGCTCTTTGGCTAAGAGTCCTGACCATCAGGCATGCTGAAAGAAGCAGGCTTTTAGTCACCTATGGTCCGTGTAGGACCCGTGATTCTGAAGTTACTTGAGCTGTGGCTTCCTTTGATGGTTTTTGTTTTGTTTCATTTTGTCTTAATGGAAATCAAGGATCACTCTATCAGAAGAATGTACATTGTCCTTGTAGGTCTAATCTTGTGTAAAATTTCTAGAACGTTTTGGGACTAGAATGTCCTTGGCCATGGTAAATCCAACTCCCCTCACTCCAGAGATGCTTCTAGAGCTGACTAGTTGCTATCTTAGATGTCCAACAGGCAAATGAATATTCAGCGTTGACCTCTAGTCATCCCACACCTGGGCAGATGGCAGAGCTACTGCCTGCATCCAGAATGAAGCAGAGTCCCTAGACCAAGGCCACACTCTGCTTATGTGCTTTCCTCTACTCCAGCCTGGAACACAGACACAAAATGGAAAGCTCTAAATAAATGTGATCCAGTATCTAGCTGTATCTATTTATTTTTGGTTTTTTTGTTTGTTTTTATTTTTGTTTTTTGGTTTGTTTGTTTGGTTGGTTGGTTGGTTTTTCGAGATAGGGTTTCTCTGTGTAGCCCTGGCTGTCCTAGAACTCACTCTGTAGACCAGGCTGGCCTCAAACTCAGAAATCTACCTGCCTCTGCCTCCCAAGGGCCAGGATTAAAGGCATGCGCCACCACCACCCGGCTCTAGCTGTATCTATGAGAGTCCTCTTTGCTCAGCAAAGAGTAGAGAGGCTCAAAGCTTCAAGGGTGGGGGGCTCAGGATGGGTTTCCCTCCAGCTGGGTGGAGGTTGGCTGTCAGCTGTAGACGTGTTGGCCATTCTTCTATATCATTCTGTCTGGAAGGTGGCTGCTGCTGAAGACTTCAACCCACCAGTGGCCCCACTTTATTGTCACCTCCTCCCCAGGAGTGAATTCTTTTTATCTAGTATATGTGTGTTTGTCTATGCCATGTTTGTAGTGTCCGCAGACCAGAAGAGGACACAGACTCTCTGGAATCAGAAGCACAGGTGGCTGTGAGCCACTAGATGATGTGGGTGCTGCTGAGAACTGAATTCAGGTCCATTAGAAGAGCAGTAATCACACTTAACTGCTGAGCTCTCCAGCCCCTTGTTTCTGTTATTTTTTTTTTTCTTTTACACCAACATTAGCAAGCGCTGTGCTGTAAGTTCGGGATGTAAGTTATTTCACCTAAGTTCGTCAATAATCAAAGGAGGTAGGTACCCTTGATTACAGATCAGAACGTTGTGACCAGGGGCTGTTAGGTCGAGTTGTATAAGGCCACAGAGCTAAGAAGGGGTGGAACTTGGCTTTGCATGTTCGTCTGACATTAAGCTCCATCCCCACTGCTCCTTCCTAAAAGATCAGGCTCATACCAAGGTTTGGAAATCTACTAGGATGATCTGATCAGGTTATATCCCCTGCTTCTGTCCCTCTCCTCCAAGGAGAAACCTGGTTCTCAGAAAGTTATCCTTCTATTTGGAGACCTAGATGGCAAGTTTCAAATCTGTCCTATATGACTTTGCTGTTTTTTAAATTTATTTGTATTTTGTGTGAATTGGTATTTTGCCGGCATGTATGATTGTGTGAGGGTGTTGGATCCCCCTGAAATTGGAGTTAAAGACACTTGTGAGCTGCCATGTGGGTGCTGGGAATTGAACCTGGAACCTCTGGAAGAGCAACCGGTGCTTTTAACCTGGAGTGGCTGAGCCTCCAGCCCCGTGACTTTGCTTTTTGAGTCTAACTCTGTAGCATTAACATTATCAAAGACCCTACATTTATTTTAAACTCAGCTGAGCCTCATTTTAACCTCGTTTAAAATCAGGAAGGATTCCCTACCTACTTCCACACTCCTTTTGAGACAAGGTCTTAAACAGCACAGGCTGGCCTTGAACTCAAGAATTGTACTTCAAATTTCTGATGCTCCTGCCTCTACCTAGGTGCTGGGATTACAGGCATGTGCTACTACAGCCTGTTAAAAGAAGATAATTCTTTTCTACTTTATTCCTGGAAAGTTGTTGGCAGGATGGTTGGTGTTATTTCCACTTTAAATATCTGGGGAAGGAGAGGAGCTAACATTTGGAAATAGGGCAAATTGTCCCTTAAATAACTGGTCTCTTCCCTTTGCTCAGTTAGTAGATCTCATAGAAAGTGGGTACCCAACTCCCCAAGAAAAAGGCTCAAGAAATATATGCCATGAGGCTGAAGAGATGGTTCAGAGGTTAAGATCACTGACTGCTCTTCCAGAGGTCCTGAGTTCAATTCCCAGCAACCACGTGGTGGCTCACAACCATATATATAATAGGACCTGATGCCCTCTTCTGGTGTGTCTGAAGACACCAACAATGTGTCATATACATATAAATAAATAAATCTTAAAAAAAAAAAGGGATATGTGCCAGTCGTCAATGGGTACTAGATATATCACAGGAACCCGACCCTCACCATTACACCATCAACAGACAAAAATGTTTAAGCAAGGAAATTTGAACAGTGGTAAGCACTAGACAGTGCCTTGAGGAGAATGATGGGAATTTTTCAGTCTGGGTTGTCAAGAGAGGCCCCTGAAGAGTCAACACAGGAGCTGAGGCCTGACTGTAAAAGGCAGCAGTCACATGAGGGTGTGGGGGAGGTGTATTCCAGGAAGAGCAAAGCAAGGACCTGGGGTGGTTTGGCCCAAGGAGTGGCACTATTAGGGGTTGTGGCCTTGTTGGGCTAAGTGTGTCACTGTGGGGGTGGGCTTTGAGACCCTCCTACTAGCCATGTGGGAGCCAGTCTTCTCCTGTTTGACTTTGGAATGCGATGTAGAACTCTCAGTTCCTCCAGTACCATGCCTGCCCAGGTGCTGCCATGCTTCCTGCCTTGAAGATAGTGGTCTGAACCTCTGAACCTGTAAGCTAGCCACAATTAGATACTGCCCTTTATAAGAGTTGCCTTGGTCATTGTGTCTCTTCACAGCAATGGAAATCCCGACAAAGACAGGTCCTTAGCTGGCACTGGGCTCCAAGTGCTTAAGGAACTAGAAGCAACCAGTACAGCTAGAGAGAAATTAACAAGGGGCTAAAAGGAAAGAGAAAAAGCTAGAGTTAGATAGAGCCAGGTCACAGTGGCCATGTAAACTATAGTAGAGTTAGACTTTATCCAAAGTGGATGGGAAGCAGGGATGGAGCTGAGGAAACTGATCTACACACTGAGTTCCAGGACAGCCAAGGCTACATAGTGAGACTGTCTCAAAAACCAAACAACTCCCTTAGGCTGTAATGCTTGAGAATGGGCTTCAGGAGGCAAGAATAGCCCCTGGAGCCCACCAGGGATGATAGAGGGGGCAGCAGGAGCACAGTGGGGATGGTAGAGGGGGCAGCAGGAGCACAGTGGGATGGTAGAGGGGGCAGCAGGAGCACAGTGGGAATGATACAGGGGGCAGCAGGAGCACAGTGGGGATGATACAGGGGGCAGCAGGAGCACACTGGGGATGACTTAGGTAGGAAAACAGATGAACATTTTGTCACCCAAACCAGGTACATGTCCATGTGAACAGGAGTGCTACAAATAGTGAAGTGTGGGTGACAGGCATACTAGGCAGTTTCAGGCCAAATAGGATGCGGTTAGTAACAGGCCAGAGTAGTGTTTTCCTAGACCATTAGCAGGAGCATCATGTGAGAACTTGCTAGAAATGAAAATTCTCAGGGTCCATCTCAGACATGCTAAATTAGAAACCCAGGACAGGTGCAGCAGAACCTCTGTGTGTGTGTGTGTGTGTGTGTGTGTGTGTGTGTGTGTGAGAGAGAGAGAGAGAGAGAGAGAGAGAGAGAGAGAGAGAGAGAGAGAGAGAGAGAGAGAGAGAGAGAGAGAGAGAGAGAGAGAGAGAGAGAGAGAGATGTGTGGAGTGTGTGTAGGGATGTGTCTGTCTGTGCTGCTAGGGATCAAAGCCCAGACCACACGTGTGCTAAGTAAGGGAACACTTTCCCACTGAGCTACAGTCATGTGCTTTAACAGGCCCCTCAGGAGCCTGAGACTGTGAAGCCTGGGGATCACTGCGCTACAGTGACAGTGGCATGGTTCAGCAGATGTGGCCAGTGGAAAGGGAGAGCGGAGTCTAGAACAAGTTTTGGTTTTGATTTTTTTTTTAAATGTGTATCTAGTAATGCTATTAACTGCAACAGAGAGAACTAAGATGGGAAAAGAAATGGGCTTGTGAGGGAACTGAAGCTTCTACTCCAGATATGTGAAGTTAGCAAGTTCAAAAATGAGCCTTTCTGTTGGGCCTGATGATACACACCTTTGGTCCCAGCACTTGGGAGGCAGAGGCAGGTGGATCTCTGAGTTTCAGGCCAGCTGGGTCTACACTTTGAGTTCTAGGACAACCAGGGCTACAGAGTGATACCCTGTCTAATAACTGATATTGATGGTGGTGGAGGTGGAGGTGGTGATGATGACAAGGAGGAGGATGATGATAAGTACTTATAAAGCCTAGACCATGTCTTAGAGCCAGCCACAGGGAGAGATTTATAGGATAACTAAGCCTGGAAGCTATACACCCTTTTCAATCAGCCTCCTTAGGAGGCCCCAGTTATAGAGGAAAGAACTTCCCCCAATGAGGCTGCTCTGAGTACCAGCATGACTCATGGTCCAAGCGCTTAAAAAAAAAAAAAATCATGGGGGCTGGAGAGATAAAGAGTACTTACTTACTGGTCTTCCAGTGAACCCAGGCTTGAATTCCAGCACCTATATAGTGGTTCACAACCAGTTGTAACGCCAGTTCTAGGGGATCTTGTGTCCTCTTCTGGCCTCAACAAACATCAGGCACACATGTGGTACACAGACATACATGCAGGCAAAACACTCATATACATAAAACAAAAGTAGGGAAGAAAGAAAAGGAAAGAAGGATGGACAGACAGACGAAAGCAGAATATGCCTGCCAGTCTAGGTCACTGAGCACTTGGGGAAAAGCAGCATGGAGGAATCAAAGTAGACCCTTGCCTTCAGAGTTTCTTGGGAGACCAAGTTGGCCACTGACACAAGCTCCAGCTCCAAACCTTGCCCCTTGCTCCAGCCAGCCTGCTGCAGTGAATTCCTCCGATCTGCTCCAGAACTGAGCTCCTAGCTCCAAAAGCAATCAGTCACTTTATCTGGCCCCAGATGCCTGCACTTTTGGTCCGTGGTTTTGTTTTGTTTTCCCCTGTTCTTTCTTTCTTTCTTTCTTTTTTTTAAGACAGCACCTATATAGCTCTCTGTGTAGCACAGGTTGGCCCCAAAGTTGTGAGGAATCCTGCCTCACTCAACTGGCTCCCGTGATAGGATTATAGAAATGTGTCACTATACCCAACTTTTCTGTGTAAGGATGCTTTGCCTCTATGCATGTCTGTACATCATGAATATCCCTGGTGTCCATGGAGGCAAACGAAAGGTGTTGTATCCCTTGGAAGTTCAGTTATAGCTGGTTGTGAACCACCATGTAGATAAAGGAATCAAACCTGGGTCCTCTGGAAGAGCAGTCAGTGCTCTTAACTGCTGAGCAATCTCTTCAGCCTCATTTTTTTTTTTTTTGGTTGTTGTAGTTTATCATCAATGGATTATAATTACTGCACATAGACAGATCAGTAAGCCTGACCCCTGTGCTGTCTGTGGGAGAGGGGCATATCCTTGGTGACATCTGACAGTATGGATGAGCAAACAAGGAGTGTGTGGTCACCCCATCTCAGAGGTACTGACAGCAGAGGTGGTATGGGTAAGCTCAAAGTCACAGAGCAGAACGGATATGGAGATATATGTATGTGTGTGTATATATACACATTTGTATATGTCACATATATATGTATATATAAAATGTATTTCATGAGCATTGTTTTTTGCCTGCATGTATGTCTGTGTGAGGGTGTTAGATCCCCTGGAACTGGAGTTACAGAGAGTTGTGAGCTGCCATGTGGGTATTGGGAATTAAAATTGGGTCTTCTATAAGAGCTGCAAGCATTCTTAATTACTGAGCCATCTCTCCAGACCCGAGTAGGATTTCTTAACTCGGCCCTTGGAGTAGGTTCTATGAAGCAGCTGAAAAAGCCTCCATTTTAATCATATTCTTAAACCTAAGGCTTCAAAACAAAGCTCACACCTACACCTTAATGTGCTTCACATTACCTGAAGGACTCTGGTGCCAGAGGCTCTCACTTGGTAGGTTTCAGGTGGGGCTCAAGAATTTGTATTGCCAACAGTTTCTGAGGGGACACTACTGCTCTTGATTTAGGCTCACAACTTAAGAATCACTCATTTAAATGATACAAAGCCCATAGGGACCCTAAGTTTAAATTATGATCTTCCTTTTTAGACAAGATTCTAACAGACACCACAGCCCTCTAAACTACCCCTAAGTCCCAAGGAATTTGAGATTTTATTTTTGGAAGAAGCTTTGAGACAGACAGACAGACAGACACACACACACCACTGGACCTTCTTCTGGAGGTCAGGAAACATCTTGGTAACAGCACTTTAGAGGGTGCAGGAAAATGCCTTCCGGAATTTAAAAACTCAAGCAAAACTCTTGAGTGGGAGATGATAAGGTTGGCTTTGGCTGATCCAATTACTGGGCCAACTGCTGGTGAACAAGGGTTTCTGGACTTTGGGCAGACTGGAGCCTCTCCGGAGACTTACTGACACTGTGGTTGGGTTTCTATATGAATCCACAGGTCCAGACAGGTTTGCTCTACAGAAGAATGGGTGCCTGCTGGGGGTGGGGTGGTCAGACTCTGGGGAAATGGAGAAGGAACACATTCAACATGACAGAGCCTAATTCGCAGAATCTGTGGTTGAGGTCATTGTGGTGAGTGTTAAGAGGAGGAATAGTGCTTCAGGTTGTGCTCACTTTTAGCAAAAGCGGTAGAAAGAGGCCTGGAAAGGCCATTTGCCAGCTTCCTTCAGACCTGCTTCAAGTTAAATCTCTTCCCCATGAAAGGGAGGGAGAAGTGAAAATGTGCATTCATTCATGAATCAAGCTGAGTCTAGAACAGGAAATGTGGGTCTGAACTAGACAGAGGAAATTCTTTTTGTAAGGAGCACACTGGCTTTCCCACTTTAGCTAAACAGGTGAGGTGAGGTAATGTCAAAGTCAGAGTGGGTGCAGCGTGATGGGAAGGCACTACAGTAGAGTCCTGAGACCGCAGATGTTCTCTGACTTCAAACTACCTGTGCTTGGAATTCTGACGGTGGAACTCTGGTGAGGTTAATCACCCCATGCCATGGGAAACCTCCTCATCTGTAAATTGGAGGTAGTAAGAGAGCTTGCACCTCAAAAGGGCTGTAATTAGAATGAAATAAAGTAACCTAGGTAAAACACGTAGTTTAGTACCTAATTTTAAACATTCAATGCTTAAAAAACGTAACAGGTAGTGGGTGGGGCTTGGAAAAATACAGGACCATGATTACATACCTATTACCAGAGACAAAAAAGGACAGCTAGGTTGGTACTGCTGCCAATCTCCTGTGGAGACTGGCAGATTTGAGGTATGTGTTGAACAGGATGGAGGAGTCAGGCAGCCTAAGACGACAGCTTTCACAGGACAGCTCTGCCGGCTGTAATGTGGGCATATCCTGCTTGTGCATGCTGGAACATTCAGAGTCTCTTTTGTGACGTGATCACTGACAACCTAAGTACAAACAGCCTGATGTGAACAAATCAAAGTGAATAAAATCAGCACTGGTAAGAAGGAGGCTGTGGTAACGCTAGCAGAAACGCTCCGGAGATTTGCAATATTAAAGTGGAATCCTATTTTCAGGGGAAATATGCAGCTCCTGAGATTCTCAGAGTGTGGAGGAGGTACTGACACCCTAGCACTGGAGGTGTGTGGACCCGGGCAGAACTAGAAGTCAGTTGCTACAAATGGATTTCCCCTTTGATTCCAAATGAGCAGGAACTTCTCTAAAACATAGTACGCCAGATCAACAAATCCTGTCAAATCCCAGGTACTCAAAGATTCGAGTGGCTGTCTGTATGTTCCTTCGTGCATGTGTATGTACGTGCATGTGTGTGTCTGTGTGTGCACATGTGCAGGTGTGTTTTTGTGTGTTCTATATGCTTAGATAGTAACTGTTACTGAAACAAAAGAAAATTTTCTAAAAAAAAAATCAAATCAAAGAGACAAAATAAGTCACATGCTTCATAGTTAAATAAAAATTCACAGCCTCTGGAAGGTGGAGCATGGGAAAGTGCCAATTTTATTGTGTTATTCTGTATTCCTTTCTTTTTTTAAGATTTATTTATTTTATGCATAAAATATAGCTGTACAGATAGTTGTGAACCTTCATCTGGTTGTTGGGAATTGACTTTTTAGGACTTCTGCTTGCTCTGGTCGGCCCCACTCGCTCTGGCCCAAAGATTCATTTATTATTATAAATACACTGTAGCTGTCTTCAGACGCACCAGAAGAGGGCGTCAGATCTCATTATGGGTAGTTGTGAGCCACCATGTGGTTGCTGGGTTTTGAACTCAGGACCTTCAGAAGAGCAGTCAGTGCTCTTAACCACTGAGCCATCTCGCCAGCCCCTCCGTGTTCCTTTCTTAAGAGGTCTCCAGGCCACCCAGGCCTTGACTTGCAGTTCATACCTATCCCAAGTCTGGATGATTAACTCTGCAGGACTGCAGCAGTAGGACCTTAGTAGGTTATTGCTCTTCAAACTGACCTCTGGACATATTTATCATGGTCCCATTAGAGTCTTTAGAAGATCACAGGATAGTGAGGAAGGAGCCTGACTTCGGGCTTTCACTCCCTGTCCTTACAGGAAGCAGGTTCTGCCTACAGTCTTCACTAGAACTTTCTGCTCCTCTTAGAAAGGGATCAGGGATTTCACCTCATCCTTGCTTCTTGAGGAAGGAGGTGCCCCTAGTCTTCAAAGAATACCCACCTGCTTTCCTTGTGTCCCCTAAAACCATGGCCAACTATAGAAACTAGGTTTTTAGCCAGGTCTGGTGACACAGAACTATAGTATTAACTACTCAGGAGACTGAGGCAGAAGGATTCTACATTGAAGGTCTTTCTGGGCTACAGTGTGAGCTCAAGTCTGGACAATTTAGTAGGATCTTACCTCAAAAAAGTTTGGTTTTTTTTTTGTTTGTTTTTGTTTTTTTGTTTTTTTGTTTTTTAAAGCTGGCATATAGCTTAGTTTGCCTAGCATATGTAAGGTCTAGGTTTAGTTTCCAGTACTACACACACACACACACACACACACACACACACACACACACACACACACAAACTTACTTCTTAGGGCCTCCGCCTATCCTTCCCAAATAATGGTACCTTCAGCTTTAGATTTTGATAAAGTTCCATTATTTTTATCAGAGTTGTGGCTGTCACTTGTGGAACTTACTCCAATTCTTATTCTCTACAAAGGAGGGCATTTTGTTAAGTTAACAGTAAAACAGCAAAGTTTGTACTGTTTTGGGTCTCACGCAGAACAGCACGGAGCTGTGCACAGGAACACTCTATGGTCGTGCGTAAGTTTCTGAAACATGGCCCTCACTGAGAGGGTCTCACCAAGGGTGACATCTACCTGGAACAACATGGAGAACTGCTTGTTCCAGCTCATCCTCTCATCTTGCTTGAAAGTGTGTGAAAATATCAATGATAAAAAGCAGAATGGCACCAATGAAACTTTAAATTCCACTTCCTGAAGCCAAGGAAATATATCCATAGGCTCCTGAGACCTTTGTTTAATTTTACTCAGAGGTAAAAACTGAGGTAAAAAGTGGTTCTCCTTGGTTAGATCATCTAATCTTCTAGAATATCCCAGTGAAGTGTCCTGAAGATTCATTCACTCCTGTACTGTGTGGGTTTTCTCTCTCTCTCTCTGCCATTTTATAAAAAGCAGTCTGAAAAGGCTCTCACTTCAAGGCATAACTCTTCCTGGATTCTTGTAACTCATCTATTACCCCAAACCAACTTCAAACGCAGGATCTGAAAGGAGAAGGGCTCCCACAGGAAAGGAGCACCTCTCCCTTCTTTTCAGGGCATCAGCTTGGTTAACTATCACACCACCAGATAATTTATTCAAAGTTGACCCAAGAAGCCAGAGAGGGAGTTTATTCACACACAAAAAAATCTTATAAGGAAATAAATTTGTTTTAAAATAAAATAGAAAATGGGGTTTTCCTGTGAGAACACATTTAATGCCCGCAGCAAATGATGGGGAGTAGCAGGCCAACAGCCTACCTGCTGCAAGGTCCTGGAGATGCCTCCACTGACCAAAAATCAAACCAAGTCAAAACAAACGGGCCAACCAGATCCCTCCCCCACAAAAACACCGAAACAAAAGACTGGTGATCTGTTTATGTAGTCACATGAAAAATAAACATCTTTATTTTTTGCCTACTTTATTTCATTTTTTCAAATAAAATTTAAATCTGTACAAAGTATACTGTTACAGTATATATTTTGTAAGAACCAATGCCTAAAAGAATCACAATACTTCAATAAGCAGTACAGCAGACCTCGCTAGCTTCAGCTTTGATATTGAACAAACTCAAGCCGGCTGATGCACAACACGGTTGCTTGGTTTCCACATGGTGAGTTCCCAGCACTGAGATGGGAGAACATGACAGCAAATATGGTTATATTACAGCCCAACACACTGCGCTTCTTCGTATGATAATAACTGCACATATTTAACACAGAATGCTCAAATTTACTTTTTAAATTGCATTTGCTTACTTTTTAGTTGGCAAAATTCAGCATTCTTAAATGGGGTCCCCAAACAGTGCAAATTAATGATATTCTATTGTATATTGGCACAACTCCAATAAGGATTAACTTGTAAACTCAAAGAATATCAAGAACTTAGCCCTAGATTTTAACTAATATACACCTGGTCCATTTAACCAAAGTCATTTTGGAAAGATAGTAAAGAGCAACTCTATTTCTGAAAGGACATCGTTTTGACCATTCTTTAGAGAAGATAATTTTTAAATTGTCATTAAAATGTTTTACTATAAAAATTTTACAAACTTGATTAGAAATTTCAAGATGATTCACAGCAGACAAATACAAACTGTTTATATTCCAACAACACCAAGGCTTAGACTTTCAAGTGGAGCACAACCGTGTCAGCTGTGTTAACTGAGACTGGACAGTGTACTAAGTTATAAGTGGTGCTGGGTCTAGCAAGTGTAAATACACAGTATATTTCAATGAAAAGAATTGTCTTCTTTATACTTTATTTGTTTTCCCATAAGGAAACATTAATGTTTACATTCTTTAATAAAGTTAATCTTACATCAGAATATAACTTAATACTGTCAGCAACAGGGACCACACACAGTAAATAAGAAGCACATTTAAAATAAGTCTGATTTCACATAGATTAACATTTGTTGGTTAATAAAATATTGACAGTATTACAATCTTACAATATTTACAGTAAGAAAAATCTAGAGTAATATATACCTTTCACAGCAGGATTCCTTTTTAAGTTTTTCCAGTTTGGGATTGTGTGTACACAAAAAGCTCAAAATAAAGCAACTCTGCATGTAATCTTAAAGTAATGGCTACAGGGGGACTCCATCACAGCCACTAAAAATAATGGTGACTTCTCACGGAGTCTGTGGCATCTGAGAACCCAGTTAATTCACCAAAATCTTACTCAAACCAGCCTTAGTTACCCAGATTAAACCAGCCTTAGTTACCCAGATTAAAGCTGCAGAACTCCGGCCTTCCCCAACTGCTGAAAACCCAAAAGACTTTCTCATCATGCTATAAGAAAAGAGGGGAAATTTGTTTCAGCTCACACCTTATGGTTGGGAGCTCCCAACCAGTGTATACTCCCTAACATATGCCAAAAGAGGGCAGGTTTCACCCCCAAGCATCACAAGAGTCTACCCTCCAAGTGTAAGCCGTCCTGATGCCAATCTCCCGTTCTCCAACTCTTGTGTATCAAGATAAGGCATGAACCTGGCTGGTGTGATACCAGTATCTTGGAGACTTGGGATTGGGGCAAAGGAACAGACTTGTGTAGTTTGCACTGAGAGCAACAGGAAAAATGGAAAGTGATGCACATTTCCAATTAGAATGACAAGAAGACCCACATCCCTAAACTGGAATTTGGCCAGGGCATCAGAGTTAGCACCCCCTCTCTGAGTACCATGAGCAATTCGGATGTGTGCTCTGGGCCTCCTCTTGGAGAGCATCTACAGTAAGTAACGCAGTGTGGGACTTTAGTTCAGTGACTCCCAAGAAAGCAGACACAACTCTTGATTCTGGGGCTCTGCTCTGAGGTCATTCCTCAAAGCTGTTGGCCTGTCCCAACTCTGCCTACTTCACGTTATCTGATGGGCACAGAGCACTCAGGGATACGGCTGCTGGCTACTTTGAACTCTAGATCTTACAGGTAATCAACAGGTATCTGGGATTGAATTAGCAAACTGTACCATGGCTCCTTAAACAGACACTGTCAGGTTTGAAATCATGTCAAGCATGAATCTTCGCTGTCAGGTCAGAAATCAAAGTGGAAATGTTCCCACGTTAGCCAAGGTTATTTTGTCAAAACCTTAGAGGAGTTGGACAGTTTTTCAGTTTGCAAGTGATTGATTACTTATTTCAGTCAGGCTGGATTGGCAAACCAGACTGAACTATTTAGTTTTGTGTTTGATTCTTACATTGTGCTAACCCAAAGCTGTTGCATTTGGGCTAAATACACTGACAGAGAAAATTCAAACAAAAGTTTCAGCAAACTTCTGTGGCATTTTCATTTTGGACGTCAATGCAAGATCGAAAGGTATTTCTACCCAACATAGTCTGTTTAAGTGTTTTATGTTACTTCCTTTTGGTCCTATACAGAATTTTATGACTTCTATATAGGTCTGAATGCTGCCCCGTGTAGATTCCTTCTGTATATCTAAAAATATATACTTTTCAGTAGTTCAATACATGGTTAATCTTCCCACAGAGGAAGATTTTTGTAATCACATGTTGCAAAGTAGAAAAACATCTCCTTTCTATGAAAGGAAATACACTTTTCTATTGTACACTTTTGAATAAGCCCAAAGGCATGCACCAAAAATCATTATTAAACTAAAACATGCACTAAAATGGCGTGGAATTAGACTTAAAGTGCTGCTTTTTGATTTTTAAATTTGAAGACATTTGTCAGTTGTTGAGTCAAAGTCCTCCCCACCCCCACCCCATGGTATCAAGAGAGAAAAGTAAAAAGTATGCATAAATCTTTTAGACAATTCTTTACATGGGGAAAATATGGATATATCAACTATCCTATATGTAAACTGGACTTCCAGTTTTAAATAAAATCAGTATTTACTGGTAAAAATCGTCAAAGCTAATACACCCAAACAAATGTTACTAGTAAATAATGTTCTACATAGAGAATAATTTACTTTGGTTTTATGCACCTTCTCAAAAATAATACTAGTGTCCCACACTTCACCAAACTGATGTGTTCCAGCAAAGTTGTAAGGCAACTTATTTTTCCCTAGTGCCATCTTTTTTTCCCAACAGACAAAACTAAAATCTTTTGGTGAGGAAGGGGTTAAGATAATGGCTAACCCCTGACATCCTGAGCATGGTTTATCAAACTCTACCCTGCTAAACTTGTCAGGCACCTTGACCCCTACCATGAACCAGGACTGGCTCCCACATCTGGAGATGACCTGACTCCTTATAAATAGCTCTCAGAACTTTACTTCTTTTTCCCTTCTATCTGGATGTTATAAAGTCTAACAAAGCTAGCTGCAATGTCACATTTCACTAGTAGGGGCCACCATGTGATAATAATCCCAATCTGAAATGTTTTATGCCAATAGCTCTTAATTTTATCAATTATTTATACTACAGTTTTCTGTAGTTTGCTCAGAGCAAAAATTTTTTCTTACTTGGGTTTCAGAAGGTAAGTGATGACCCTGAGGTTGTAGCAAAATTATCTGTATTATGTGCATTTTTCACCTGGGGAGAGGGTCCATCACTTTCATCAGATTTTCAAAGGTATTTGTGAGCCCCCCTCCCCCAACAAAGCGCTACAGGGACTTAAGAGGGATACCCGTAATTCACTGTATAATAGGATTGGGAAATGGAGGCAGACAACAAAAATCGCCTGGGGGCAGGGGTTGCTGATCTTTCCCTTTATTTATATATGGGAAATAAGTGATTCAAAGTAGGAAAGGGAATTAATTAAGCTGGTTAAACTCCATTAAAAAAATAAAGCCACTTGCTACAATTTTCTTACTTCCATATGTGGTAAATTTAGCCTCCAAGGAAAGGTATAAAGACTGAACTTTCTTTTCCCAAGGAAATTCACAGATATAATGCTGAATGTCATCCACATTTAAGGAGCTAAGGCCATCAAATGTAGGTAACTCTAATGATGTGAGCCTTTAACTTGTAGTTTTGAGTATAGAATCATCTAGAGTCAAATCCACATTCATTAACTTTCATTTCCAAAAATGGTCCACATTTAGACAAGTACCTGGCACAATTCCTATACATAAACCTAAAGTCTGGACTATGGTTAAACTTTCTATTTAAATTAAGCCAAGGCTACATCTCCACAACTATGCCACATCATGGAATCTAGCCACACACAGCCATACCATGTTGTAGAAGATATTCTCATTTCAAATACACCACTGAATTTTCAACAGAATTTGCAAATACCATGAGCCACAGTGACCAGCAGAACACGAGGGGAAGAACACGTCACAATCAACACACCCCATCCAGAACACATTCAGACCTTCCAAAAATCATCTGAAAAGAGGCCTCTTACTTGCTGGTTTTAAGTATGAGGTGTGTAAAAAAACTACAGGAAAAGAATAGAGAATAAGATCATTAAGTAACTTATAAAAACAATTCTAGCCAAAAATACATCTCTCTGTTCCATTGAGAAAACTCAATTTGTTTCCTTTCCTTTTTTTTTTTTTCTTTTTGCAATTCTGAATACAGCATCACACATTCACAAGTACACTCTTTGTTCTCTGAGTAGAGCATATCAAGGAAGTTATAAAACTGCCAATGGTTAAATCAAAGTCCTATATCCTTTGCTATTACCATCCCTCAAAAAGCATCAATCTTAAATTTTCAAAAGAAATACTCATTTCACAAAATACCAGTATGAGACATAAACCACAGAAAAGTTCTATGAACCTTATAGAAAGCTACACAGAAGAGGAGACTGCCTCCTACTTCCAGTTTCTTAAGCACTTGCCCAGTAAGACTCAGATAGCATTTGCTAAATGGAAACATACTGACACCCCAAAGCCAGGCCATACTAGGCTGGAAGTTGGATCCCAAAGACACAATTTTATATACATAAGACATATTTCCTATCCTAAGCTTTTACTTTACTTAAACACTTTAATAAAGCTCATATTTATAAAGAATTTTATGGGCAAATAAAGATCTATATTAAAAATTTTATCAAAACAAATTTTACTGTTATATAGATAACATTAATAAATATTTTCTTGGCCTTATAAAGCATATGTAATTGCATATGAGTTTAACTTTGGGTGGGACACTGAAAACAATTTTGCAAGAAATTAGAAAAGACTAGAAACAAAAGTGAAAGTGACTAGTCTTTAATTTCCAAAAACCCAAGTGCAAAGATAAATAGTGCAATAATGAAAACTGTAAATTTATAGGCCACTTACACAGTCTTTTCTGCTTTTGCACTTTTCTACATTATTATCAAACCCTAACAACTGTATGCAGCATAGAAATGGGCTATCATTTATCTCCATTGCCTAGACTCAAGGAAAACTTTCAGACTCATCTCAGTCATTTAAAGCACTGTTCTTCACTTCTTTTAAACAATTCCTAAGGGAGGAGCTCTTTAAGAAGGCTCTGCACAGATTTAAACTATAGTATGTTAACTATAATTTAAAATCAGACACATGATAAAATGTGAAAATTGTACTAAGTGCCAACTCTGTAAAATATATGTAAAAAATAACCCCACTAATGTTAATGAACTTGACACATGACAAAAGAAGAAACACCTTCAAAGTACAAGCCAAGTCTTCCTTTTGGCTATTTTAAAACAACAGGAATGTGTAAGTATCTGATTAAAATGAAACTTTCGAAAGTAATATGTCAAAATTACTGGGAATAAACCCATTGTGAATTTAAAATCAATGTGAATTTGAGTTATGTAACTTTGAAAACAAATATTTACCTTAAATAATTTAAAACACTCTTGGGATTATAGAACAGATTACTAATCACTGTCAACTCATCTTACAAAACGCAAGAACCTGGGAGATATATTAAATTATAATTAATTTCTGTCTGCACTAACTACAGGGAAGTCTACAATTTTAAAGTAGGGAAACAAAAACATGAGTTCCAGGGATATGTTATCTAATCCTGGAAATATCCTGGAAATATATTATCAAGGGCTTCTTAAGATTTACAATGTTAGATGGCTACAGATGTAAAGGAAATATAAAAGATACTTAAAACAGCAAATCAGTGATTGTGTCTGGCTTACTGTCTTCTAAAAAAAACTCATGTTGACCAAAGGTGTCTATAAAGGAAGGGTCTTTGGGTGTAGATCTTATACAGATCATTTTGAAATGCAAACATAAACTACATTGTGACAAGAGCCCAAGAAAATAGTGTATGATAAATGTCACTGATAGTTTTAAAAGGGTAAACGAAAAAGGGTAAATGAAACTGTTATCTTTTTTTTTTTCCCAAAATAGTAGATTCCAAACATCAATCTGCCTTGACCAGAAAAGCTGCCATTTCACAATTGTGCTACTTAAATTTGTTCAGAGGAGCAGACACATAAACCCTCAAACCATCATACACACACACCAGAACTGATCTGTATAGGCCACCACCACCTTTACTAGCTACAGACCAAGTTATCTCTTAGCCAACAAGGAATGCGCTAACACTTCCTTAGTGAAGCACAACCACTTTGCTCTTAGTCAATACCTCTCATGCAGAGTTCATCTTAATACTTTTTTCTACTGCCAATAAAAATTCTCCCTACTTTACTTCCAACCATTCTCTTCTGTATCTCACATCCCAATTCACAAACAAACAGCTTTATTCTTTCTGTTCTAATTTCCAAACCAGTAAGTCTCAATTCTCAGTAACCTAAACACATGCTTCTTACACTCTTCATTTCCCAGATCTCCTAACAAGTACTCATGTAGATGCTCTTCAAATTGCCAAGTTAAGACTATGGGGAAAATAGCAGTAAGGGGGGAGGGGAGGCCAAATTACATCAAAATATAGAAATCTTTCTGGATCATCATGTTCCAAAAGCAAGAGTCATTATTTCACTTCTTTCTGAAGGAGGAACGCTCAGATGCCATTAACAGGATCATAAAGGAGAATGGAGGAGCCAAGATGTCAGACATACTTGCCATGGAGGTCAAGAGCTACCAACAACTAACTGCACTGCATACTGTCAGTCCATTTCAGAAGAGTTTGACTTAATGCCAACCAGTGGAAATTAGTACCTGATTATTATTACTTTTTGAGTTACTCAAGTGTCACCTGTCCTGTAACTTTTAACTACAACTTAAAACCTCCTAGAAGTCTTTTGTATTAATACATCTCAGACCAAAATATATACCAGCAAGAATTCCAAAAACAATTGTGATTTTTTCACTTTATAAGGCCTTCTGAATTACTAAAGTGGATCCAAAACCAAGAAAATTAAAACTCATTAGTTTAATTCCACCCCCATGAAATGCTAAAAAATTAATTACTATGCAAATTAATAATAAAAACAAAGTATGTACTCATGGAAGCACAAAAATATTATGATTCCAAGGACAATAACATACTTCTTGTCTGTAAAAAGTAGCTTTGTTTTACACAAAAGATCACCACCACATTTCTCCATCAATAAGACAGTTTACCATAAAAGCTAGACAACAGAAGCAAGGGAAGAAAAAAGAGGAGGGAGAAGAGAGCAAATGTAATGGAAGGAAGGAGACATAAAACATAACATGAAGGCAAAAATGGAATAATATAAATTCCTTACAAAAAAAATATCAGCAAAAGGCTATTTTCATACCCAACTTTTCTAAAGACACAAGTTGCCTAGACCCTTTATCATCAAAATTGGTAGTCAATTTGTAGATGGAGGATGGCAAACTGCTTAGAACCAGCTGCATCTCATTTTTCATCTGCTTGCTCTTTAATCTTGAAATTCTAATGCTAATTTAGACTATGTTAATGCTAGTTTAGATCATCATTACATGGCCCATAATAATGAAATTTCTGTTTAAAAAGAGCCAATTGAATGGCCTAGGCCTTAAATTTAGGTTTGATTTTTGGATCAAATAGCATCATAAATCTTTAAATCTGCTTTTTTTAAAAAAAAAAGTACTGCAAACTCTGTAGAACTATGGTAATTAGTGCTGCTGCACTGAGTGCCACTTTAAGTAGTGGTCACTTTAGCTTTACAGAGTATGTTACTATCAATGTCCTAATTTTGGCTTACAATGAAGAAAACAATGCTTTAGTATGTTTAATGTTTAAAATTTTTGATAAAGTTTAAAATAAACTTATAAAACTAGTAAATTTGCTTAGGCAATTAGAAAGATCTCTCCCTTATTCTATTCTCATGACAAAACATGAGCTCTCTTTGAATGTTATACTCAGAGTTCTCACCCACTGTTTTGAATCTAAAGTGCTGAAGATCTCGTCTTGGCTTTCTTTCACACAATAAACAAAATTTCATCTTGGTATCCAAGAAAGGACAAAAAGGAGAAAAATAGATTTTCTATCTCAGTTTTTATGGATAAGAAAATATTAAAAGTACACTTATGTGTTTAAAAAAGGGTGGATCTATGAAAGCTATCCAAGTAATTTTGGAATCCCCATTCTAAAATCATCTGAAAATGTGTATTGTGTATAACATTAAAAAAAAAAACTGCCAGGTGGTGGTGATGCACGCCTTTAATCCCAGCACTTGGGAGGCAGAGGCAGGATTTCTGAGTTCGAGGCCAGCCTGGTCCAGAGTTCCAGGACAGCCAGGGCTACACAGAGAAACCCTGTCTCAAAAAAACAAAACAAACAAACAAACAAAACAAAAAACAAACAAAAAAAAACTAATGGAAATACTGGAGAAGAGAGGGTAAGCCGTGTAAAGATAAAAATAAGTCTATGCCCATGGTAGGGTCACCATGGCTGTCAGATTAGCCCAAAATGCTAACAGATAAAACTGTTGTTAGTTTAAAAAGTTTCAACATTGTCAAAACACAAAAATGTTAAAAGTGCAGAAAACAAGACTGAGATGATTTCTCCAAACCTCAAGTTCCATAAAAAATAAAAAAATCAGGAATAAAAAAGATGATATGACATATTTTTTAACACTCTAAATCTTAATCTACATAAGGATGCTTTGAAGTGCTTGGGCCACCAAACCCACCCAGATTCTTCCCTCCCTTCCACCCAAATTTAGTTCCATTTTCCTGCAGAAAAAGGTACAAATTCCTACATTGATAAGAACAAGAAATGAAAACAGTGAGTACAACTGATAGAGATCCATTGACTTTTATTACAAATGTACTTGATCACTTGGCTTCAAAAAATTTTAAATCAATATACCCTAATATCTGTATGCCAGTACAAAGCAAACTGTTTTACAAATTAAATACCTAAAAACTTGACAAAAATATTAAAATTTGATGAAAAGCAATTATAAAAAATTTTAATCTCTCTCTTCAAAAAAAGGAGGCAGTCTTCCCAGACCTATCATACAATGTTAATAGTATTCAGCATTTTAGAACAGGTAGCTAAATTATATTTTTTATGTCAGCATTAAAAAAAACTCTTAAACTAATAGATTTTATTTGTATATGCTCCAGTTAAGTTTGTGAATGCCATCTGATTGCAATATAACCAACTCTCTTTAATTCAATTCTAATTTATACCTATTTAATAATTTGCATAGCTTGAAAGGGATAAAGGTTATTCTATGACTAATTAACATAAACTATTACAGTGCTATTTCTCAAGGCAATAAGTATTTGCTCCCAGATGAAATTATCTGTCTCCTTTCAGCAGGGGTTAAAATCACTAGCAGCTTTCTCCATTACCTAAAACAAAACAAAACAAAAAACTGGAAAAGTTAACCATCTCTACATGTAAAGGCCTAAAACCAAAAATTGATGGACTTTTCATTTTGAGTCAAATTTTAACCCCTGCATGGGACTTGAAAGTGAGACTTTCAAAAGTCTTTTAAATTTTCCATTGGTTTTGGTTTCTACTTTCCATGGCTTTTGAGAAGCTGGAAAACAGTTTGTCTTTCCTGACTACTTTGTCTTTTTTCCCCCTCATTTGGCAAATATTCATCTACCTCCAACATGTGTCTAGTAGAGTAAAAGCCAACATGGCTTTCCTATGAACTTCCTTTGTTGTCAAAGGCATGTATGATTTCTACAGTTGTGGTTAGTGAACTTTAGCTCCCTCTGTGGCTGGATGACTGCTGCTTCTAACATCAGCATGAGAAATAGGAGGCACAAATAAAAGGTAGCTTTAAAATAAGATTTGGTAATTTAAAAGGGGAAAAAAGCCACAAATACCATCACTGCTACCACCACCACAATCAATACACACACACACACACACACACACACACACACACACACACACTGTCTCTCTCACTCACTCACTCTTCAAATCTGGTGGCTGATCTCTGAATCAAATTACTTGACAGTGTCTCTCATTTTAAAAAACATCGATATTTCAATGCATTTCAAGTTTTCTTTTTTACTTAGGCAAATAACATAGTTTAACCAAGCTCTTGGACCTTAATTGTAAGACAAAGCAGATCAATAAAAATAAGGCATACTTGTCATGAATTAAGTTCTGTCTGCTTGTTTTGGCACATTTGATCATACTGTCTTCAATGAGTAACACATATGGTCAAATATACCCCCCCTTTTTTTTTCAGCACAAACTGGGGCTACCCACTAGTAAAATAAAAACAAGAAGAGACTCTAACATAATACAATGAAATATAGAACCTTGGTAAAGTACCGAGCACCTGGGAGGGGAAATGAAGGGGAAGGATGAAACAGGAGAAGGGGAAGGGGAGGTTAGGAGGTCAATGGGAGAGAAAGTGAGATGCTTTAAACAAAAAGAGCATCTTTACAGTCACTCAGTCTTCTCTATGACCACTTTTTAAGTCTTAAAAGATCTGCATGTGGATTTCTTTTTAAACCCACTGACCATAAATCAGACAATGGATTCAAAGTCCTAGTAAGATTGTGTTTAACTGTTAATAGTGTAAAGACAACTGCACAATACATGTGCTTCTTGATCCGGTAGGATTCCAAGCAGAATCTGAAGTCTATAGGTAAGAAAGGTTTTACTTTAGGTAGCTGACTCTAAAGAAAACCTTATGAAAGAACTTGCATCTCAAAGAAAGGACACTTTGCCTAAGTTTGCTGTGTTTTTGTTGACTTGCACTACTGACTGCTGGCTACTACAAAACACTGATCTAGGAGTACTCCAACAACTCGTAGCACAAGGCTTAACTTTAAGAAGCTATAGTAAACAAGAGACAAAATCAAAGCAATTCTCTTCCTAATTAGAAACAGCACAGAGAATGCAATCTTTTCCATATCACAGTTAAAGTACAGTGAACAAAACAGCTCAACAAACCTTAAGACAAAAAGTGCAGGTTATTAATGTTTACATGCAGTTGATAAGCATTCCAAATGTCACATTATGCACTGTAAAAGCTCAACTTTACTATATGAAAATAATAAAAAATGCACCTTGGGGGGAGGGGAAAGCAATTTAATAATTTCCAGTGATTTTGTAAGTAAAGAAACTCCTAACTATTTTACGGTCACCTCATATTTAACATTGTATGAATATGAAAAGCAAACAATGGGAAAATGCACAGTACAATGAAAATAGCTTGCTATTCAACACATACAGTAGATCTCAAAAACAAAGACAACACACTCAACCAGAAAGCTTAAAAATATTAAATCAAAACCTAAAGAGCCAGCAGGAAAAAAAAAAATCCTTCAAAAAAGACAACTGTTCTGCCTTCCTAGGCCGATGCTTTCCAAAGGGAGAGGTGCTGACACCTTCCCAGTCAGTCCTACAGGTGGTTTCTTCTACATACAGCAGGTAGATCTAGATGGCTGGATTTGCCAAGAAACAATTGCATTTCTAGAACTCTCTCTGTCAGACAAGATCCAAGATCCTCTTTTTTTCTTTTTTCTTTTTTTACCAAAATACTTTCTACAGAATTCCAAACCAAAATGTACTGTATTTAAGGCATCTTTTTTATAACATTTTCTCTTCACTCAAAGATGATAGTCATGCAGCAGTTTAATGATAAAAAATATATTAATATTTTACTATACAGCAGCAAGAAGTTAGTTGTCAATTAAAAGCACACAAACATCTTTAAATGAAAACCTGTAAAAGACTATCGTTACAAACAATTTCAGTGGAGGACACCAGCTTGGTAAAGTGCTCTCCTAAGCTTGCGTTTTCATAACCTACACTTTGAATATGAGTGATAATAGAACATACTTTAAACAGACGGCTTGTACACTTGAGAACACAAATACACTTAGCGTATAATGTAGCCAGTAATAACTAGCACCACAGCTACATGGAGACCCTTTACACACCCCAACCTGGCTTTCACTTTTGAAGTGACACTCAGAATCCATGGCTCAGTAGGATAACTATAATGGTGTTGCTTTGCTTTCAAACAGGTCTACATAAGTTAGTAGCACTGGCAAAAATCAAAGGATAGCTTCAGACCTCTTACAAGTTTAGGAGACAGTGCTAGTGACCACAAATAGACTCACTACCTGATATCCAAGTACAGGTTCACTGGAAATTGCTGCACGTTAGTTAGGTTTTTAAAATCTTTCTACACATAATAAAAAATATATATTATGAACAATACAAGTACATCTCATATACACAATAATAACAAAACACCTACTCAGTCAAAGCAAACAGATGCAGAAAAATATGGGAAATTTCCTTTTTCTTTCTCTTTTTTTCTTTTACTATTTGAATAACTTTGGTTCCAACCATAAAAATCACAACTTAGCAAATTTCATTTAAATGCCTTTTTTAATAATTTCTTCATGTTCACAGAAGTTTCACTGACCATTTTATATGTTTAAGGTCCAGATGCAATGCATATTGTATAAAAGAGAGCACTTATTGTTTACCTTGCATGAATTAAACCTACGTACCTTGAACTCTACAAACTTCTGCATAACATTTAGACAAAGCTCAGACACACAGCATGCCTAGCCCTCATATATATACACATCTCTAATCACAGGTATATAGGATGTCAAATATACTATAATAACCTCCATGTAAGGTTTGAAATTTGGTAACAAAATGAGAAAAACTAAAAATATTATTTTACGTGTTCTAAAATATCTCTTTTTTTTGTGCTAAAGTCAAATGTTAGCTCAACATGAAAAGGACTTTTTATATAATTCAGCAATATTATAATCTTGACCATTTTGCAAACACTTTTAATAATAATAGCTTAAACGTGTACAAAAGTTCTTGGTTAATTAGGGAAATAAACACTCAGTTCTTTATATTTTTTAATCAAGTAGGAAACACAGTTCATATAATGTTATTACTTTTTGTATATTTTTTTGTTTTTTGTTTTTAGCAGCTGCTTACTGTTTTATATGGTGGATAAAGTGGACAACATCCAGCGATGGGTGGCAAGTCAAGAAGAGAAACTGTCAGTTGGTGGAGGGTCTGTGGGTGGTGCTCCCTTGGAGTTTTTTTTTTTTTAACTTTTTATTTTCTCTCTTTACAGTATATTTTCTCTGTGTGTGACTGTGTGTGTGTGTGTGTACACGTGTGTGTATGCGTGTGTGTATGTGTGTGTGTGTTTCATTCAGTTTGATCAATCTTCTTCCCCTTCTTCCTCCCCCTGCAGTAGCAGGGTGGCAGCGGTGGTCTCCTCTTGCTGCTGCTGTTGCTGCTGGTGGAGCTGCTCACAGGCGGCCCGCTTCTCCCTCTGCTTCTCTTGAATCTTCTTCATCTCCTCGGAGTACTTGCAGAAGGTGTGTCCGAACTTGGCCCACACCTTGTAGGGCACGGTGATGGAGTTACGGTAGGTGGGCTTCACCTCACTGACTCGCATAAACACGCCGTACTTGTTGGAACCCACATCGAAGAAGAAGCGCTTGTTGTCCACAGTCAAGGAGGTGCCCTCGGGCAGCTCGGCCGGCTCCTCCTCCACTCCATAGTCGTCGATGAGCTTGGCCAGAGCGTCACGGAACTCGATGAGCCCCTGTGCGGGCAGCGCAATGGTCTGGCCCTGCGTGGAGCCCAGGCCGGGCCCCCGGTTGACTGTCTGGCGGATGCGCAGGAAGCGGCCGCGCTGGTTCTCCTTGAGATCCATGTAGTACTTGCGGTTCTCGCGCACCAGGAACTCGCTCTTGAGCGCCCGGCGTGGCTCGTCCTGTGCCTGGGCCAGGTCGGGCGGCTGGCTGGGGCCCAGCTGCGCGTAGTGCTCGATGAAGTCGCCCAGGTAGTCGCGGAACTCCACGGCCACGGACATGGAGAGGGTGAGGCGGCTCTTGTTGCCGCCAGCGCCCACCTCAGCGATCTTCAGGAAGCGGCCCTTGGCGTTCTGCTTCACGTCCAGGTAGAAACGCTTGTTCTGGATGTCCACCCGCTTGGAGGCCAGCTCCTGCGTCTCGTGCTGCAGCCCCCCCGGGGCCCCGCCGCCGCCGCCACTGCCGCCGCCGCCCCCGCCGCCACCACCGCCCCCGCCGGAGCCTGAGCCCGAGCCCGGGTGCCCAAGGGAGCCGCCCGAGCCCAGCGCCGCACCACCCTGCTCGCTGCCGCTGTCTCGGTCCGCCATGATGCTGCGCTCCGCCGCCGCCGCCTGCCGCTCCGCCCGCCGCCTCAGTCGCCTCAGCCGCCGCTGCTTTCCCTCCCCGGCTCCGCCTGCTGCCGCCGCAACCCCCACAGCCAGTCAGCCACTCTCGCGAGATCTGCGGGAGAGACGAGACAGACGAGACCCGGTAACAGGGCACTGACTCCCCAGTACAGTAGCAGGGCGCCCTACTGTACGCGCCCACCCGCCCGCCGGCACGTGACTGCGCCCCTTCCCCAGGCCGGCCACCCTGCCCGCCCGCCCGCCCGCCCGCCAGGCGGCGCCCACCCGCCGGCCCTCGCCCTACACCCCTCTCTGGAGGGGGGAGCGGAGCGCCGCGTCGCAGTCCTGGTGCCACCGCAGCCTCTGCCGCCACCGCCGTAGCTACCCCTGTTGGCCAGACCCTAAGCAGCCTGGACTTGAGAAGTGGGGGACGGGGTGGGAGTGAAGGGGGAGAGACTGCAGTACTGAACAGACATCGGGCCTGGCTCTGCTTTCCAGTGACCCCAAAGAGAGGATGTGGGGGAGGGGCCTTCGCAGCACAGCAGAGTCGGATGCAGAGGGGACACCGAGTCACGGCCTCCCTTTCCCCTGTGGGCCTGACCTACACCCAGACCCAGACAGTGTCACCCACCACCCAGCAGGGTTGTCTCCTACCGCAGAGCCGAAGAGGCAGGCGAAGCAAAAGAGGTGCTGCGGTGGTAAACCCTTAGCTGCAGAGGGGGCTGCTGGGGATGAGGACCGGGCGCCAGCAGCAGTGGCGCGGAGCAGCAGACACCTAGCCCGTCCCTCCCCTCTCCCTCCCCTCGCTCCCGCCGCTCCCCCTCCCCGCGCACGGCAGCAGCTCTGGCCTCAGATGATCCCGCTCCCCCTCCCCCCAACCGCAGCCCCGCACAGTCGGGCGGGCGCACTCACCAGAGGGGGGGAGCTGGGCTGAGGACAGTAGCCGCACCAGGGCCGGGGTGCCCGCAGTGCCTATTCCCGTAGGCTATGCCCTTACTCTCAAACAATAATACGAAAGAAACCCACACTCACCCAAAAACCTGCGACCAGCCCCCTCTGGGGCCACGACTGCCTGGCTGCCCCCCCTTCTGAGAATTGGGAAGGGGGGCACACCGCTTAGGGCTCGGCCCAGCCTGGGTTGTTGGCCAGCTCTGCAGATGAACCAGGCCCTGCTGAGCATTTAGACCCCAGCCCACCCTTCTTTAGAAGGACCCAGAATGGAGGAGAAAACCCAATCAGGCTTTCGGAAATTCATGAACTAAAAATGTCAGGAATTTCCTGGGAAACGCAGTTCCTTACGGGATTCATTAAACCAGGTTCACTTACCCCTTTCCTCTTCCACCCAGAAACTCAGCAAGTATCAATGAGAGCCCCCCACCCCCAGTAAAATATTAAAAGATCTCTTGCATTTTGTGCTGACAGGTTGCTGACCATTAATTAATCAGTCTTTGGAGGGTGATAGCTACAGGGGATCTTCTACAGCCATAGAAAGGGGCTCAAGAATAAAGATGGGGATCAGAAACAAAAATTTTCTTCTTAAACTGCGATTCACAGTCTAGGACTTATTTTCCAGCACCCAGACAGTGAATGCTCATACCCCCTTCACTGTAGTGTGCAGCCCTGACAGCTGTGGTGAAGCCAAGGCCTGTTTCCAGAAGACCCTTGCCAATGACCCCAAAATCCACATCACTCGAGAGAGGATACAGATCGTGCCGCTTTGGCCCTGGCTTTTCAACATGGACTGCTGCCTCCACCCTAGTAATGTGCCTACACATCTGAGGGTTCCACTCCTGCTTCTCCTTTCCTTCTACAATACGGAGCTGCCTTCCCCACTTAGCTGCAGAAACCAGTAACTAGATGGTTGCCCAAAGTGGGAAAAATTAAAGTAAGAACAATCTAAGGGCAGATGCTTTTCAGTCCTGAGCCGGCAAAGCCCCTTAGTATGGCCTTTCACTTTAGGGCAAACCTGTCTGCTGGTATTCATGTCTTCCGCACCTGTTTTCTCCCATCCTCTGTCCCCATCAAGAGCCCCATTTTACTTTTCATTAGTCACATTCACTACTTCCCATTAAAGAGGAAGAAACAGGGGAAAGAACCCTGGCCACCAAAGAGCAAACCAGAGGAATCCTGTGAGCCTGAGAAACATGCACCTGCAAACAGTGATATCCGAAGGAGCTCAGAGTGAGGAAGCTCACTCTGAAACAGAACCCATTTGCTTTGGGCCTCACAAAGAAATTCTCCTTAATTTAGAAGCAATATCTAGAACTACATAGGGCCTTTTCAGTGCTGAGTTTTCTGCACTCTCTATTCCCAAGTCTGTTGGGTTAAGGGACGCAGGAACTTTTAGAGGATTTCCTAAAACAAAAACAAATTCCTGAAGACAACAGAGGTGCCTTCAAGTTCCCTACATGTTCCCTCTGACAGTCAGGACCCTGGATAGACCCCGACAATTACAGTAAGTAAACGCAGAGTGACAGAGTATTTGCATTGACTAGATCGCTACAATGCTCCTATGTGTGAACCAAGGAAAGAAGCAATGAAATCCCGATCTACAGCGGTGGCTGCTCTTCTGCAAGAGTTTACAATGAACCAAACCTGTCCCTAATGAGAGCTCAAGACGACAAGGCCAATGAGATTTTGATGAAGATACCCGCAGCCAGTCCCTACATTCTTCAGGCTTGGGGCTCCAAATTGCCTTCCCAGACTAACTTCGCTGTTTAAATTTCTTGCTGTTCCAAACATTTATTTCCAGGGATTCTGAAGCAGTTTGAATTTGGGAGTGCCCTGATTTTCTGGGGGAAAAGGGGACTTATCACCAGGAATTGACTTCTTCCCCGGAGCAGAGGCAACTGATGATGTTTCTAGATAAAATACAAGTTTAAATATCATTTGCAGACTTAAAATGGAGATTTTAAGTGAAAACCAGCAAACAACTGAGGTTTTATATAAAAAAGTAAACTACACTGAAGATTCTCCCTCTAACAATTCAACAATAAATTAATTAGGTAGAATTTTCTACTACTTCACCAAGAGCGTCAATTTCAACATAAACCCTTAAATGTGGGATATTTCGCAGACTAAAAGGTAAAAGTGGCTTTCCTTAGGCTACGGGTATGACGTTAGTCTTCAAAGGCAGCCATAAAGGAATGAATAGTAATTTATAGGAAAGTCTTAAGATGTTTAGAACTTTAAGTAGAATTTACAAGTTTTATCTGCATCCTGGCTCTGAAGATCTACCAGAAAATGTGGACTTAGAGAGACTTTTAGCTATTTGTTAACTACCTAAATATACTAACTTGATATGAAAAAAAAATGTTCTAGTATTTAGCTCTTTGAATCTATTACTTATGCACATAGCTGTAAGACTAATCTTACAATTTCATTACAATGTAGGGAAAACTAAAAAGAAACGAAATATAATATGGAGCAAAATATCCACATTAATGAAAATATCATCAAAAAGAAACTCCCCTTTTGCTCAGATTTTGATTACATTTACCTACTAAAGATTTCTAGGTCATTTGAGCCTCTTTATTAACACTATACACTCACATTCTTCTTTAAAGAGAACCAACATTAAAAAAAAGATTAATCACTACATATTCAACAAACTTACCCACAATCTTTTTTTTTCACAAGGACACATTATAAGACAGACCAAGAAGGAAAATAAAACCTCAATTTCCCCCTGCTTAAACGAGAGGTGATTCTGAAATAATGTGATTCATCCTTTATTTTTAAAGAAAAAAAATCCAACACATAGTTAACTCGAGGAGAGGCTATTTACTTCTGGATAGTAAACTCTTGATTGTATAGGTCCCAACAGAAGCAACACGTTAGTACTTACAAAGCACAAATTTCATCCCCACCCCATCCCCAAAAAGAGAGCACTGAAACTTAATTCAAGTGCTCATTGGGTAAAAGTAGACAATTATCTTCAAGACTTAAATCATTAAAAACAACCAAAATGTTAGGCTGCAAATATTCAAAGCAGAGGAATTCCCCATTTCTTTATGGCTATGAGAACGCTCTCAAATAAACCTGAACATTAACACCATCATCTCACAGAACTAGCATTTCATGAATCCTTTTAAAGAAACTTTCAATAGCCTATCTATTCTTGAAAATTAGCTTTGACACTGTATTAGTGTTTAGAATTAAAGAAATGAACTAAATATTCAAATTCAGAAAAGAACTATTTAGTGATCTATATATAGTCTTCCCATTTCCCAAATGTTTTCATTTTAAACATTTGAGGAAGAGTTAAATTTAACACACATTCTAAAATCCATTTAAAAATCCAGAGAATCCGACATTTTATGTACCCCAAAGGTCCAAACAAAAACATTTGAATCAAATGTCAAATGCGCTCTCTCCGTCTGATACTTAAATGGTTTTACTAGTACTATTCTCAAAGAACTGAAATCAGCAACTTTCTCCATACTCTAGTCAACACTCCAATTTTCAAAGCCACAATTCCCTTAAGTCTTTTGGGCGGGGTGTGGGGAGGACAGAGGAAGGGGGTCTTAAAGTAAATAAAAATTTTCCTTTTCCCTCTGAAAGTCTACCAAAAGACGCCCAAACAAATCCAGCCTATGGTAAATCTCCCTTCCAAGGGCATGGGACGGAAACAGACACCGCTGCTAAAAGATGCCTTAAGGCTCCTAGATGGACAAACACGTAAGGGGCCCTGATCCGAACGAAACAGAGAACCTCCAAGAGTCCGGTTAGAGATGAGAAAAGGAGGTAGGATTTTTTTTTTTTTTTCAGGGGAGGGGGATGAAGGCGGACAGCTCCTTTACACCTTGCTTGTCTCTCTCGGGCCTCTACCCAAGTTCAAGCTGATGGCAGATGTGTTTGTAGGGTCCCTTCTCTTACACCACAAACCTTCTCTGGTCTGACTGTCGACCTCAGAGAAGACCCTCTAGCTTCACATCCTTTCCTTCTGACCCCCACCTCCGACCAAAAAAAAAATAAAAATAAAAATAAAAATGGAGGTGGTTCCTGAACACACAGACCTGGAGCTCCGGCTATTGCTCCGGCCACCCATCCTTGGGCCTGGCTACATCTGCGATGTCAGCACCGATTTGTTTGTTTTGTCTTTTTTAAAACAACGCACCCTGGGCGTGTGTATGTAATTTGGGGGAGGGGGCGGCGGGGCAGGAGATTGGGTTGGTAGTGGAATCTAAATTATAGATCCCTCCTTCCTCTCCCCACCTTCAAGGACTGCTGCTGCACTGGGAGTGTCGGCCACGTCTAGCGCACTGTCCCAGGCCTCGGGGCCACGGTGGTCGGGGGTGGGGTGGGGAATGGGGGCTCAGGGACGGCTTAAAAAAAAGGAAAAAAAAATCCGCATCATTGATGGTCAGCAGTGCCTGCGGAGGGAGAATTGTTTTTTTTTTTTAATTAATTAATTAATTAATTTTATTTTTATTTTTAAGGGGAAATGTCATGATGTTCCTTCTTGGAAGTGGGAGGGGGGGTTCGTTCGTCTCCGCCAGGCCTGGGGTGGTGGGGGTGGTTGGTGGGGGGGGGCGTTGCTGCACTGCCTGGGTCTGCAATGGCACTGTCATCATTATTCCTGGGGCTGAGAGGACAGTGGCAGGGGGACAAGGTGGGCGTCCCCTCGAGGGTGGCGGTGACGGCAAGCAAGGTCGCGAGGGGCTTACCGGGGCGGGCGGGCTGGCGGGCGCTGTCCTGCCGCAGGTGAGGGAGGGCGCAGGCTTGAGGGAGGCCGGCGCGCGCGAGGCGGGCGCGAGGAGGAGGGAGGAGGGAGGGAAGAGGGAGGCGCGCGCACACCTGTTCCGGACGGCGCGCGAGCCGAACGGCGCCTCACTCGGGCTCGGCGGGCTGAGCCGCGAGGAGGGCGGGCCGCGAGGGGAGGGAGGGGAGGCGGAGACGGAGGCGGAGGCGGCGGCCGCGCGGCGGGCCCGGGGCCTCGTTCGCTCCGGCTTTCGCTCCCGCGGGCCGGGCCGGGCTGGCAACCCGCTCTCCTCCGGCTCACTCACACAGCCCCGTCAGCTCTCCCTCCTTCTTCCCCCCGCAGCGGGATCCGCTCGCCGCCGCTCGCCGCCGCCACGGCGAGTCGTGGCAGCCAGACGTCGGCGCGTAACCCGGCGCTCCGTGCGTGACTCCCGGCGACGTCAGCGCGCGCCCCGCGCCGGGCTCCCGCCCGCTCCCCCCCAACCCCCATCTCCGTGGCTCGCGCTCGCGGCTCCGTGGCGGCCGCGGTAGCCGAGCGCGCTCCTCCCGTCTGGCTCGCACGCGTGAACGCGCGCCCCCCGCCGCCGTGGGCGCGTCAACTCCGCAGCCAGCCCAGGCCCCGGGGCGCGTCTCGGGGACCGGGCCCCGGTGGCCCTGTCTCCCCAGCCCGCTCCCGGGGCGCCCCTAGGGGGCTCATCCCTTGCCGGCGTCCGCGAGGCCCAGACTGCGCTCTGGCCCGGGTGGGAGTATGAAGGGCCTGCGCCAGCTCTGCGTTTAAGGGCCTCGGCGTCACTGCGGCTGACTGCTGCGGCCACCTCGTCACACGCCCCCTCCCTCCGCCTGGGCTCGGAGGCAGCGAGCCTTTCATCTCCCCGGAGGGTCTCACCTTGGCCTTGAGACGCCCGCCGAGAGGGGGGGTGGATCGAGGGGAGAAATTAGCATAAAGCGCAGAGGCTAGATGATCAGGCTCGTGCTCCAGGAACCATTGACAGGAAGTGCGGGGTTTCTGCCCAGCCTCCCACGCAGTGTAGGTGAAGCTGGGCCCCTTTGAGGGAATGTGACTAAGGACAAAAACCCTGATAAATATTATTTATGCGTCCTTGGGCAGAGAGGGGGAAGAAAAGGGACGAATTAATTTTTACAAATGGCTGTGCGAGGGTGAAGGCTAGGACAATACAATGTCCTTTAAGAGTGTTTGTGAAATCTTAACCAACTTCAAGAAGATTTTTGGTGCACAGTTACTGTCATGTATGCTGTAACATCTCATTGAACACTACACTGAATTAACATAGATAAACTGTGATCTGCAGAGTAAATAACTGCTTTCACCTTGATTTAAATAGATCTCTAAGAGAAGTCACCCTATTTAGGCAAATAAAGAGGCGAATAAAAAAAGCAAATTCAAAGGAATGACCCGGCTCTCTTCAACCCATCTCAAACATTTTCTCATCCCCAAGGATTAAATGAACACTTTGTTGCTTTTTTAAGTATGGGAATTCAGCTGTTTGCAAATGTCCTAACTGACCAGATTTTAAAGTAATTTTTAACATACATGAAAAAATGTCCTGTTCTTAGGCAATAGGACTTTTTTTTACCTTCATTAATCTTCAAGAATTTCGTCTAGTGAAACCTGTGAGAAAAGAACGATATGTGATACATATCATTTTATAGGTAAGAACTTTTAAGTTGGAGAAGTTAGTTGTCCAGAATTTTAAGGTCTGTTTCATCCATGAAGGAGAAAGTTTTAAGTCATTCTGTCCACTATCTTCCACTATTGTCTCCAATCTATCCCTCGATGACCTTTTTATATATTGTAGATAGTGGTTAATGGCTGAAAGAATTAAAGGGAACACTTAAAAGGTTTGGATTTGAGATTTGTGCCAATAAAAAATGATAGTAATACATTATAAAACAATTGAAATTACATACTTAAAAATGTTTATTAATCTCTGCTTAGAGGTCAGAAAATGAGTTGGGCTGAAGTGATGGGTCATTTCCTTTGAACTGCTTTTTTATTTACCTCATCTTTAGGTGGCAGCACTACTATACAAATGTCTCTAAAACTATCTCTGTGTCCTGACATCCTGGAGTATTTTGTTCTAAATGTTTCCACTGTGGAAATTAGAAGCTAGTGAAAATATGAACTTGGAGTTAAGAAGTAAGAGCACTTGGGAAGGTACTAGAGAAGGCTGTCAGAAACTAATAAAGTGCGTGTCGTTACTGAAGGAAAAGCCTAGAACTTAATTTTTTCTTATAGCGTGATAAGCAAGTAGTGCTCTCGAGTGTAGCTTTTTAATAGAAAACATGGTAATTCATATTTATCAAGTTTAGTGTAAAGTCACTACAAGTATAGATCTTGGTTTTCTAACTGCATTTTTCCTCTCCATAAAGTCAGGCTTGGGTGAACTGGAACTCACTATGTAGACAAGGCTAGCCTTGAATTCAAAGGTCCTCCTGTCTCCTTGAGTGCTGGAAGGTGGTCACCACTATGCCTGGCTTCTAACTGTAATTTTAACATTTAAGAACAATTTCTTTTCAGTTATCTACTGTCAGACTTATGAAGATCCCCTAACTGTACTTTATCGTTGACCCTTGTTGAAGAAACTTCCTGGCTTCTTTCCTGACTTTCTATATCATTCATCCATCTCTCAAACTTGGGGAAGTAAGAAGACTGAAATAGATATGAAGTGGTAGTGACTTAGAAGTAATTCTATATCTTAACTGCTCCCCCATCTTTTTTTACTTTTTGTGATAGAGTCTCATGTAGCTGAGACTGGTCTCGAACCCACTACCCACCTTCCCAACATTTTTTGAAGATAATAAATTGTGATGTGTAGAAAATTGTTTGGTCAAGTATCTCTAAGTTGAAATTTGTCATAATTTTGTTTATGTATAGTAGTTCTCTCATTACCCCCTACCAAAGCAATCCAATAAAATTGAATTTATGTCCATTTCAAAATAGCTTGCATTAGACTTGCTGTGTAAACAAGGTATATAGAGGCATGACAACCAAGAATGGGAAATCTAATTATTTCTGGAGAGAGGCTAAAGTGTTAACAAGTCCTTCCTGATGATCACTTCCATCTTTCTCAAGTCAAACTTGGAGGAGGAGTCTTAAGTGAATTGGTAATTCTCAAACTCAGTGTATTATGTTAAGATTTGCAAGCACTCCAGTGCCAGCAAACCATGCAGCCTGGGGCTTTTGTTCCAAACTTCTGCCAACACTATTTTGGCAGTAGAATGTTCTGTTGAACAAACTTTGCACGTGTTTAGGGTGTGAAGTGGTTCCTCGAGCTTTTATCTGGTTTCATTGCAGTTTAGAGACTTGAAGACATGGGTCAGAAGCATGAGACAGAGTTCACATGCATCCTGAAAGAGACCAAGCAATTTTGAATTTTCATTTACACTATGCACAGCTTTGTTGTTGTTGTTGATGATGATGTGAGAGTTACTGAATAGCTTTTTAGTTTATTCTTAAATATTAACATAATATTGAAACAGTTCTCATCAGCAGATGAGCTCTTTCCTGTGGAGCGTTGGATCATTCCTCATCCTCCTACCTATTACAAGTCTTGATCCCAGCATTGAGAAGCAGAGACAGGTGGATGGATCTCTATGAGTTCAGGCAATCCTGGTCTAACAAGATCCAGGTTAGCCATCTTTGTTTCAAAAAAAAAAAAAAAAACCAAAACAAACAGAACAAAAAACAGTAACTGTTACCTTTAATTCTCTACTCTGTAGCCTTTGATAGCTAAAGCCATCATACCCAGATTCAGCAAAAAATTTTATGTGCATGTGTCTTGAGTGTATGTATGTGCACCACATACATACAGGAGTCTGAGGCGGTCAGAAGCAGCAACAGATCCCTTGTAACTGGTATTATAAATGGTTGTGAGCCACCATAAGAATGTTAGGAACTGAACCCAGATCCTCTGCAAGAGCAGTAAGTGCTCTTAACCACTGAGATCACTCCAGCTCCAGGATTTTTTTTGTCTTGAAAAAATAATAAAAATAACCAGGCATGGTGGTGCATGTCTTTAATCTACATTGGGAGGCAGAGATAGGTGGATCTCTGAGTCTGCATATTAAATTTTAGGCCAGCCAGGGTTACACAGTGAGATCTTGTCTAAAAAGAAGAAAGTACAAATAATGAAAATAGATAGACTGTGTACTTCCAAGAAGAGAGAGCCCTTAACAAATTAGCACATGCACTAGTGCCACCCACCTTGCACTAAGCAATGATTCCAGGCTGGGAAGAAGTAGGCCTTGCTAAAAGTAATAGACACTAAAATAATACAATTGTCTCTTTTTAAAAAGGATTTAGTATTTTATGTATGTGAGTATACTGTCACTCTCT
Source organism: Mastomys coucha (assembly GCF_008632895.1). Taxonomy (NCBI): domain Eukaryota; kingdom Metazoa; phylum Chordata; class Mammalia; order Rodentia; family Muridae; genus Mastomys; species Mastomys coucha. The sequence continues at coordinate 32,295,958 of NW_022196895.1, read as the reverse complement.
TCAGACACACCAGAAGAGGGCATTAGATCCCATTACAGATGGTTGCAAGCTGCCATGTGGTTGCTGAGAATTGAACTCAGGACCTGTGGAAGAGCAGTCAGTGAGCCATCTCTCTAACCCCCAATTGTTTCATTTTTAATCAATAGAATGTCAATTTCTAGGCTACAAGTGTAATTTGAAAGTGTTGGAACTCCTGGATACTTTTCCCAATGGTATAAACTTTGTTTTCGTTTTTTGAGACAGGGTTTCTCTGTGTAGCCCTAGCTGTCCTAGAACTCTCTTTGTAGACCAGGCAGGCCTCAAACTCACAGAGATTTGCCTGCCTTTGCCTCCTGAGTGCTGGAATTAAAGGCTAAGTTATAGTGTGTGTGTGTGTGTGTGTGTGTGTGTGTGTGTGTACACTTATGGCACATTTGGATGTTAGAGGACAACTTGTGGGAACTGGCTCTCTCTGTCTTCTTTGTGGGTCCCTAGGAGTTAAAAACAAGTTGCCAGACTTGGGGCAGTAGATGCCTTTACCTGCTGAGCCTTCTCTGTGGGCTCACCAAGCTACACCAAGTAGATGTTACTTCTTATTTATAACTTTTCCTTTCCTTCTTTTTTAAATTGAATTAAATTTGTTTCAGAGGGTTTTGTTGTTTGTTTGTTTGTTTTTTGAGACATGGTCATGCCATAGACCTGGCTAGCCTGGAACTCACAATGTACGTCAGGCTGGCCTCCAACTCAAACCACCTGTCTGTGCTTCACCAACACAGTCAAAGGTATGTGCTATCAGGTACAGCCTTAACGGAGTTTTAAAACTAGACAAACAAAAGCACTCATATATTAAAACAATATGTAGATGAGACGAGATACGGACAGGAAAGCTAGGCCTTTCCAAAGGCCTAATTGAATCTGTATATTGAAGGCGGCTGGCATTTTACAGTGACTTCAACATGTCTCTGCTGCGTCCTTTAGGACATCAGTGTATTGCCACTGTTCTGCCTGGACCAAAACTAAATACATGTGGCTCACCTCTGATGCTCACCCAGGCTAGTTTTACAGTCTAATCCAGTAATACTTTTTGACCAGATGGAGGTCAGCAAAATTTGTATGTTAAGTAAAATATTTCCAGGAAGGAAAAAAAAAAAAAAAGAGGCAATAATCCAAATGGAAAAATACAAAGTCAGTTTAACATTTTTTGTGTGTTATAATAATTGTTCCTATCTTCTTGTTGTTGTGGTTGTTGTTGGGTTATGGAGGTTGAGCATACATGTGCTGCATGAGTGACTTACTACCAGCTGATTCCAGCTTTTCTGTGTGTGTGACTGCCATTCCCTCATCCCTGCATCACCCCAGTGAGGCCTCTAGAACTAAGATGTTCTGGGGACTGCAACCCTCCCCATCTTATATATTTTTTAATTCTTTCATATTTTCACATGGATACACGATGTATTTTGATAGAATTCTCCTCCTCATCATCTTCTCCTTCTCACTGAGCCTCTTCTTCCCAACAAATGTTACTCCTTGTTTGTTTTTGTTTGTTTGTTTAAGTAAAGTCACTTGAACAAGAACACTTTACTACTGGCTACACCACTATGGAATATGACTCCCCTCTCCCAGCAGCTGCCTCCAGCTCCTTTCAGAGAGAGATGGGCCTTATAAGCCACAACCTAACCTGTGATGGGGTGTTGACAGGCC